>NC_068373.1:27157895-27508174 GCF_023724105.1 Carassius gibelio
CCCCAGCGCCCTGAGTCTGTCCTGGGCATGCCCATGGTGGCGCTGCCCTGCGTAGAGAGTCCACTTGAAAAGTTAAGTGGCACTCAGGTAAGGGGTGGGAGCGGGTTAGTGGCAGGGCTGCACACATAAGGGGGATGGATTACGCCCCACCCAGTGGACCCTAATGTGACTCCCGAGACCCACTCAGCCCTCCTTCTTCCTTTACTAGCATGTCCAACCTGCACAACCCAAACACCAACCACAGTTGCTCTGGAGGATTGATCGGCTAAGAGACGTTAGATTACTTTTATAACTAAGGCCTGGTTCACACGGGACGATTTTAAAATTGTCGGCAGATTTTCCAAACCTGAGAGACCCCACACACGGCGATAAAAAATCACGGGTCTAACAGTTTTGGTCGCTCCGTGTGTGGTGTGCAGCCACACGGCAATATCAACACATCACACACGAACCGATTTGACTCCCGAGCATTCCCAGGTCAGACGGGAAATCTCGCAAAATCCCTCGAGATCAAACGTGACTTTAGAGTAAACAATCATGGCGGACAAAGAGGATGCAGTGGCCATTGTTTGTGCTTTGTTTTTAACGGGGAAAAAAACATAAGAAAAATAAGAAAAGGCGATGGTCAAAGAGGCGGAGACGACGCGAGCATGGACTATACTTGCTATATCATGATATGGAGATAAGTTGTTGTTTTATCTCATAGAAATGTTGTTACGTACTACACAGATTAATAACCGTTGAAATAAACGTTCATATATTAGTTTCCATGTGCTCTGGTGGACTGCAGTTGTGGATGTAGTTATGCCCATCGACTTTATTTGTATTTGTTATATTATATACGCCGGCTGTTTTGATTTTGTTTCCCGGTACTATCACTGCCTCGTCACCTCACTTTCTGATTGGCTACACGCCACAGTCCACAGGCTGCGTGATTGTTTGTCCTCGGGGGACACCACACACGAGAAGAAATCGGGCAAAATAAATCCAACATGTTGGATATCCCCGATTTGAGATCGGAGCGGTCCCGACATTCTTCCGAGCAGAGGAGATTAGTCTTAACACACCACACACGGCAGGAATATTTGATCAGATTATTTTACGATAATCGGAGCATCCTAAGATTGTCGGAAGTGCTGAATCGGGGCTAAAATCGGCCCAATTATCCTGCCGTGTGAACCAGCCTTAAGAGTAACTAGGACGCAGCTGAATGTTTAGGGCCATTAACTCATTGATCCCTCAGTGGCTTGATGGGAATTCTTTAAAGCAGATGTACCTTTACGAAAAAGCAAATGGACTGTGTAGCATGAGGAACTACAAAGACGGAAGGTCGTTAGATGGTGCATTCTGGGAAAAATGAGCACAGTGTGAGTTTCCCTTCATAGGCCACACTCATCCTCCTCACTTTTGAAACTACTTTGCTTTCTTTTCTTCTCTTTGTCACCTCGACCATACAGTCATCCCTTTTCTCCCTCAGTCTTAAATTTTATTTAGTGATGCACCGAAATTTAGGCAACCAAAAGGAGGGGTCACCGAAATCATTGACCGAAACAGTGATGTTTAATGTCCGATATCACGTTTTGACTGTCAACATCTTTTTCCTGCACACAACGTTATGAAAGCCTATTCCCGCCACGGAAGAAAAATAAAAATGGTAATAACGACTTACCTTCACAAGTCAGATTTTTTTTCTCAGAATGAAATAATTAAAAAAGTAATCACGACAATCAAGACAACTTTTTTTTCCTGTAATTCTGACTTTTTTTCTTGAAATTATGAGGGGAAAAAAAGATATAAACTTAAAAGAAAAAAAATAACTTAATTGTGAAACATAAATTCGCAATTGCAAGAAAAAATGGAGAATTATGAGATATAAAAAACAAAAGGTAATTGCGACTTTTTTCTCTCAACTTTTTTTTTTCTCTCAAGAATTTTCTTGAAATTCTGAGGGGGAAAAAAAGTCTGAATTACAGTTCTGACAAGGAAAGTCTTAATTGTGAAATATAAACTCGCAGTTGCAAGAAGATAGTGAGAATTGTGAGATTGTGAATTTTCAGCTCAAAGTTTTGACCGTTTTTTTTTTTTTTTTTGAATTGCGAGAAAACATAATTTGTAGTGTGCATGTTATCCAATAATCGCAATTTTACATTAAACAGAGTCTGAGCTTTCCGTTTCAGTAAATAATGAATTTCGGTGCATCAATCCGAACACAGTTTCCACCTTCCAGTCTTGGTTTCTCATCCTTTCTCTCTCTCTCTCCTCACACTCTCTCTCCCCCCTTACAGACTCCAAGGGGATCTCCATTCACTGAGATCACATGACCATCAGCCTCATCGGTTCCCCGTCCCCCCCGATGTCCTCATACCGTCTCGCTCCATTTCCAGCGAAGTGTAGACCAGCCGTCCCAACACGCGCACCACTGCGCCGCCCACTCCACGGGACGCTCCGCCGCTCTGCACCGCTCCTACTCGACGCAGGTCTAGATTTTCTCACCTCCAACCCCTCATCCTCCATATTCCTCCATGCTGACAATAGGGCCTTCACAAACCACAAGAAACACTTTTAGAGAGCCTGCTCGGAGATCCCGAACGCCTGAATGAAAGCCATAAATCACAGGTAGGCATCTCTGTCTTGCCAGAGAGTTTGTTTGGACTGTGGGTGGAGGATTCGCACCTGTTTAGACCTCTCAAAACCAACCCGACCTACTTCCTGGGGAACCGATGAAGATGTCTTGATCAGCTTTTGGCTGAAATTCTGAATTTTGGCTGCAAATTTTACTGCAGTGTCAGTTTGTATGTAAATACATGCACTGTTTTCTTGGTCTTTTGTTAAAAGCATGTCTATTTTGTTCATTTGGGTTATTATATGTCCTCTTTGTGTTGTTTTGTTTTCCAGACAGAGTTCTTAAATTGCCTAAAATGTCCAGGTTTTGGCTTTTACTTTCCTATTGTTTTCTGGAAAATGCTTTGACCAATAGCGTGCAGGTATTGTACATAATCAACCAATCGTGGCGGGATCTACAGAGAATGGTCAAAGCAACGCAAATACACATAAAATAACATACACGTATTGTAAAGAGCAAGTCAATAGAAAACAAAGCCAAAGTCAGGAAATTTTTGCCAATTTAGAAACCATGGCCTGGACATATCTAGGAAAAAGAGAGCGTGTGGTCACCTTAGCACTGATGGAGTTTCTAAGATATGTTTTTAAAATCCTCACAGTGTACGGTTTTGGCAAAGACATACGTAAAGTAATATTTGTTTGTATTTTGAGCTTTTATCACTATGCACTTGGGACATCTCATCAGCATCGGCTATCTGGACGTCCTGTAAGTGCACATCAACCTCGTTCTTGATACCAGCTCTAATAATAATGTTTGGATGCATCATAAGGAATTGACAGACAGAATGACAGTCAACCACAGCATTGTTTTGTAATATTTAATATCCGGTTTGTGCTCGCAAGGATTTCTTCACCAGCTAGATGTAATGCACAGTCTGACATGAAGGCCTTTTCATTACTGTCACCACAGGTACAACACAAGGCTTTCAGACAGGAGACATTCTTACAGTTTGTCATCAATGTTCAAACTAAATTCAGTACAACACAATATAGAAATTATTAGATAGAAATCAAAAGATAGCTCGATAAATAGAAATCGCTGTCCGGTTGCACTTATATAAGACCAAACCCATTCCCACTCTTTGGAAACAGCACAGAATGCATTGTAATACAGTGGGACGTTACCGTTTGAAGTTATTTGAGCGATTTGTTGACTGGTTAACATGATGTACTGCCTAGGTGATGAAAGATGAAAGAAAATAGTTGTTTCAGTAATGGATTGAGAGTTGAAACTTTGATGAAAAATTGAGACAAACATTACTTTCCATTGGAAGAACATGCACTGATGAATAATTGGTAATAAGTCCAGGAAAGTGTTTTAAAGGAATAGTTCACCCAAAAATAAAACAAATTGCTGCAAATGTACTCACCCTCAGGCAATAAAAGATGTAGATGAGTCTTCATCTGATCAGATTTGGAGAAATGTAGCATTACATCACTTGCTCATCAGTGGATCCTCTGCAGTGAATGGGTACCGTCAGAATGAGAGTCCAAACATCTTATAAAAACATCACAATTATCTCCACAACTCCAGTCCATTTCTTTTGAAGAAAAATATAAGCAAAAGGATAACAGGATACATTTTTCACTGGAGTAAGCGTTAGAATGTTATTTTTGGCCAGAAGCAGCAGTTCAAGTGGTTTAAAGTTAAAATGTCTTGATGGATTTGTTTCTTACAAACATGCAACTTTTCACTTCACAAGACATTAACTGATGACTGGAGTGGTGTGGATTATTGTGATGTTTTTATCAGCTGTTTCGACTCTCATTCTGACGGCACCCATTCACTGCAGAGCATCCATTGATGAGCAAGTGACAATGCTAAATTTCTCCAAATCTGTTCCCATGAAGAAACAAATGAATCTTTATCTTGCATGGCCTGAGGGTTTGTAAAGCAAATTAACTTTTTTTTTTTGATAAACTACTCCTTTAAGAAATTAAATTCTGAAAAGAAATTCTGAGCAAATGGTTAAGTGTGGCAGCTAAAATAAAGTATTGCTCAAAGATTCATGTGCTCATGTTTGATCAACTATAATAGATTTTCTACACCGAGGATGTTCATGAGAGACTGAGAGAGTCAATTGCCTGGATGTGTTGTACCATATATTAACCAAGTGTTGTGCATTTCATCATTTTATTGATATCTGTTAGATCTGTTTTATTTGACCCTCACATTCTTTTTTTAACTTGTCCCTTTTAGACTTGCACTTAGACTTGTTTTCTTAAAAAACACTAGCTTTCAAATCTTTTTTTTTATGCTATATGTTTTCTTTTCATTTATTATACAACTAACAAAAGCAAAAAGACCTCTAACACTAGCTTGCTCTATTCTTTTTTCTATTCTATTGATCTTTTTTTATATTATTTAAAAATCCTTTGCTATGCGTACTGCGTTAATTGTTAATTGAGTCTTGTATATCATTGCTCTTTTAAGTGTGATGAAAATGTTAAAATGGATGTTATTCAGATTTTTAAAAAACGTTTGCTTTCAATTACATTTCTTTTCTAACTTAGTGTTTACTTAGACTAATTGTTTGGTACTGTAAGTAAGCTGTGTGTACAAATCGTGTGTACTTTTATCAGATGAGTGTAAACGCTCAACCTTGCTGCACTCCAAATGGATGAAAATTAATGTTTGTAACATTAACTGTGACATCTAATCTATCTGATGCCCCTCAGCCTTTACATCCCGGCCCCAGGTCCAGCCTCTGCCACATTCTGTGCTACGTACAGTTACTGTCTCTGTTGTAAGAGCAGCATCTACACATGCTAAGAAACACCTTCTCACCATTGAAACACTCCATCAAAGGTGATGTCTGCAATTTTTTACCACTGGAAAGTCAATTTACAACAGCAGTGGCTGATCTCAAACAGGTTTCCCTCTATAATTGGTCAGCTAAACAGCAAGCCCCGCCCCCAAACCCACGCTATTGGATGTGCCAATGCTGCTGTTTCGAGCTGGTCAGGACTCTCAGAGAAATGGAGCAAGAGACAGTCACAGCCATACAGTGTTTACACTTTTTGGGCGAATCAAGCTGCGAATGGTTTATTTAGAGTTTGCAGCATTTCAAGACTGAAAGAATTACATGCTTCACCTATAAAAAAAAAAAAGCTGTGATCTGTAGCGCTCAGCTCTCTTATTCCTTCTTCCATACATACAACTGAAAATATGTTTGTACAGTTTTGCAAATAAGTCTTTTTGTATAAAAAAAAAGAAAAAAAGTTTTGCACACCGTATTGTTACATTATTGATTTTTTTGTTTGTTTGTTTTTTTCAAATAGATCTGTGTTTTGGGTAACTGAATAAAGTGTGACATGCCTCTTGTCTCTTTCTGTGACATTGTTCTTAAAGGTTTTGTGGACTGCTCCATTTTAGATAAAATATGTGACCAAAACAAGCCTTTTAGAATGATTTGGCTCGTAATTGTGTGCTGTTATATAAGCCACATGTGACTGGCTTAAAGAATTCCAGTAAAACAGTGTACATCTAATTCCATGTTATATTTATAAATGTATGGTGCGGCTAAATGGTTCTGAATATTGAGATAACACTTAGTCCTATAATGCAAACATACAATATGCATAAAAACACAGACAGTTCATATTCAGAAGAGTTGCCTGTCAGAGTATAGGGTTTTTGTACCACCAAGTATTTTTTTTTCTTTGCTATTGTCTGTATGATAAAAGCTACCCAGCTAATTATACATTTGATGTCGCCTATAAAAGAAGTTCTTCAACTGCAGATGTTCTTTGGTTAGTAATTATGAGTTCCAAATATGAAGGCTGATTGAGTTAACCAACAGAACAAAAACAACCTAAACAGTATTTTTCTTGATTAGTTTCCCCATGATGTGTCATTATGGTCAATATTGCACAACACACCAGCAAAACTACATTTTGCTGCCATCATGCTTTAATGCATTTCTCCTAAAGGGTATTCATGAAGTGTGGCTCGGTAGAAATAGATGAGTTTGTGTCTTCATCAGAGTAGATTTGGAGAAATGTAGCATTTCATCACTTGCTCACCAATGGGTCCCCTGCAGTGAATGGGTGCCGTCAGAATTAGAGTCCAAACAGCTAATAAAAATCACAATAATCCATACCACTCCAGTACATCAGTTAACATCTTGTGAAGTGAAAAACTGCATGTTTCTACTCGTCAAAATGTAGAACATTTTCATTTTTGGGTGAACTAAAACCAGCTTGTTAAATCTTAAAATGCATGCCATTGCATTTCATAGAATGCATATTTTTTTTCTTTTTGATTTATTTTTTGTATTACGTGCTGTTGACATATAATTTCCCATAAAATATACTAGAAATCCAAATGTTTTATAGCAAGATGAATGGTTCTGTCAGACTGTGGGTTTTAATCAGTAGCGTCTGTGCGGTGGGCAAGGCTTCCTCAGGGGGCGTGCAGTGGGCGGAGCCTGTCCATATTACGGTGGAGAAACGCAGTCTTTGGTGCAGCGGACGCAGTGGAGCTTCACGGAATCCTTGCGTGTTTTTTAAAGGTGGGAAATGGCCTCTCACCAGAAGTACAGGTTTATTCGCCAGTACGCCACAGAGGACGAGCGGGTTTGAAGACAGCGAGTGGGGAAAGCGCTCGCTAGCCGTCGGCCATTAGATAAAGCTGGGTTCGTGGACAGAAGAAAGCAGACAACAGGATCTGGACACGTTTACACGGATCTATGAGACTGTTCTCAGGTAATGTACTGTGGATGTCATTCTCACAGCGTGTGTGCACAGAAGCATCGCTCTCTGCACCTGTCACATGCATTATTTACACGGCCATTGTTAAAGGCGACTGATGATCACTGATGAATAGTAAAGTTTAGCGCGACAGAGTTGCGTTGGACACTCATTCAAGTCGCTGCGTGTGCAGAATATTCTTACGCACTGCAAATGCAACATATCTCCTCGCGTTAAAGCGGCCGTGTTCCCTGCGTGTCGTTGACGGACGGTAACGCATATTATTATGCAGCGCATTATGACGCACTATACCGGGAATTATGACGCAGCCGCTCGCTTTTACATTTCAGAGACCGCGTGAATGTAGAATTCAGAAATTCAAATTTAGAATCGGAAATTGTTGGCACTGTTATTCAGGCGAAACTGAAATTGTTCAGTGGCGCAAGCTTCCGCATAATTTATGGTGATAGATTTTTTTTCTCTTAAAATAGACGATTTAAAATGTGTGTGATGATATTAAGGAAATGTTCCTTCTCCTTTTTAAGAAAAGTATGTGTACTTTATTTGTTACAAAGTGAGATCTCTTAGAATCACTATTTTGGCCTTCTCCCCTGGCCAGACTTTTAACTTTTAACTCTACCCTCTAAAATGTAAATATGCATTGTAAAAAAAAAAAAGTGTGTGCGTGTGTGTGTGTGTGTGTGTGTGTGTGTGTGTATATATATATATATATATATATATATATATATATATATATATATATATATATATATATATATATATATATATATATATATATATATATTAGTATTAATATGAGGTCATTTGCATTTTCTTATTTATTTTAGTTGTTAGTAGAAAATATTTTACACTTTTTTGATCCACTTCAAATGTTGACTACTGTATGTAAAATATCTTGAAATATATATTTTTATTTAAATATATATGACTACAGATCTTGATCATGATATCATCACAGAAGTTATTATTTGAGAGTTTACTTCAGAAACAGACTATGTCTTATTATTTCTATCCATTGAAAGAGAACTGACTGCTAACTTGGTGGCAAGTCCAAGGTATCCAGGTATTTTGGCATGCAGATTTTCCTCCACCATGTCATGGTTAGTATAATGACTTGCTGACCCTTTTGTTCATTAGCTTATAGTGCATAATATTGGGGTGAAGTGATAAATAGATATCAGTCAACTACACATCTGCTTTGTCAAATTCAAGCCTCCACTAATGCTTCAGACTTCAGATTGATGGGCCTGAGGTGAAACTCTCAAACATTTAAGAGAAGGCCTAACCTATGCCAATGACTTATATTTGGTGTATATGTGTCATGTTATGGAATTGACATTAATTTGTGTATTCTTTTCAAATCTTATTAATATCGGCAGAGTGACCAGCCATGAAAGTCTGGTTTATCTGGTGGTTGATTGTTTGTTTGCTGTTGAAAGGTTACAGTGTGCTCCACACGTGCCCTTTACACAGGAGCTCACATGTTGCCACTCTCCTTTTTTAGTCTGAAATATAGTTTTACAATGGAAGCGTTAACTTAAGCCAACAGAAAGCTGGTTACTAGATTAAAGAAAGACATTGTGCAGATCTCATCATGACCCTATCTGCTCCTCTTCAATCAATTGTTGCAGTCATGCCAGTACCTGAGTAAATGATTAAAACCCTTGTTAGTTTAATCTTAATAAAGTACAGCAAAATGTTTACTGCCATCTCTGGTGGGATCAGTCTGTTTAAGCCCATGGTTTGTGTGTTAGACCCCATCATGAGAGGTTTCGCAATAGATTCCTCAGCCTCTCTTCTAAGTTCAAGTAAATGTCTTCAGTTTGTTGCATGCAGAAGAATTTGAAAAGAACATCTGGACATTTGCATGCATTTCACACTAAAATAATGCATTACTGTATGTCAAAAATGTATTTTTGGTTGGTTTAAGTTAAAAGCCGATTTATTGCTGGATGCAGTAGTTTGATGAAATGTGTTGTTGCAGAGACATTGATTCAAAGTGTAATAGTTCTTCTGTGTGTGTGTGTTATAGCTTCATACAGTGATAGAGCTTGAAAAATACCAGATGACTCGATATGACCCTTCAGCATGCTGGGGGTCAGTGACCCTCTCTATAATGAGACACACACTTATTATATTCCTCTTGCCTCTGGCGCTCATTTTTCTGATATCTGGAGACTTTGAGCTGAGAAATTAGATGTTTCCTATGCTTATTTCCTCTGAAATTTCTTACAGTTTTCTCTTTTTATAGTCATTATTCTTTTAAGACTATTATTTTAAGTGATTTCCAGTGAATAACATAAGTTGATTTGGATAAATGCCCACCAAATGCATAAGTGAAAGTGCTTTAATCTATTTATTCTCTCAAATATTTTCCTAAGAACATTTCATTTTTTTTTTTTTTTTATAAAATGAAATTGTTAACAATATAATAAAATTATTTTCAGTATGATCTGATTTTATTCTATCCTGTACATGGGGTTGCATTGACACTTGACACTGGTACATCTTAACGGTACAATCTCTTAACTTTTGCAGTCGCTAAAATTGAATGTAAAATGCGTGAAATGTGTTTAATGACTTCAACTGTCACAGAATAATTTTCTTATTATGTTGTAATGCACAGTATTTGAAACTGAACATTTTACCTTTTAAAACAAGTTGCATTTAAAAGATTTTAGCCAAATTTAGGTTATCAAAACTTAATTTATATCGATTTAAGTTTTGTTTTAAGAACAATTTTATTTAAAAATAGAAAAGAACATTTGTATTTTTTGGGATGACGAAATGTTCTTATTTCCTTAAAAATAAGAGAAAAATGGCAGTTAATTAGAATTGTAATCTTAAGAATGTTACGTGAATCTGGATAAAATCCTGCTAAACCTGTAACTGCAGATGTGTGTAGATGATGTTTTTAGCTATTTGTTCTCTTTTGAAAATTTAACAACCAAACAATTACTTTTTTTGTGTGTGTGAACAGAAACATAAAAATAAATATTTTTCAGAAAGAAAGTAAGAAAATGAGTCTTTCTCATTGCCGCTCTCACATTCTCCATCACTCTTTCTCCATCGTGATGCTCTTCTTTGAACATTTGAAAACGATGACTTCATCCACAATGATGCACTTTTAATAACTTTCTTTGTCAGACTGCTCCTTCCCTCACAAACAGATGAATGTTTTGTGTAATGAACATGCAGATTGTGGATCCTGTCAGAGTAGACACAGGTAAGAGCACAGATGTGACGCTGTGTGTTGTGATGTCTCTTGTGCAGGTGAGAGATGGATATGAGAGAGGTGTATGTGGTGGCCGGCAGCTTCGTGGGGTTTCAGCTGTTCTTCTCGTGCGTCAGTCCGGTTCTGTCTTCCAAATTCACACAGGGATACGGGAAACTTCCTCCAAACAAACTCAACGACTGGAACTCCAGGTATCACCTGCTCTGTGGTTACAAATGCGTGAAATGATATTGCAATGGAAGTTTAAGATCGAGAGAATATATGATATTAGAAGCCAGTCAAATGAGAGAATTATCTATTTTTTTTTGACGAATGTTTTAAAAATGCAAAGAAGCTTGCAAATGTCATTCATAGTTGTGCGTGAGTGCGATCTGGTGATCACTGTACTGTATTGTGTAATCTAGGTGAAGGCAGTTTGGTCTAATCAACTTTCCTCTTTGTAATCATTCGAACCTGGTTAACTTTGACCTTACAGCACTCAGGAAGAGATAGGTCTCTGTACAATACGTTACATGATTATATAACATGTCAGAGGTTAAACACATGTTTTTAACCTTGAACTATTTTAAGAAGATGCCAAGTACCTCCTGTTCTTGTTTTGAGCGCTTATTTTGTTTTAAAAGTCACGACATGTCTTCAGTGAAAGAAACTGATAAGATATTCTGTTAGCGAATCTAAACGCTTTCACAATGTCATGGGAGCACAGAACCAGTTGCATTGATTCTTTGCACTCTCTGTAAAAATGCAGTTCTTTCACTGTAAAGACCACTTTCTTAATGGTACAATAATACACTTGTAATTAGAGTATGATGCCTTTGAGTATTTTGCACAATAGTTTGCTTATCTCTTTTTAAACGAGTTTATGGATACCCGTTTAAAACCTTCTGCCTGAATGATGAAACATTTTTCACACTATCGAGGGATGAATTTAGTCAGATAATGCGATAGCAAAGCATTTCCTTGATTATTTTATTCTCTTAATGGGGTGGAACTGAGAATGCAAAATAAATAAATCAATAAAACAAAGCAGTGGATCGTAAGTTTTTGTCCTTTTGGTTTGTGTGCTGTCAGATAGTGGCACACACACTGTGCAGATAACAGATATGAAAGTCTACAGTCCACAGACAGTGATTTCTCACACTCACACTAATGCATCAGATCACATCATAGTTCCTTCACTGTCCGCTATCTACCGTAGATATCATTTCCTACTCAGTCAGCATCATGTTATCAGTGTGATATTTCTAAAGCTGATTTCTTTTGACCCAATGTGCAAATGATACAATGACTTTGTGTGGCCCTTGGCACAGTTTAATTATTGACTATATACTTGGAAAGGTTTGTTTGGTGCCAGCATGGCAAAATTGATGCACTGGATTTGAATCCTTGAACTGAATAGACAACTGTACAGGAAGTCCACCAAACTCAAACTTTGATGATTACTGAAGTGTTGTTTCATCTTTTACGTCCTCAGGCTTGTGTCCACAGTCCATGCGTTAATTGTGGGGCTGTTCTGCGTCTATATCCTCTGGTACGACGATGCCGTCAATGAAGACCCGGTCTGGTAAGTTCCAGAGGGTGTTCAAAAACAGGGCGGTTTTGTACAACTCTGTGTACATTTTTGGGATATCATGATTTTTATTTTTTTACTGTTTAAAAACAAACACAAAAATATGGGTCTTTAGCAGAACAGCTATTTTTGAATCCATAAAGGTCCTAAATTACGACAGACAAACCTACAGTTCGTACCAATCAATAACTGAGTCTCCATATCTAGGTTTATATGTCCAATTGAGAGAATCTTGCTTTATCCCAAAGTTTTAATTGAAACTTTTGCTCCGTCATCATCAGTGATGTGTCTTCTGTCGTCGCCAGGGCACACGACTGCCGTCTCATTTGTCTTCTTTTCTTTATTTTTCTTTTCTTCTTTCCCTCTCTTTAATATTTCCGTTTCTGCCTGCTGCCTGTTTGGTCTGCATCTTTGCATCCTGAAGGGGAAGAATGGTAATCTTTAGTGGTTGTCCTCTCTAGCTCTGCTCCAAAACCTAGTGAGCTACCTACCTAGACAGCATTTTATAGCCTAATAATAATAATAATACATAAAAAAAAGATTAGTGTATTCTGTTTTTTGATTCGTGGTTCAGTTGTTCGTGAAGTTGCTGTTTTTTTAAAGCGTTTTAAATTACACGGCAAGGCAGCTCACTAGGAACGGAGCACATGTCTCCTTTTCATCTCACTTCTGTTCATCTTTTCTTCTTTTGGCATTTCCGAGTGCAACCCATTCTTAACAACCCCGATCTGTTGTCTGTTTTCCTCTCTCCCTTCTCGATCTCTCAGATCATAGAGTTTTTAATCTTCCCTAACAAGGCGCCTTTTCATTAGGAAACAACCGATTCCCAGACCCCTCCTCTGCCGGATCATGTGACTGTCCTCCAGGCCTCCTCTCTCCTCTGATCCGTCCCTCTCACTGTCCCATAGGCCGTCTCGGACATTAACGCTCCCCCCAAAAACAGAAAAAGAAAGAGTATTACTGAGAAGAGAGGGAGACTGCTGAGACTCCATTCCCATCCAAACCTCATCTCATCCTCATCTCAGTACAAACAGGGTCATTCTACGATATGAAAGCCTTAAATTCAATTTTTTTTACTGGTTTTCACACTAGATAATGTGGTCTGGTTTGAGTCCTCTTTGACTCTTCAGTGGGATCATGGCATCGTTTAGAAAGGTTCTTGTAGTGAGACGTCTGAGCAGCATGAGTTGTAAATATCCAGTTCCTAATGTTTGTAAACTGCATTGTGCATCTCAAGCTACACTGTTATCAATATTAATATATATCGGTCTATAAATAATGCATTTCAGGGCTGATGGTAGCAGGCATTTTCTTTAACATTATTTACATAATGAAGGATGCAAAAGCCACTCGTGACTCAACGCATTGTTGAAAGAAAGTTGAATTTGTTCAGTCGTTGGGCTTTTGTTTGTGAAACGCTCAGTCAGAGACAGTTAACTTGATCCAGTCTCGTCTGAAGAGTTCGACTACTTCAAGCTGATCTCTTGTGTTTTATAGTAACGGCCGTCATCCATCCTTACATGAGTGTGGCTTTCATTCGACTCGTCGGCTCAGTTGTGTGAATCTGTTCTCTAAAGATGACCTGCTTGTCCAGATAGTGAACTGAATGAGATCTAAGGTGAAGAATCTTAGAGTCTGTCTGTCAGATTCAACTTTGGCCTAAATATTTTTTTTCCTAAACCAATGAGTTATCTGTGCTCAGCTATGAATATGAACTTGATAATTATGTTGGTGAAAGGTTAATGTTAGGATAACATGTCCCATAGAAGAAATAAAGAAGATAAAACAGCTTAACACTTAAATTATTTTTAGAAGAATTTTAATAAGTAATTATTAATAGTTGATTTATTAATTTTTTTCTGTGCCAAATTATAACCGGTTATTTTACTATCATTGCTATACTATAAAAAATTTGTTGATATTTTGAATTAGGATTTATTTTTATATATTCTGTTTTCATTTTAATTTTAGTTTGTTTTAGTCATTTTTCTTGTATTCTTATTAGATTATTTACATGTCTATATAGTTTTTTTTATTATTAATTTTAATTCATTTGTAATTATTAATTTTAATTTAATAGTTAAATAATTGTAATTATTCATTTTAGTTTATATAGTTTGTTATTTTAGCACTTCAAGTTAAACTAAACAAAGATGAGAAATGTTGCCTTGGCAATTATCTTTTTTTTTTTTCCTTTTTTTTTATTTTATTCAATTTTTTAATGGTTTTAGTACCAGTTACTATCATAACCCTAGTACTATATTATTATTATTATTATTATTATTATTATTACAATTATTGCATTTGATTTAATAGACATTGGTTAATATCTATGCCCTGTTAGAGAATTGTCAGAAATATTATATAAAATAAATGCTTTATTTGATTTCTCTATTTTGTGAGCATCTTATGTTAGACCACTTGTGGTAAAACTTTTTTATATTATGCAATTTTGTCATCACAAATTGTATGGTCATCATAATTGCATATAAACTTTTCAAGAAGTCTTGGTATATTGTACATAAGTCTAAATTATGACTTTCTATAAAACCTAATAACCATCATGTTCTCCTGCAGAATAATCCATAATGCAAGTATTAATATTTTACTCCATTGACCTCTGCTTTAATGTTGTTCATAAACAGAACAGCAGGTTCACGTGTAGAATTATGCGAAACACCATGATTTCTTTCAGCAGGTGGGTCCATTTAAATAAAGGCTTTCTTATTTTGTCCAAATTAAGAAATACTGTAAATAATTCAGAACCGCTTGCACATGTAAGACTTCATAATCCGGATGTCAATTCCTGCATTGACACTAGGCGGCCAGTGAGCGTCAGTGTTTGTTTGACAGAGGGGTCAGAGGTCAGTGAAGGTGACAGTGAGCTTCCTTCCTTCCCCTCCCTCATCTGCTCCTGGCCCCCTGCGTCCGCTGTGTATCAGCTCCCTGATCTCTTCACAGGGTCAGAGAGACACACGTACTGTAACGCTGGCTTGTTATCCGTTCACAGAGATATTCATCTTCCATATGGCGAGCGCACGGGTTTGTAACTCTCAATGTATTTTCATGAAAACAAACCGTTTAAACCAGCGCATGCTGTGGTGCTTGATGCTCGGCTCCTCCAGGGTTTTGTGGGTGGCTTACTTTTACATTTAGGGCAGTGCTCTACTGTTTTATGGGTTTAATTTCTCTGTATAAAGTGTCTTTCTTAATTCTGTCTTTGTTCAAAAGGACTTAATCAGACCATCAGATCTATCATCATTACTGCGATGAGGAAAACACGGACAGAATCACGAAATCCAGGCATTATAATGGAATTCACTGTATAATGAGGAATGGCGTGGAATTTGGCAAAATTGATGAATTAATCAAAAGTAGGGCTGTACACTTAATCAAATCATGATATGGGCTAGTGTCTGAATATTAAAGCAGAAATTGTGAGATAAATTCATTCATTCATTCATGCAGCAGAATTCTGTAACAACCCATCAAAATAAGAGTCGGCTTAACTAGAAGAAATTATGACAGAAATATATTGTTATTGTACAGTAGAATGTAATCAGTAATAATAATCATAATAATAATACTGTTCATTAAAACTATTTAAGGAATATCATAAACTGCAAGTGGAGTTTTCTTTTTTCTTGTTTCCAGCCAAAATATCAATTCATTTCTTAAAACAAGAAAGATTTTCTAGACAGCTAAAAATGTCTTGTTATCAGAAAAAAACAAGTCAAAATTGAGTGAGTTTTGCTTGAAACAAGCTAAATAATCTGCAAATGGGGTAAGCAAAAAACAATCTTATTTAAAATTGTAAAACTCACTTAATTTTGACTTGTTTTTTTCTGATAACAAGACAACCAGTTTCAGTTGTCTAGAAAATCAGTCTTGATTTAAGAATTGTTTTTAGATATTTTGGGCTGGAAACAAGACAAAATCTAAGCTTGAGTAGCGTTTTTTTGCAGTGTATGTTTTGTTGGTGAACCTTTTTTATTTAACGAGTAAACCTCTACTCTGCAGAACTTTGTTAAAAGTGAAAGGAATAAAACATTTCATTAGGACTTGGGATCATTAGGATTACATTTAGTAAAGATGAATTCAATTGTTTTATGCATTCATTGTTCACCATATTTGATTGTAAATAAATCATTTTCTAATGATTCCCAACCCTACTAAAACCAACAAACACCTTTGCTTTGACAACTTGAATTCAACACAACCAGTGTCACTAACAATCTGATGGAAATTTGCTTCACACAATAAACATTTTTATAGTATATTTGCCATTAGTCAAATATGTTTTTGCTTAAAAGATATAGTTACCTGCAAATGCTGTAGATTACCAGCAGTCCAGATGTCTCTGTATGTTCACTCAGATGAAATCAGAATATGTTTTTATGGTGTAATGTCCGGTGTAGAGTGTGCCGTGTTGTCAGTGATTGTACGACTCGATTCAGAAACAGCTGGGAGGTGACGCTTTTACGGATTACACCCTTCAGAAAGAAGCCGTTCGTGTTAGTCTTGTTCAAGCTGTAGCATTTGTCTTTCCTTCCTCAGGGGTGATCCCAACTTGGTAAAGCTCAATGTGGCCATCACCTGTGGATACCTGTTCTATGGTATGAAGCTTCGTTTTATTCAAGCACAGATTACACTTAGATCTTTTCAGGTTTGTCTACAATATTTTTGTTTCTCTTCTATCGTCTCTTCCTCTCTCAGACCTGGTGCTTCTAGCTTGTAACTGGAGGACCATGGGAGACGTGTATTTTGTCTGTCACCACTTGGCGGCGCTGTATGCTTATGGATTCCTGCTGGTGAGCATGGACATGGAAAACTCTTGAAATTGTGGATATTTATTATAAATAAGGCTAGAAATTATAACATCTTTGATGATGAAATTCAAATAAATGTGAGAAGCTTTTTTTTAAAGGAAAGTTCTTACATAAGTCTCTAAAGTGTCATTTTCAACAGATTTTTGTCATTTATAATATTGTGTTTGAATATCACAAATTGCCTTGGTTTTCTTAGGACTGTGTCATTATTTATTTTGTAAGTTAGTTACCGTATTTAGTGTCATTTAAGAAACTATTATAGTGTTTACTAATATTTGGAATCAGTTTTTAGGTTTATTTATAGTTTTAATAATTTTTTTGGGAGTTTTCATATTTTTATAGTCTATTGTTTTTATTTCAGGATATTCATTATTTTGGTACATCAAGGTTAACTCAATTAAAATGAGAAATGTTGCTGGAATAAAACTTGTTTATATATTTTATTTGCCTTTAGATAACATTTATATCATTTTGTAAGTAAAAAAAACCTTAATATTAGTGTTTTTTTTTTGTTTTTTTTAGTGCTGTCAAAATTAGCGCGTTAACGCATTCGATTAATTTGAAATATTTAACGCGTTAAAAAAAAAATAACGCAATTAACGCGGTTGCAGTTTTTTTTTTATTTCCAGTTGTGGCCTATGTGTGTTCAACGTGCAAAGAAATATGGATAAGACCAAGGAAGGACTTTTAGACGGAAAGTTTCAGTATAAAACTCTGCCGGATTACTCTTTAGTCTGCCACAAGAAACAGCAACATTAAAATCATGAACTCAAATGTCATTGTTTTAAAAAATAAAAAAAAAACAATGACTGTAACGGTGCGTAAATCAGACCTTTCTGTAACGCTAACGTTAATAAGCTTAAATGAAAATAACGAAATAATTGTGTAGCGGAGTATTTTTTGTACACAGTCCCGCGAACTGTCAATCACTCCTGTGCGCGTGCATCACTGTCCTCCTCGCAGCTGCAGCAACTTGCGCTCTCTCTCTTCATCAAGCTTTGAAACAAAAAGGGGACAAAAAGATCATATTGTCTTTGTGCATAGGCTATAGATTAATTAGATAAATGAATATCTAAATTTGTGCCTTGCCGTCTACGGTATTTTTTTAGAACTTAGAAAAAAGATGCTGCAACCAATGAACAGCCAGCGGGGGCTGCATGACGACTCAACCTCCGCAGACAGTTTTTAATGATCAGACAATAAATACTCAAGATTTTGCTTTAGTATAACTCACAACGAGTTTCACACACCTTCTCCGGCCACGTTGAGTTGTTGACACTTAACAGTGGGAAAAGCGACACATGCGCTATTCACTTGTATAACTTAAGGGTGAATGGGTAATGTAGTTTTCTGCTCTCGGTGGGATGAATTAGGAAGCTTGCATTGTGAAGGGCGCTCTGAAAATCGGCAGTGCAGGTAAAAGATTAAAACCTCTATTAAAACAGATGTCCAAATGAGCGTACCGGTACGCTACAAGCACGTTCTGGGCGCACTGAGAGGTGGCGGTACGCTCAAGAGCTATATTTGGAAGTGGCAGTACTGAGTACCGGTGCATACCGGCCCACTTAAAGCACTGGCAATGACTATACTTTGGAATTTTTTTGCAGTCCATTTAGAATTCAACATGGAAATCATTTTTGTTTTTTATTGGCATTGATTGTTTTGAAATTCAAATGGTACTTACATGCCTGTGTTTTTATTTCTGTAATAAATATGGCTTTCAAGCCAACAGTTAATTTGGAGGATATTGATGGTTTATTGCAGGTATGTTGTTTACATGAGAAAATCTGTGTTACAAGTTAAACAAAAATTCCAATAAACAATCATATTTTGAATTTAAATAGTTTCTTTGTCTTGAGTTTACATTAATTATTTACATTTTACATTTACATATCCAAAAAGTTTCAGTCTTTTAATTGCGATTAATCGCGATTAATCGCGATTAATTTTAAAAAATTGTGCGATTAATTAGTTAATTTTTTTTAATCGATTGACAGCACTAGTTTTTTTTGTTAGTTAGATCGTGTTGGTTACACCTCCCTGTCTTTGATCTGGCGGATTAAGCTTTTTTCAGATATTAATACTAAAGTTTCACTACTTATTTTTAAATACTAATATACATTTTGTAAATACTAATAAATCTACTATTATTAATAGTTGGAGCAGGATGGTTAGAACACCTTAAAAATCAATTTCTCTCAAGATGTTCATCATAGGAGTAAAATGCAAACAAATTATCTATTTTTTTTTTCAGACTCGTGGAGTGCTTCCTTATTTTGCAAACTTCCGACTGATTTCAGAACTGTCAACACCATTTGTGAATCAAAGGTGAGATTCACTTATTCCTGTGAAGAGGTTGTGTGTAGATCCATTGACTGGGTCTCATCTGACCTCTATTTCTCTCTCTGCAGGTGGTTTTTCGAAGCGTTAGCTTACCCTCGTACTCACCCGCTGGTTGTCGGCAACGGCGTCACAATGGCGGTCGTCTTCTTCCTGGTGCGGATCGCCGTGATGCCTCCCTACTGGGCCAAAGTGTTCGCCACCTTCGGCACGCCAACGTTCGAAAGCCTCGGTCTGGCAGTTCAGGTGGCCTGGATCGTGTCCTGCGTTTGCTTGGATATCCTAAACACAATCTGGATGTACAAAATCGCCCGCGGCTGCTACAAGGTCATCACTGGCAAGCTAAGAGGAGCCAGAGTGGACTCCAAAAAGACCAATTACACCAACAACCACACAGACTGAGACTCATCCGCCATGATCACAGATTAGATTAGACCTGAATATAGCAACTTCTGAGTCTTTATTTTGCGCTCTGGATGAATGTGATGGATGAAACAATGTCTCGAGGTTGAGAGGAGAGGGTTTCATCATCCCAGTGAGATTGTTTTTTTTGTTTTTTTTAACCTCTGCTTCATGTACAGACACTCTGACTTCACCTACGCCGGTGAAAGCCGAGCCGATAAACTAACCTGTTATGCCTCAAACACAACCAAAGTGCCTCCAAGCACAAGGAGAAGCAATAGAACATGAACGTGTGAGCTTGTGACCACGAAAGGTCCCATCAGATCTCCGTCGAAGCCTTAGCCAGTCAGTACCCATCCGTGTTTTTTGCTTCGGGAGCCGTGTTCCCTGTGATATCTACACTGATGTGCCTCGGTGAACTCCACGTTTGAACATCCGCAGCTTGTTGGTTGCTCTTTTGGTCGGAAGTGCTCATCAGCTCCGCTCAATCTCACGTCGTTGTCAGTCTGACCGGTTGCAAGTCTCTTGGAAACCTCAGATCTACCTCTCACAACGCGTCGAGCGCAAGGACGGACGAGCGCCGTATGGACTCGAGGAACACTCACAGCCTTCGCTTTAATAGTCCAGACTTCTAGAACTCATGCATGTCCAGGAAGCATTTTCCAAGTGGAAATCGAGTGAAAGGTGGATTCCTTTAGCAAATACCTGTGTGCATGCTTCATTTCTGACCATGTGAGGTCACATTTTTGTGGTATATTTGCGGAAACTGTAGTGCTTTATCCATTTCTAGTCTTTTCTAGAGCCATTTTCTCCCACACGCTCAAGTTGCATGACATGCACCGGGTTTAAACAGTTTTGTTCTCACCATGCAGATTATTTAAACATTCAACACCTCAAGGCTTGATGGGAACTGGTGCAACTTCACATCTCAGTCATTTTCTTCCTGCCAAATTCATATTTTTGGGGTTTTTCTCAGCATGTTGGTCACCAGAGCTTCCAGTTTGGCGTTTAGGATTTAGTCATGACTCTTTAGTCATGACTCTTGAATGTGAGTTTCGGCTGGGCATGTCAACCCATGTTGAGTTGCGCTATGGCATTACGAGACAGTATATATGTGTAAAAAAAAAACATGCAGTACTTATTCCTGCCAAGTATTTGACAAGACTAAATCCCTCTGTAGTCAGAGTTAGTGTTTCTCTTCTGGAGTTCAGGTGCACTTTTAAAATGAATGTTATTTTGAATGACATTGGGAGAGGATTGTGGGAAATGTAGTATTTTGCCTTATATCCATGATTCGAAATAACCAAAATCATCCTCCAGGCCTTGATCATGTGAAGCTGTGACCATAGAAATATATTCGGGTGATGTTTTGAAGAACAAAAATGGCCATTTGGTCATGTAATTATTATTATATGTATCTAGAATGTCTGGAATGAGCTGCAATCTTCGTGTTTATGGAAATGCAAAGGAGGTTCGGCTTTATGATACGTCATCCACACAACCGTTGCACAATCAAAATGCCATTTGTGACATTGACATTATAGTATTTGTCATTTTGAGGGCTGATTGAAATTCAATAGGATGTTCATCTACTGGAAAAACTGATTGGCGATACTCAAAATAATAAATTTATTGGCAAAAAAGGTTCAATATTCACAAAAACTGACATTTCTCTACAGTTATTGATTGTTTTCTGTAGTATTTGTCACGCATATCTGCTTATTGCTATGTAAGTTACAACATTTGAGTATATGAATTAATATAATAAGGATAGATAGGATTGTACTAGTGTAAAGCAGCTATGGAGTTATCACAAAACTAAAGCTTAAACTCCTATGTCATTGTGAATTCAAGAGTGGGGGGATGTGAAAAAAGGCTATATCCAGGATAAACCTAGTTGATGGGATGCCCCATATCAAACGTCCCATTGGATTTTATTGGTACATTGTTTACAAAGATCTTTGTGCTAATCTGTGCCGCACTTGCCTGCTCTCGTTTGGATCAATTCCTCCCGTAGAGCAGATACACCAAGAATAAAACCAAGACAAAAGTGTTTTTCATGATCCCAAAGAGCCCCAAGTCAGTGTCAGTCAGTGTTTTAAGCACACGTGGTTTTAAAAATGAGCAGTCACCAACCAAATGATTTGGATTTATTTAGACATTTTAAATTGCTTTGGTGCATTGGAGCACCCATGATTCTCAATAAGGAGCAATAATCTATAAAAGGGTGACTAGACAGATTCTTCTACCTGTCCAGATGTTCGGACGGGGATTTTTAATTCGTTCTAATACAGTCTGGCTTTTGTTCAGACAGCTTGGTATTCAATAGAAATCATTTTCTATGTGCAATTTGGTGACTAGACCAATGCCAGTATTGAATCTCTTTGTGTGTGTGTGTGTGTGTGTGTGTGTGTGTATACTTTCAGTCTTGAAGTAGAAGTCATTTTTAAAATGTGATTTATAATACTAAAATGAGCACAGAACTGTTGGATGATTATAGTAGTCCAGTTCTCCGATTTCTCTTGATTTGATCGATTTTACCTTTTTTTTTTTGTTTTTTTTTTTTTAAAACATTACTGTTGTGAATCCGATCATATCTGGAAATATGAATGTGAAAATCAACACCCAACAGAGGCCCCTTAGAGCCCCTGTGTGTATACACTTTGAAACCGACGGATGATATGCATGACCACTAATAATAATACTGTCCAAATAGCTGTCAAGGAGAGAAATGACAGATCAATAAAGGTGAGATGATAAAAAAGCGTCCTGAATTGTTCATTTGTGCGCTAATTTTGCGTTAAGGATTATGGACTGGCTGAATGCGACAGGTTACACCACGGTTCAAAATGTAATGCTTTTGTACGTCAGGAATGCATAAAAGTTATCAAACGCGGCTGTAAAGACATTTATAATGTCAATAATGTTCAAAAAGGCTGTTTTATTAACTTTCTTGAATCCTGAAACAAATTGTATCATGTTTCCAAGAAAAAAATAAAATAAATTGAGCATAACGATATGTTTTCGACATTGATAATAATCAGAAATGAATCTCAAGCAGCAATGATTTCTGTTGCTTGCAAACCTTTGAATGGTAATGTATTTATAAATGTGCTTATTCTTTTTGTGATGCACGGATAAGTTAATTAGTTTCACTTTGTTATTTTGTTTCCTCGATTCTCTTTTTACCCGTTTAATGACATGGTGGAATGGTTTTGTGAATTAAATACTTTTCAATTTAGTGGGTCAAATTATTCATCCTTATGCTTTCGCTTCGCACATTTCACACACTTTTTGAAAGGCTTTATCATGACATGTTTTGACGTGTTCATAAATCTACCGGAGGTTTGTTTAATCTCGGTTTAAGTAGATATTTGACTCTTGAAGTGAATGTTTTACTACATTCAGAGCACTTTTCTGTTGCCACCGTTGGCAATTCTTCATGCTAACTGAAAACTGATCTTGGTTCTGTGGCAAACGAACATCCTCATGTTTAAGGAGTGTTGTAAAGTATCTTTCTATCTCTATCTTCAGCTGTACCTGTTGAAAATGACCTCAGGTAGTCCTGCCTCAGCTCAGAGCTTACATAATACTAGAAGACAGAAGGAAGTGGAGGTAAAGAAAGCCAAAGAGGATGACAAAGCATATTAAAGTGGAGGAATGAGAGCTCTTTGAGCCTGTAGTCTGGCTCTGATTGAATCCTGCTCTACTGCGTGTACTCCTGGTCAGTTGGGTTGGTTCAGAGCGACTGTGCGTGTGTGGATAACTTTTACCAAACATGGTCACAGTGCATCTGAGGCTCACTGAAATCTCCCCTGCTACTCTCACACACACAACACTACATCATTCATCTGCAGTACTGCTGTCTGTGACATTTTGTATGCCCAAGCATGCACTTTTCACTTTGCTATTACCTGCCAGAGACGTTGTTTTTGGAGCGTGTACAGTAGACATTTAAAAATCCAAAGAAAATTTAAAAATGTCTGTACTGATATTAAATCCAACACATGGCACATATATTAAAATTAATGTTCATTTGCTCCATGAGTTTAAAAAAAAAAGCAAACTGAACTGCACTCAGATATTCATCTTGAAGTTGTTCCCAGATGTAGATTTGCATTCCAGAGGCTCTATGATCTTTATATAGTTAAATTTATGAGGCATTTAAGTTGTTTTAGGGTCTTTTCTAATCTGTGTTGTACAGAACATCAAGCAGATTTATGATGCCTTTTGCTTGTTTACAATAGTCATCAGTACATTTGGATGGGTGGGTTCAGGATACGGATGACTACTGTGTGCCCAAAACCTGCCCGGGGCTGTTAGATCTCCAGAGCAGCCTACTGAATTCCTCTAATCTTTGTAGGTTGAATAAGCCATCGACCATAAATAGGCAGACAGACCTATCCTAGAAAGGAGAGAGGAAAGCAAGGAGGGCAGGGAAATCTCTGGAACTGGCGCTTTCAGAAGCTGCTCTAACTTTTCTGTTTCTCCATCCTTCTTGACTTTTCTCTGGCTCATTTGTGCCCATAAACACACATACAGCAATCGTTGTGTCTGATGCTGATGAGTGCCAAACGATCATTCCTGTTTGTCTTTTTACAATCAATATTGTCAGCTTTTCCTTTGGCTTTTAACCCTCTTTGCTTAGAGTTTTATCACAATCTCTAAGCAAAGATCACAGTTTCTAAATATCCTTTCATGATATCTACTAAAAATATAGTTAAATAATGCCAGACAAACATTTAGATCATCTTAGCAACTGCATAGAATGCCTTAGAAACCACATAAATGCATTCCCTTACCCAAAAGTAGTATACTTTAATTTAATTTTATTGAGTACACTCAAGTAAAGTTCAGGTATATTTTTAAGTATACTTTATGTAGCAAGTATACAAATATCCTTGTTCTAATAGTATACTTGTAAGTGAACTGTTTCAGTACTCCTTGGGACTAAATTGGCTCACTTTCTAGTATATAAAAGTATACTTTTAAGTATACTTTAAGTATAACAGTAGCAAACTTTGCATACACTACTAGTTTAGTTTGTACTGCAATTATACTAAAAGTGAACTTATAGTTTTACTGATAGTTTACTAATTAAATACTTTGTACACTTTGAGGTTTAGTGTCAGTAAACTACTAGTTTAGTAGTTTTATACTGCAAGTATACTCGTAAGTTTTATTTAAGTGAACTTTGCATCATACTTTAAGTATACTACTGTCTCTATTTAGGTTTAAATTCAAAACATCCAAAGAAAGAACAGGGTATCTGCTTGTAAACAAAAACATTTTATTCTAGCTTCATGCATTCTTTTTTAAACACTTTAATGTGGACAAGTTTCATAAAAAATAAAGCTGAAAGCTGAAACTTTGAAAACTATGAATTGGATTCAGAATGATAATCAAAACGTGGTCGATCAACACCCCAAAACTTGACTGTAATTATTTCCTCTTCATCGGTCGACATTTTATTCTGTAATGTTATAGTTTTGATGCTGTTTAATGTCAGATGATCGTGTTAGATTACAATTGTTAGTATCTGTTGTTTTTTCTTCTTCACTTGTGTTTTTTTGGAAATTCTGTACAGAAGATGTGTACTAGCGCCCTCTACTGTATAATAATGAAAACACGGATTCTAGGAGTATAGCTCAAATATATTTACACTTTTTGTAAGTATAAGTCAAGTATACTTAAATGTCATTTTATGTATATTTATTAGGAATACATAAAAAGTAATCTAAAAGCATACTTTGCTATTTTTAGTTTAAAAGAAGTATATTAACAGCATACTTGAATAAACTTCTTTTTCGTAAGGGTTAGCAACAGAGATGTATAGTAACGAAGTAGAACTACTTCATTACTGTACTTAAGTACTAAAAGGCGGTATCTGTACTTTACTGGAGTATTATTTTTTTCTCCTACTTCCACTTTTACTTCGGTACATATTTTCGCTGAGTTTAATACTTTTACTCCAATATTTTTTTATGTGCTGCATCGTTACTCGTTACAATTATAATAATGTTACGAATCATTCCATTACAAACCACTGCCAGAACTGTAGATGGCAGATTTGATGAAGCTGGCACATCATTGAGCGAATCAAGCGATTAAGAAGACTGCGTGTGCTGACTGAACTGCTGTGAAGAGAGAAATGAACACCGAGCCGAGCCAGATAATGACTCGTTCACGAGTCAAGAACCGGTTGCATCGGTTCTCGGATGACCAGTAACGTTAGTTCTTTCTGACAGTTCGATTCAATAAACCAGTTGAAGAAAACAGTTCACCGATTCTGTTGCGCTCGATGCAATGGCGTCATTGGCGTTGACTGCATCTGGGCTCATAACATTAACACAGAATCAGTTCAGAATCAATCACCAAAAGAATCAGTTCGGTTCAGACGCTCTGTGTGTCGGTTTGCTTCACGCTTAATCACACATGCGCAGTATCATCAGCTCCTCGGTTCACGAATCAGACGCGTCTGACAGAAACGGTTCTTGACTCGTGAACGAGTCATTATCTGGCTCGGCTCGGTGTTCATCTTCAGTTCTCTCTTCAGTTCAGTCAGTTTGAGTCAATGAATTACTCCGGGATATTGGTTTGTTTTAACTCAGAGGGAGTGTCAGACAATTTAAACAAGTTAACAGCTTAATCCATCTGTGGATTAATGCGTATTGGAGACGCGAACTGTTTAAAACGATTCAATTCGATTTGCTGAACTGTTTCAAAAGATCCGGTTACATTGAATGATTCGTTCGCGAACCGGATATCACAAACTGCTTTGTTTTTAACTGTCTTACAACAGACACGGAAGAGAAGACAATTCTGAATAAAGTCGTAGTTTTTGCTATTTTTGGACCAAAATGTATTTTTGATGCTTCAAAAAATTCTAAATGACCCTCAGATGTCTTACGGGTTTGAAACAACATGAGGGTAAGTTATTAATGACATCATTTTGCAAATTGGGCTAACTAACCCTAGTAACCGTTTTTTGTTTACAAGAAGTTACAGTCAAAGGAATTGTGATTGTCCTTTAGGTTAATCATTTGAAATAGTAAAAACAATATGTTCAAACTTTTGACTATTTTCTTTAATAGCTACATAACACAATACTTCTACTTTTACTTTCAGTACTTGAGTAGTAAATTTTAAAATAGACTACTTGCAATACTTAAGTACAAAAAATGTTGAATACTTTAGTACTTCTACTTAAGTGTGGTGCTTAAAGAGCACTTCAACTTCTACTCGTCACTTTTTTGATAGAGCAATTGTACTTTTACTCAAGTATGGGTCTCTAGTACTTTATACATCTCTGGTTAGCAACCCTCTACCAAATGCCTGGCAACAACTTAAATCATCTTAGTAACTACCTAGCAGTCGGGGTTGCTTAAGAAATCCAGTCCAAATGCAACTCAAAATTTCAGCGAGCAGACTAAAAAAAAAAACAGTCCAGAGTAACAATGTAAACGTAGCCCAATTTTGCGGTAAACCTGTTTACTTAGCAGCAGTGCTATCAATGCATTATTAACCACCATAACACCCTCTTGAAATAACTCTTTCTGTTTGAAACCTGTCTACCTTTGCTTCTTTTATTTGTCTGACTGAGTAGTGATCAGTTCACATCTCACACTGACATCCTCATTGGATAAGTTATTATGGCTGAAGGGTGACGAAAACAACCCGTTAACACAGAACAGATCTCCAGAGCATCTAAGACTGCATACAACTAGTGAACTAGTCACACCAGCGTTACAAAATCATGTATTCAGATATATATAGAGATGGAATTGTTTTGGACTCATTTATTGTGTGCTTCGTGAAATCCAGCTGAATGTGAAGTCCTCTTATGAGGTTGTGAATGTCAGAGCTGTGCAGCATGAACACCTCTTCGTCTTGACCCTCATAGCAGGGTGATAGTCTGCCTCGGTCATGACCAAATAAAGCGTCCGAATTCCTCCCCTGCTCTTTTTCAACACCTAGAATGTTTACAAGAGCGTTGGATCAGGCTGCACTCCGACTGGCTTCCTGACTGGGGCTCAGCTACTGTGTATGCAAGCATCACAGAGCCACTTTTAGAGGTGTTACACACTTTAACCCTGATGATTGACAGAGAGATTTTAGTTATGAAACATTCTAGATCTAGGGCTGTGATACTTAGAGCATTTAGAGTATCTGATGTAAATTATTCCCTCTGGATGCACTAGTATAAAAGTGTATATCCAGACTATTACTGAAACACCATTAAACATAACTGTGAGTGAGTGAGTGATCAAATAACATTAAAACAGATTCTACAAAGTGTCAAAACATCATTGATTATATCACAGCATCATGCTGTCTTAGTTTCATTCCTATGTGTGATCTCATGATGACATCACAGTCCTGCTGAACACTGTGCTGTGCTGATGGATCAGGAGCTTTGACCCGCTTGTGCTCTCCGACTGAACGGCACACTCCTGGTCCCACATTGCATGGCTTGTCATCTGTATCAAAACAATGTAGTGGAATAACAATGGAAAATCAGCTCATCTGCATCAAGGCGTAACACAGAGACACTCATCTTTCATCACTTATTAATTCTTCTCCATCTTTATCTTTTTAATCTTTATTTTATTGTTAATTGTATCATTACTCTTATTTACCCCCCGATACACACACTTCTTTATTCCTTACTCTTGGTTCTTCTTTTCCATGATTTCTTCTTTCTATATCTTGTCCTACTATGTCCTGTCATATGTAAAAAAATAAATTAATAAAATTCTACATTTGTTGGCTCTAAAACAATCTTTAGAGAGTGACTAAAAATCACAAAAGTGGGTCACAATGTATATTAAAATATATATGAATAAAAAAAATAACATCCATCCGTCCATTATATATTTATTACATTACATTATATAGCTTATACACTGCTGGTTTTGCTTTAGATTTCATAGTGGACATAAAGTGGGTGTCATTATATATATATATATATATATATATATATATATATATATATATATATATATATATATATATATATATATATATATATATATATATATATATGAAGAGTTCAGATGCAAAAGCCTCTGTGCCATCTTTTAACATGAAATTTTCATTATTTTTATCAGGCTTTTATATTTATGTTCAGTTATTTCACTTTAATGGCACAAAAAAGAACTATACATTGTAATTAAAGTGAAATTACTGAACCTTAACATTGTAGCCTAATAAAATTGCTAATTTTAGAATAAATTTTCAGATGGCACTTGTGAATATAATATGTGTATGTATGTATGTATGTATGTATGTATATATGTATGTATGTATGTATGTATGTATATATGCCACCCACTTGATGTCCACTGTAAAATCTAAAGCAAAACCAGCTGAGATTCCCTGAAGACAAATCAGAGGCATCCTTAATTCACTTCAAAGTGGAAAAAGTGACATGGGACTTGTTTAAAGCCGGTGACATCATTTTAACAGAGCGGCGTGACGTCGCAATTGGGCGTCGGACCCA
The DNA here is from genome assembly GCF_023724105.1 of Carassius gibelio. NCBI lineage: Eukaryota > Metazoa > Chordata > Actinopteri > Cypriniformes > Cyprinidae > Carassius > Carassius gibelio. Next base: position 27,187,109 of record NC_068373.1, read on the forward strand.
GCCAATCAGCGCTCGCTCCGCGCACGCACAGATGGGAAGAGTTTAAAAAAGATTTTGGAAAAGAAGAAGATGTGGCCCAAACCTCCCCACATGATCAGACGGTTGCACTGAAGATTCCAGTTCTAACGTTATATCGCCATCCTCTCGTCCGAATCCGTTAAAAAGCGCGATGTCAACGCAGTTCAAGAGCGGTCCCGCTTTCGGACTGTCCGCGGAAATCAAGAGTAAGGTAAGCGTCTGCTTTGATTGACAGCTGTCAAAGATGCGCAGGCAGCACGTGCGCTACTGAAGCTAAACATTTTAGACTGTCATTTATTCTGTAATGTAGCCTGTACAAGGAATTTGAATATTTTTTTAAGTGTTGACATCAATTCAAATATGTCAATAACAGGGTGTAAATTATGAGGATCCAAACCATAGACTGATAGCAAATGTTTAGTTGTTTAGTTGTTTTCAGTCAAATCTGCACATTGTTTTGATGAAGTTAAGTCTACAAAATGAAAAAAAAAAAAAAAAACTTTCAGTCATATTGAAATATTTAACTTCTTTGCTTATGTGTTGTCTTTGTCCTTATTCATTCTGTACTAAAGTAATGTATGGATGTGCTTTATGACATAAGAACTTCTGCCACATTTATTCTCTTCATAATCTTAGTGGTCCACTTTTAAAAATACCTAAACCTTTGGCTTTTTGCCTTTAGCTGTCACTGACATCCCGCTTCCTGAGCACCACACACATCTGTGTACTCTGATTTAGCAGAAGTCACGCTGCACACTGTGGATTTTGAGATTATGTCACAAGTGTCTTCCTATGGACTCGGTATGTGGTTTTCGGTCCCCATATAAGGAGAGTTGTGTTCACTCACAATATCTGAGAAGAGGAGCATGTTGTAAACAGTTTAGAATAAGGAGGAGCATTGTTGGACATCCTACCCTAATACTGCAAGATCAACTTTGTTCCAGCCAACAGGGAACATTAGTAGAACTTTCTGACAAGACTCTTTTAAAGTCATGAACAAACATGGGTATTTTTTTTTTCTTTTTTTTGTTTTGTAGCAATGCCATAGAAGAAATATTTTCAGTTCCGAATGAACCTCTCAGTCAACAGTTCTGAAAGGAACCAATTTCATTCTTAAGTGTGAAGAACACTCTGTAAAGAACCTTTTGTGTAATGAAAAGATTCCAGGGATGTTTAGTGTTCTTTACAGAATTAGATGATGATAAAGAACCTTTATTTTTAGGAGCTAGGAATCATATACAGTGCAACTGCTAAAAATAACTGTCAATGCAGGTATTTCTAGTATAACCAAGGGTATAAAGGAATGTTATCCAGGCAGTCTGTGACAGAATTCCTGCTTAAAAAAAAAAAATCTGGTTTTGGCATGGACTCTACAGAGTTCGACTGAGGTCTGTTCCAGATGTCCAGAATGAGAGAAAAACAATAAATCTTGCTCTGAGCACAGTTCTTTGGAAGCATGTGAGTGCTATCGGTCTTGGTGTTATTTGGACACATTTAGCATGTGCTAAGTAGTACCTCACTTCACACGAGCAGACAGGAGCGAGAAGAAACGATCGTAAGGAGCTAAAAATCAGAACGGAGGGCTGATGGGATGAGGCACGCAGCTGTGACATGGAGGACCGAAAGAGAGAAAAGGCCAACAATAACACTGATTTAAAGTTACAGCGTTTGTTTGGCTTCCACACCAGCGCACCAAACTTGGGAGAAACAGCTCTCTCTAAACTCTCTCTCGCTCTCTCTTTTCCTTTTTTTCTGTCTTGTTCTTCCTTTATAAGAAATCCTTCAGGAGTGAAAGACTGAGATCTACTGCATAAATACTTTGCCAGCGCAGCAATACAATAAAGGAGATGGTCCAAGGTTTTGCAGGCAGGAATGTCCCCGGCATTCCCAACCTTATATTTTATATCCCACTTCTTCACTCAGCCACAGCCATAATGTTTTATTTTAAGAAATCCGTCTGTATGATGTACTGAGACGAAGGGAAACATTTAAATAAGTAATGTTGTTTATTTGGAAGAATCATGCGAGGATCATGTTTTGGATCAGGGGCAAATATGCATGTCTTGTTCTTCATCTTCATCTTTAATCAACAGCAAGATTTTTTTTATTTTAATTTGTACTCTATAAGCTACTATTCAAAAGTTTGGAATCACTAAGATTTTTTTTTTTCTTTTAAAAGAGGTAAATATTTATTATATATTTATGAATGATTAAGCAGTAAAACTGTTTTCAACACTGATACCCATATTCAATTTTTACTCCCAGGAAGTTATTTTAAATTAAAATAATATTTTATCTCAGTTTTCCTGTCCCCCAGCCCCCCCAAAATGACAAATTAAATAATGAAAATGTTTTAAAAATGTTATTGACCCCACATGGTGAAATGTGAAGTGTGAGTAAAAGTGTTTATGTAATATTTAAGACTGTTATTTTTTAATAGAACTATCCTTGCAGTGCAACAAATGAAATAAAAGCTTTATGTCTAATAATTCTTAAACAAAAAAAAGTACTGTAAAGTACATCAATACTGCAAGTTAGAAGTGTGGGGTAATCTTTTGACCTTTGACCTCCAGCTGGCCCACAAATATGACCCAAATAAGGAGGAGGAGCTAAGATTGTGGATCAGCGAGGTCACAGGCCGCAAACTTCCCGAGAACTTCATGGAGGGGCTGAAAGACGGAGTGATCCTCTGCGAGTGAGTGATGCCCTGATTCATGCGATCTGCAGCTGATTAACAGCTATGAAGCTCAAATAACTGATTCAGTCACTCGTTTTTACAGGCTTATCAACACTCTTCAGCCCGGTTCTGTTAAAAAGATCAACAACTCTCCTCAAAACTGGCATCAGGTGAGCAAGAATATCCCATTTGCGAGCATATCTGCTTGATCCAGTTCAGGTCCAGCAGGAGGCAGTAAATCTGATCCGTGTTGCCAAGTCAGCGGTTTTCCTGCGGCATTGGGATACTTTAACTCAGTTTGCTGCGGGTTGTTTCTTAATGTCCTCGGGTTGAAACGACTCCAAAAACATGATATTTGTCCCATGGTATGCGAATTTTATCAGGAGACCCCTTCGAAACATTATTGGGCTAGTTTTGAGTAGAGATTGGGCGTGTTTTATTGTGAATACCTGGCAACCCTGACTAGTAATCTTAGGAAACGCTTCCTGTCTAAAGTATTTATACCTGGGTTAAACACAACAATCATTTTAGAAGAACTTTACAGTTCTTGAAAACCAAGTAATAAAACACTTTGGAGGCACTTTTAATGTGGGATGAGAGAAATCAATAACATATTTCAGGGATTTTATATTCAAATGTTATGTTGCATGCAATTTACACCGCTTCAAGTTCTTTGTGAAATGGGATGCTTTTGTCATTCATAAAATCTAATAACCGCTGATCCAAATATCAACAGGGTTTCTGGTGCTGAGCATTGTTCCTCTGGAGTGAGTTATGCATACTTTCAGATTTTTCAGGTTATGTCCGTTTATTCTTGGTTTGGCCTTGTTTGTTGCAGCTGGAAAATATTGGTAATTTCGTCCGAGCCATTCAAGAATATGGAATGAGGCCAGATGATATATTTGAGGCCAACGACCTGTTTGAGAACGTCAACCACACTCAGGTCCAGTGCACGCTTATTACACTGGCTGGGATGGTGAGTCTCACATTATGAATTTCTAGAGGAATAACTTCAGACTGAAGATTAAGAACTTGTGTAATATTCATACTTTCTATCTACATTTCAAAAGTTCATTCATATGGGAGTTTTTAACCATCAGCAGAGAAATTAACATAAAAAAATGTGATATTTGAGCTTTTTCCACAAACCAACACTCAAGCAAACACCAAAAAAGCAATCTCTCTACTCTTTGTGTGTTCATGTATATGAAGTTACTTGCACATGTTTGTCTTTTATATGAAATAATAGCATCCTGTACTTCCACTTCGTAAATGCAGAATGTCTGTTTCCTTTATAATTTATGTACGTGTATAAATTTGTCATTATTTTGAAATGCAGGCTAAATCTAAAGGCTTCTATTCGAAATACGATGTTGGAGTGAAATACGCAGAGAAACAACAACGCAAATTTGCTCCTGGGAAACTAAGGGAGGGACGCAACGTTATTGGTCTGCAGGTCAGTAGTTGTTCATCAGTAATCGCCTTTTTCTTTCGCATATAAAAATAAACAAAATAAGGGTTCAATTAAAGCCTTGGAAAAAAATATAGCAATGCCGGTTTCTGTGATTTTTATCAAATCAAGTTAAATTCAATGGTATGCATTATATATTATCATATTAATATTATTTTATATATACATCTTTTTATATATATTTACATTTTATTTTGATGTATTTATTAAATATTGCTTTTTATATTTATGTTTTTAAAATTATACACTACTGATCAAAAGTTTTTTTTTAAGAATTATAACTTTTTATTCAACAAGGATACATTAAATATATTTAAAGTGAAAGTAAAGCCATGTAAAATGTCATAAAAGCTTTTTTTCAAATAAACGCTGTTCTTCTGAACTTTCTATTCATTAAAAAAACTTAAAAAAGTACCACAGAAACATTAAGCAGCAAAAACCTTCTTCAATATTTATAATAAAAGTTAATGTTTCTTGAGCAGCCAACCAGCATATTAGAATATTAGCATATTAGAAAACTCAAAACATTAAAAGTGTTTTGATCACAGCACTAAATTACATTTTAATATATATTTAAGTAGAAAACAGTTATTTTAAATTGTAATAACATTTCTAATAATTACAACCCTGGTGTGGCTTCTTACAAAAACATTTAATTTTGAATTAACAAAAGTTTAGCAATTATTCCAAATCTGATGCATGGAGTAACAGTAGTATATGTTATATAATTGCATTTTTATTCAACAAGACATTCTTTATCTACATCATTTTCACAGCTCTTTTTGCATTTTCAGATGGGCACCAATAAGTTTGCCAGTCAAAAGGGCATGACGTCTTATGGCACACGGCGTCACCTCTATGACCCCAAGAATGGTATGGAGAATCCTCTGGACCAATCAACAATCAGCCTGCAGATGGGCACCAACAAAGGAGCTAGTCAGGTGCTCAGAATGGTTTTGCAATCGCGCTCTCATAGTTTTGATATAAATGAATTGAATAAATGGCAGCTTCTGTCTCTTCTGTTTCCTCTTCTGCAGGCCGGCATGACGGCCCCCGGCACCAAGCGGCAGATCTTCGATAAGAAGCTGGATATGGAGATGTGCGACACCTCTATCGTCTCGCTGCAGATGGGCACCAATAAAATGGCGTCCCAGACCGGCATGACGGTGTACGGTCTGCCCCGTCAGGTGTACGACAGCAAGTACTGCTCCAGCCCTGATGACTTCATCAACAACGGCCAGGACTCAGAGATGGATGGGTATCAGGATTCTGACTAGGATGAACAGACAGCTGCCAGCACGCTGCTTTTTAGACATTCACCTGCACTTTTTTTGATATTCCAAATTGATGTTGACCAGTAGGACCAGCTTGAACTGTTTCCTGACATCACAGCCACCGATCAAAGCTGAGAACCTCAGTGACTGACCGCACGTAGCAAACAAACTCAGAAAGAATTCATTTCCTTTTCTTTTCTTTATAAACAGGCTTTTCCTGCTTCTCACTTTGTAGCTTTAATATTATACATTTTTCAGTTTTATTTTATTGTTATTTTGAGTGTGCAATTCTCCCATCTCCTGCACTGCCAAATTTTCTCACATGAACAAAAAATAATGCAGATGATAAATATGGATGAATTATTAATGATACTCTACTGGTCAGAAGTTTAGAATAATTTGGATTTCTTAATGTTTATTAAAAGCAGTCTCTTTTGCTCAACAAGGCTGCATTTATTTGATTAAAAATACAGTAAAACAATGAAATATTATTCAATTTAAAATAACTATTTTCTATTTGAATATAGTGTAAAATGAAATGTATTCTTGAGATGCGCAGCTGAATTTTCAGCGTCATTCCTCCAGTCTTCAAGTGTCACTTAAACCTTCAGAAATCAGTTTAATATGTGGATTTGCTGCTCCATTATTATCAGTTATTGGTGCTCAGTTGTTAATAATTGTTCATATTTTTACCATGTTTTTGCTGCTTAATATTTTTGTGGAAACTGTGATAGTTATTTGAAATAGAAATCTTTTGTACATTATAAATGTCTTTACTGTCGCCTTTGATCTGTTCAATGGATCCTTTCTGAAAACAAAGTTTTATTTCTTTAAAACAGCAAAAACATTGTTTCTTGAGCAGCAGATCAGAATATCAGAATGATTCCTGAAGATCATGTGACACTGAAGACTGGAGTAAATATATTCAAGTGAAAAAAACAATTATTTTAAATGATAATATTTCACAAAATTGCTGTTTTCCTATATTTCCGGTCAAATGAATGCATTCAAAAAATGTTAAATGATATCTTAATTATTCCAAACTTCTGCCCCATCGTGTAATTGGAGTGGATTTGGTCTGCATATTTTAATAGGTTCCATGATGGGTTTTTTTTTTTTATTGGATGAAGAGGAAATCCAACCAAAGACGCCCCACTACTGCCAATGTCCTGAAGATACTCAGATGAACTTAACCAAACTACTGCATCTTTGAGATTGTCTTGTTGTTTTTTTTTAGGTTTTGTCACTCAACTATAAGCTTCACAAAGTTTAATAATGTCCAGTTTGCATAATTGTTTGAAAAGGTGTTGACCCTGCTCCAACACACCTGCTTGTAGTTTTCAAGCAATTCCACCGGTGATGATTAGCTGCTTCAGATGTGTTAAACAGAGCTGCAGGAACCCTTGCCCTAAACGCTGATTCACTGACAGGAGCAAGTCCTCATGTCCTGCTCGGGTAAACACAGTAAGCGTCTTCATTTATCATAACATATGCATGCATGTGGAGTCACTACTAAGCCCAGAGGTTTTAAAATCTCAAGGTTTCGGAGACGTCTTTTGTAGTACTGAATAGTATTTCATCAAGCTACAGATTGCTCACAAAGCAGACTGTCATTCCCAAAGACTATCTAGAAATGATTCTGTAAACTTGCATATATGCTAGCATCACTGCTTTTAGCCTGACTAACCTGATACTCAGTTATCATCGTGACCGATTATAGCACAAGCAAGACCTGCTCATGATTTAGGATGGTTGGGAGTCTACATATAAAATAAGTTTTAATGTGCAGAGTTAATATATATATATCCATTTTAAACTAAATAGTTTTGACATTACTAGTTTCCACCCTCATGTAATTCAGTTATTGAACTTCTTACAGATTTTTAGGTTTCATTTATATATAATTGTGTGTTAAGGAATGTGATTATTTTGCATCACCGCTGCATAAATCAGTGAATCTCTTTTGTTGATGTAAGTGTGTCCCTCTTGCATTAATGCTTCTGATGTTTTTTTTATTTATGAGGCTTACCAAAAATGGCTGAGCAAGTGAAAATAATAAATCACTATTTTCAAATTATTTCTCTTTATTTTCATGAAACGGAAATGTTTGTAACAATACATTTGAAACGATTCCACAACAGAAGTGGACCGAGGTTTTCCACGAGAGAATATGCTAATTATTTAAATGATACTACATGGTCTTATAAAAACCTAAATCGTAAAATGCACAAGACAATCTAAAAACAGCTATTTTGAAAATTACATCTGTTTCACTTCTTTCAGAATTTTTGTAACAATTAACAAAAAGGAAAAAGGCTGGATTTTAATCATCATCATCATCTCAGTGTTGCCTGAACCTCCTCCTGTGGCTTTATTAGATGATTATTTCAGCTTCAATACAAGATTGAACAGTGAATCAATACAGAAGGTAAAAACAAACACAAATCTTTCAGAGTATTTGGTCACCTTTGACCCTGCAAAACTACTGATTGGCTGCTTCACAAGCGTCTATCCAATCACTGTACACGTCCACCGGCTCTGAGAGATCTGAGAGAGCGATTTAAGGACAAGAACCAACATCACATTAAAATAATTCACCCAAAAATGAACATTTGCTGAGGATTTACACACCCTCGGGCCATCCAAAATGAAGAGGAGTTTGTTTATTGGAACTGATTTGGAGAAATGTAGCATTCCATCACTTGTTTACCAAAGGATCCTCTGCAGTGAATGGGTGCCGTCGGGATGAAAGTCCAAACTGCTGATCCACACCACTCCAGTCATAGACAGTAAAAGAAATGGACACAGCGACCCCATTGGAACTCAATTGAGACAAGTGAAGCCCATTTTTAGCGTTTTTTAGTACTTCCGTTTCTGACGCGCAGACTCAAACGAAGCTTGACGACGTCAGCAACCTGTCTGCCAGATGTAAATCTTCTAGTAGCTGTGCGTGCAAACTGCTGTCGTTAATCTTGGAGAGACGGCGAGCTTGAGCGGGGAGTTCTTTGGCGTGAGTGAGCAGGAGTAAGTATTCTGATTAATTATCTCCCTTGACCTCCACATCCCCCCGATAGCCTCATAGACAGTAAACTATTGCCTGCGAGCTTCTCCTTTCCATACTGTAATTTCTCTACTGTGCGACAGTGAGTCGCTGGTTTTGACGCAATCGTTAGCCTACAAAAACTGCTTCTATGGGAACATAAAGTGAGATACAAAGGTAATGGAGCCTTTTATACATTGTTGTGTATCTTTAGAAATAATTAATGGACAAATGGAGTTTCAGAGGATCCATTGCTGATTAACTGATGTAATGCTACACTGACTGCACACAGCTCCAACCTCTTTAAGTTTGCGGATGACACAACTGTGGTGGGTATCATTAGTAACCGAGATGAGACAAACTACAGGAGCGAGGAGAGCCGCCTGGCCGAGTGGTGCAGTGACCACAATCTCTCTCTGAACGTGGAGAAGACAAAGTAGATTTTTGTTGACTTCAGGAGAGCACACACTCAGCATGTTCCTCTGACCATCAACGGTGCGACTGTGGAGAGAGTGAGCAGCACCAAGTTCCTGGGTGTGCACATCTCAGTGGACCTCTCCTGGACTGAAAACACTGCAACACTGGCCATGAAATCACAACAGCGTCTCTACTTCCTCCGCAAACTGAGGAGAGCCAGAGCCCCACCCCTGATCATGTACACCTTATACAGAGGCACCATCGAGAGCATCCTGTCGGGTTGCATCACTGTGTGGTATGAAGCCTTCAACACATAGTGAGAACAGATGAGAAGTGGACCAGTGAACTCTGAACCTCAGCCCCCCTGCAATCATTATATCTAAACTGTTTGTTTACTTCACCGGTTTGCACTCCATCTGCCTTGTGCTGCTTTACTTATCTATATATATATATATATATATATTTTTTTTTTTTACATTACCTTATTTGTACAGTTGTATTTTAATTTTATCTGTATTTTATGTTCTACTGTTAGTGTTATCTGTATGCACAAGGGTCTGAGAGTAACACAACTTCAATTCTCTGTATGTGCTGTACATGTGGAAGAATGTGGACTGGACTCCATTTCTCCAAATCTGTTCCAGTCTTGGATGGCCTGAGGGTGAGAACATTTTCAGCAATTTTTTATTTTTGGGTGGACTATTACTTGAATAATATACATCATGCAATAAATCGTTACTAATTCTCTATTAATTTATCAAATACATGTCGGTTTCAAATGGGTTTTGAGAAGGATACAGGTTATTGGTGTCTGGAATTCCTCTAGACACACAGTACAGGATATTATCCCCGTATTTCGACTTCGCTCCCTGGAATAAAGTAAAAATGTTGAGCTTTAGCTTTTTATTTATTTTTGAATGCAAAAATCAAGTTGCACTTCAGGAGTTTTCTTCTTACATCTTAACGTCACATGACTTCTCGTGGTTACAGAAGGGGCAGGTGAACTGGGTGTCCAGGTTTCCCGTCATCTTTTTCTTGGGAGGGGGTTTTCTCTTTGACTTTCTGCGTCCCATCTTTTACTTCATGGAGAATAAAGCACAAATAAAAACATACCACATAAAGCAATCTTTAAATACATGAACCTTAAATGAGGGAGCTGCTCGTGTCAAATATACACAAGCAACAGCCTCTTCCAGCGAGGAGTTCTACAACACACAGTGATATTTAACATCTAAAAATTATGTAGCATTCAAATCCATTCTTTCTGATATGAGATTAAACCACATTGACTGTCTATTTTGTCTCAAACTGACAAACAACAGGCACAAATAATATTTAAACGGGTGTATTTCTAACTAATGTGTTTCTTTTTAATTAAAATGTAAGCGTTTGGAGATATGTAAAGGTTTTCTAGGTCCTAGGCAACATAAATACAAAGAAAAACAAACACAATCAGTAAAATGGAAATACAATGAAAAGTCGAGCAAAACCATATGGTCAAAACACTCACGATATATACGAGCATTTCAACATTTAAGAAATACATTGTGCTTTCTAGGAGGATAAATAAAAAAAACAAATGTCTTACCGAACTGTGATTTAAAGAGATGCGACTCTCGGAGAAAACCAGCTAACGTTACTGGCTACAGCTCACTGACTACAAAGAGTAAACAGAAGATGTACTTCCGGTTGGTCAAAGGGCCTTCAAAAAAGCGTTTAAAAGCGGATCGTCCTCTAGTGTTAAACACCAGAACTACCTAACGGAGTTCAAAATTGAGTTCATTTGAGGAGAGAAACATTTCAATTATTAAACATTATTTTAAATTGCAATAATATCTAACAACAACAAAATTAAATGTAAAAAAAAGGTATGTATTTCTGACCAAATAAATGCAGACGTGATGAACAAAAGAGAAAAACCTTACAAATCTGACCCCAAACTTTTGAATGTGTACGACGGGGACATCAACATCGAGTATAAACAAACCATAATTAAAATGTTTTAAGAAAATTAAAAGTCTGTATTCTAATTATATAAAATTGAAATAATAATATAAATTCAATTCAATTCAATAAAAACTTATAAAACTCATAAAAATTTAAAAAGCATATACAATTCCTAAAACTTTCAAATTGAAATGAAAACTTAAATATCAAAATAATAATAAGGTAATTAAAAAATATTAAATATTATAATAGTACATCAACATTGACTTATATTAAAATATGATCTATATGAACTAATGATTTCATGTTAGTTATCTCCTATAGTTAATTAGTTACAATTTTGGAAAGGCTTTAGACAGACGAGCAGCTACTTGCATCGTGATTGGATGACATACATCTATATATTTGAATAAGAGAGCGTGATTGGGTGGTGTGATCACGGGGGCGGGACTAACAGGGTAGGTGTGGTGTTAAGCAACAGGAGCTGAAATTTTGTGCTGCAGATATCTTATCTTTCGAAACTGATCGTTGGAAAAAGACCTGTATAAAGTGACTCAAAGCTCGGGTATGTAATTTCTATAGACCAACAGAAAAAACACTGAGAAGGAAATTGCTCCATTGTGTAACTGCTTGCGTAAGTGATAGAGAAATTGCGTGAACTACTATCGCGGAAGTCTTGAAACGTGTGCTGTTGTCATTTTCTTACTAACGGGACAGAAAGTAAACTGATGCAACTTATTTTAGCGGATCCATAAGCATAACAGATCAGGAGCATCGGTAAGGTTTTAATGCGCAAAAACTACAGGCTATGTTTTGCAGTAGTATGTTGTTCTCGACAATTTGATCAACATAAGTACATACACAAAGCTCTTATCTATACTGACACACTTTAAATGTATGTGCACGTGCACATGTTATATGTAATTTGTAAAAATGTTATGCATATATAGCTTTATATTTCGATGAGGTTGTGAATCTTTATACATTCTGTTGCAGATTTTCTGAGACCTTTTATTTGACATGCTGATTTTTTTTTATTTTTGTTATTATTATTAATATTATTAATTTTTTTCAGAAGTTAATTATGACTACTGAGGGAGACCCAACTGCCTTTGTGAAAGTGCTTCACCTTCTGGTGATTTCTTTCATCTGGGGAATGCAGGTGTGGGTGTCTTTCATAGCAGGTAAATTAATATACGATCATATAATAATACAATATATCATCATATAGTATGCCATGCATACTTCTATTTCCTCTTTATATTTTCAGGTTTTGTGCTGATTTCCCAGGTATCCATGCACACATTTGGCCTTGTTCAAAGCAAGTTATTTCCAATTTATTTCAATTGTCTGATGGGTGGAAATGCAGTTAGTCTGGCCATATATGCTGTGTACCACCCCAGAGAACTCCTGGACTGGCATGAGGGCATTCAGGTGACCAATCAAAACTTTATATATTCTGCATGAATCTTTAAAGGAATAATTCACCCACAAATGAATATTTGCTGAAAATGTGCTCTCAGGCCATTCAAGATAAAGATGCAGTTTATGTCTTCATAAGAACAGATTTTGAGAAATTAAGCATTACATCACATGCTCACTAATGGATACCTTACAGTGAATGGGTGCCGTCAGAATGAGAGTCCAAACAGCTGATAAAAACATCACATTAATCCACACCACTCCAGTCCATCAATTAATGTCTTGAAGCAAAAAGCTGCATATTTGTAAGAAAAAAAAAAAAAAAATCAAACATCGCTTCCGGCTAAAATGAGTCTTTAACCCATAATAACACTTCATCCAGTGAAAAAGCCCATTCCATGTTGTCCTCTTCACATCAAAATCCACCAGCACATTTGTTTGCGACTGTCCTGGATGGTTTTCACTTTTAAACGGTGCTTGATCTCTGCATATTTCTCTACTGATTCAGATGTGGTGACTTTTTCACTAAATAAATCACTTTAACAGATAGAGGTCTCCTATTTAAGTTGGAAGCAACAGTTTAGAGTTTAAAAACACCGTAATGATGGATTTGTTTCTTACAAACATGCTGCTTTTCACAAACTGAAAAACCGATGTTTTCATCATGCTCATTCTGACGGCTCCCATTCACTGCAGAGGATCCGTTGGTGAGCAAGTGATGTAACGCTACATTTCTTCAAATCTGTTCGGATGAAGAAACATGGCCTGAGGGTGCACATTTTCAACAAATCTTTGCTTCTTTCCTCATTTTGTTTCTATTCCCTTTAAACATTATTTTTCTGGGCAGATGATTCTTTTCTTTGTGGCTGTGATCATGGCCGGCCTGAACGTGCAGTGGTTTGGTCCGTCTGCCACCGAGAGCATGCTGGTCATGCAGGAGATCGAGAAGGAGCACGGTCTGGGAAATCAGGTGGGTATGAGTTCCAATAAGGAAGAATACGCCAAACTCCGTGAGCAGGACCTGAAATACAAGGAGCACAGGACCATCTTCTACCGCTACCACGGTCTGTCCAACCTCTGCAACCTCATAGGCTTTTTCTCCACTACCATCAATCTCATTTACCTGGCGCTCCATTTAGGAACTATATGAGTGTGTTGTGTGTCTTTGAGAAAGAGTACAGTCAGACAGATATATTAAGACCATTATCCTGTAATGATTTGTATAACAGTAATGCTTCTAGTTTTTATACAACAAGAGTGTTTAGTGTTAGTTAAGGTTAAAAGAACCAAATTCAGATGTGAGCCAAAAGTGAACCAAGTGAAAGAGCCCAGTTGATTTTGTATTTACTTTCATTTATTTGTGAGTTGTTTATATCATGATATATTATGTAATGTACAATAAAACATTGAATATTAGGGAATTGAATTAAAGTATATACGTTAAAGTATTTTTTTTTTTTTCTTTTACAGTCAGGTTTCATTTTAATATTCTCCTCATTCTGTTTTGTCCATAACTATACAATATGTGGATAATGTCATTAGATGCCACCCTTACCTTTGTACACTTCCTGTTTTGCTGTAAAAGGCCAGAAATATTAAGAAGAGTGGACCAGTTATAGGATTGTTTTATCATAAAATGCTGTTTACAACATCCTATAGAATGAATGACACTATAATGGCAATTAAACTCTGTGGACAACAAGCAGTGAATAATAAATGAACTTTTGATCGTCTTTTGTAAAAATGATGTTTGAACAGAAAGTAAACTTGCTTTTCTCACTGGACATGGAAAAGAGTGCTGTTGAAGATTCAGTGACATACAAATGTGATTCCGTTGATTTCTCTGCATATTCAAACTTTTGCTGTGAATTAGTAATTTTTTTAGTGTTCTATACCATTTCTTATATCATTTCTATATCATATTTTCCCTTCTAATGAAAAGAAAGCCAACTTTATTTGTGTGTGTTTTGTGTCCATTGGGAATCTTGGTCATATTTAGAAAGCAAACTGAAAGAGTTTTTCTTTGTTTATTTGTTGCTGACATTGAACAAGCATGTATTCAGTTAAAGAAATATAAAACACCTATACATGTTGATTTTTAATTAAAATAAATAAGTGAATTTTTATTTGCTTTCTTACTGCAGCTATACAAACATGCAGACTCTCTCTCTCTACACACACACACACACACACACACACACACACACGAAGTCAATGGGGACCAGCAGCTGAAGGTGAACTATTCTTTTAACTTGATTCGCATTTCATAAGTTGGAATTTGCATTTAATTGTCCACAGCTCACAGGATGTAATGGCATTCTGGGAAATTAAGAGTTTTCACTCTAGCAGTAATGAAAAATGTATTTAAAACGATTTATTAAATGTCTATTTATCTGCACGGCCGATAAACATTAAAACTTAAAGACTTAATTGTAAAAAAATAATAATAATATAAGGCTTTTTTAATTCCTACTTCCTTAAATTAATATATTAATTGTAATTGTGCATCCTGTTTACTAGCTCAGTTGAATCAAATTGAAAATGTAAATGTATTTCAAATGACCGATAGATAGTTAGATAAAGAACATAATTTGTATTTTACATTTCCAATACAATTCAAGTATATTCAGAAAAGTTTGTAAAGTGAAAGAAAAGTAACTGAGCGGAAAAGAAAAAGAAAACGAACGGAGCTGGAAGCTGCTGTGTAAATAAACACTTCAGATCCGGGAGCTCTGTCACGCTCGCACGCACGCACGCTTGCACACAATCACACTCATACACTCACACACCGACAGAGTTTGTTCCATGCGAGGAAGTACCAGGCTGTTACCGGAGCACGAGATAAAGCGTCGAGTATCCGTGTGAGGGTAAGAACCTCATTTAATTTAGTTTTTGCGTCTGAGAGTTATTTTTTACCCTTATGCACCTTTCTGTGTTTCTGAATGTAAAATCTTTATGAACTGTGTAGGTCATGCAGCAAATGAACTGTTAACATTTGTTCATCCTGCCATCGTGATTGTCGTTGTTGTAGTTCTTTCAAATAGTTCAGAACGCCAGAGAACGAAGATTCGAATTCAGTCCGGATTGAACAGCTGTGTACATAAACAATGACACTACCACGGTATTCTTCCACGGTTCTCTTCTTTGGAATGCCATGTGAATACCAAGGTACATATCAAAAGTATAACCCGATAGACTACCATAGGCGTAAATTCCTTACTAAATACTTGAAATACTGGTGTGAGTAGTAAAACAACACAAAATGAGAAAAAAAAAAACGTTTTAAGTTTAGAAAGATTTTTAGTCTCCCCCTCCCTTGCCTCACGGTGCTTTGGTCCAAATACCTGTACCAAATACCTATTTACATCACCAGTGAGAGAACTCCAGTAAGTAAGGCTGTCAATGTCTATTCTATTCACTTAAAAGTCGGATGAAGTGATTATTTTCTCTTTAATGCATGATGCCATGAATAGTTTTCGATGAGTCCACTATGTTTATAATAATAACGTTACCCGTTTGACGGAAAGGGTTGCCAGGTGTTCATAACAAAACTAGCCAGAGACCCTGTCCCTCAAAACACTGTTTGGCCCTCTGTGTGAGTGATGAAGTCACTCTGATCTCTACAGCACTTCTGAGAAAGACATTCAAACCAGCTGAGGTCAATTCTGGTCCTTCGGGGTGTAAATATGATATTCTACAAATCTGCTCTTTTCAGTGTTGTAACTGTGGTATAGATCAAAAAAAAAAAAAGTCAAGCACATTGAATCTAATTCTATGAGCCCAGATATGCCCATAACATTTAAATATGAATATCATTGATTGATTGTACTATTAAAGTTTTGGTGTAAATGTATATGTTTGTTTGTTGTTTACTTGTTTCTTATTGAAACCCAAGAAAGAAGTCTACATTACAACTGAGAAGATAGCATCTAGTTTGATAAAATGTTATTTTGCTTAAAATTCTACAGTGGTTAACCATAGATTATAGCAAATAAAATGGTGGTAACTTGTTATTAATCACAATTGTCATCAAAACAGATTCTTAAAAGCTTATTGCATAGTTGAAGGTGATGGCATGGAGTTAATATTTTAGTAAGTCTATATTATTAGTGTGAAATATTAAGCTCTGATTCTATGCAGATTAAAGTAATGTTAATGGGGGGAAGGGGTTCCATTCAGCCCATAGCACTATTGATTTGTGTCTCTCGTGGGACAAGTGGGATGGGATTCGCTGTTCCTACTAATGGACAAAGGGCTGTGCTGAGTGCCGTTTGGTATAAAACCGTTAG
The DNA here is from genome assembly GCF_023724105.1 of Carassius gibelio. Lineage (NCBI taxonomy): Eukaryota > Metazoa > Chordata > Actinopteri > Cypriniformes > Cyprinidae > Carassius > Carassius gibelio. Next base: position 27,203,664 of record NC_068373.1, read on the forward strand.
ATTGAGTTGTGAAACGAATGGTGAGCAAAGATCTGCCATGTCAGGTCTGTTTTATGTTGTTGCATTAGGGTTTCATCCAGACACACATCTGAACTGCAGAAATGAAGCGGTCACAAAGTAGCTTGAGAGATTTGGGGTGTCTTATTGTTGAAGATCATGGAGCTAAATCCACTTTGATTGACATCTCTGGCTTCAGTTTTAGTATCAAAAGGTCTCATGCAGTCGGTGCACATGCTCAACATGTGACAAGACTTTTCAGCTTAAGATCCTTCGAGAATATAAGACCTTAGAAAATACAGTTTTACTCAAATTGTAATGTTTCATTTGAACAACAAGGCAATAACAGCAAGTGGAAACATTGTTTAAAGGAAACGTATGCATGTAGTTTTTGCCTATAACTATAAATGTATTTAATTGTGAAGAAAAGATGATTCTGAGTTTGTGTTTTGACATTTAATTATTGTTTGCCAAATTACTTAAAGTGAAAGTTCACAGGAAATATGTTGATTGATGTTGGTTTAGTCATATAGACTTTCATTGTACACAAGTCCGGGAAGAATTGTTAATGTTTTAGAACGAAGTCTCTTCTGCTCACGAAGGCTGCATTTATTTAATGGAAAATACTGTAAAACAGCAATATTATGAAATACTATTACAATTTAAAATAACTGTTTTCTCTTTGAATATATTGTAAAATGTAATTTATTCCTGTGATTTCAAAGCTGAATTTTCAGCATCATTACTGTCTTCAGTGTCACATGGTCCTTACAAAGTCCAAAAGAACATTTATTTGAAATATAAATCTTTTGTAACATTGCTCTCACCTTTGATGGATGTAATGCATCCTTACTGAATAAAAATATAAATTTCTTTTTTAGCAGTTCCTTTTACACAATCTGTGCTTGTTTTTATTAGAGCAGTTTTCCTCTTAAAATAGGAAGACGTTTCAAAACCTCTGAAGTGTTTCTTGTTGTCTTACCCAATGATTTTGCAACCCTAACCTACACTGTAAACCTGACTAACCACCAGTTACAAACTTCTCAAGATCATGTGCAGAGAGCACATGATCATCAGAATCATTTTTCATCAAGAGTGTCTGTGCGAGTGATGTGCCACTAACACAGGTCTTTCAGCCCCCTCAGAATCACAGACGTGCCCTTCTAAATTACTATTGCAGTTTTAGTTCAAAATGATGCTGCCTAACAAGTGTCCTCGAGACAATAGCTGCTGTGGGCAGTCACTCTCTTTGTAGTAACATCTCCACCTCTGGGGAGGAGTGGTGTTTGGAGTGCTTCCCTCGCTTTTTAATCGGTCTGCGCACTTTTTTCTTTGGGCCGTCACCTTGGTAAGCTTCTCCATCAGGCTGGTGAGGGTCTGATTGATCGGCTGGACGGTGGCGGTTTTATTTCCATTCCCAAGAGTTTGCCTGTTAATTTGAGCACTTGTGTCAGTGGACATGGCCGGTTCTGAGGGTAATCAGATACAGTATGTGTTTTCAGACCAGAAGAGGTGATTGATGTGTTTGAAGCAAGCGGAAACCTCCCTCTCTCTGTCATGAAGCCAACAAGGAAGTGACTTAAACTGTAATTCATCGACTGGCCGCTTGAGGCTGGCTCCAAAAGGGAGTCAGTCCCATAGATATCCCATGTTAAAATGCCCAACATTACAGCACAAAAAACATGTTTACAGCCTGGTTCATAAAATGATTTAGGTCTATATAGCTAATTTTGCCCTTCATGACAACTGTGAGGAGGGTGATTTTTTTCATATAAATCATCTGTTTAAATTATTTTAAGACTAAAAGTTCTGCATAATTAAGGGTGTGGCCACTTGAGTGACAGGTGGATTGCCGCTGCTGTCACTGCCGTCGAGCTAGGTGGGCGTGGCTTCAGCAACCAGCTCCCGCTTTTTTGCCCATTTTCGATTACCGGGGAGTGACAAGATGAAGAAGGCTGGCTCCGCCCACTTTGAGCTTCAAATCGCTCATCAGAAAACTGCAGATGAAATCACGGCCACTACGTCCATGTTTCCCTATCATAGGTCACTTCGATGCTGCGGTGACGTCACCACGTATGGGAACACCTCCGGTGTGACGAATGTCTGAAGCCCTATACCATCCCGCCAATCCTATTGGCCAAATGGCGCATAGCACCACCCTACGCATGCGCACGCATGATATACCTGGGTGCAGCGCGCCATTTCGCTCAGATTTCATTCCTTCAGGAATAGCGAATCATCTGTGCCCTATCATCTCGCGTTCTCCAGCGATCTCTTCGAGCAGTGTTAACTCCTCTTCGCGGACGCGATGAGTTTTTGCAAATGCAAGGAGCCATGTACCAGGTACATCACGGCGGGGGACACTCATGACAGGTGCGTAGTATGTCTTGGTTTACATCACGCACAGGCGGCGCTTAGCGGCCTTTCTTCCTGTCCCCATTGTGATGCCCTGCGGCTCAGAGTACTGCGCTCTAGGGTGGAAGTATTCTCTAATGTCGCCCTCGAGTCTAACCCCCGTCAGGTCACCTCTGCGACTGCCGAGGCACCGCACGAGGCGAGGGCCTGGGGTGACACGTGCGACATGGACTTTGTGGACAGCGCAGCGCTGGAATATTCTCCACATCGCTCGCTCTCCCCTACCCTGCTGCAGAATAAAACTTATACTGAGCCTGTCGTCTTCTCTAATGAGGATTTACTTCCCACACCGGAGGCATGCGCCGCCATCTCCTTCGGTTGTGGACGCTATGACGACGGTGTTTTATCCACCGCGGCCTCGGGGTCTGAGGACTTCGCGACCGACACTAGCCCTCTTCCTCCTAGCGGACAGGAGAGGCGTGTTTCCCCCTCCTACAGTGAGCTGTTGGATGTGGTTTCTCGTGCGGTGGGTAAATTGGGGCTAGACTGGGAGGTTGACAAGGCCGAGGCCCAACCTTCTTCTAAGCTGGACGACCGTTTTCTAACTAGTCGGACACCTACACAGCCCCGGAGGCCTTTACCTTTTTTCCCGGACCTCCACCAGGAGGTTTCGAGGTCCTGGAAACAGCCGTTTTCGGCGCGGATCACTCATGCTGCGGCCGCGGATTTCGCCACCGTTTCTGATATGGCGAACCATGGCTACACTATGATGCCCCCGGTGGAAGAGACTCTCGCCGAACACCTTGCGCCTAGTTCGGCCGCGGCATGGAAGTCTCGCCCCTTCTTCCTTCGAAGGCGTGTCGAGTCACGTCTAGTTTGGTGGGTAAATCCTACATGGCGGCTGGTCAAGCGGCTGCTTTACTCCACTCTATTGCGGTCCTTCAGGCCTACCAAGCGGAGTTATTGAAGGAATTGGATGAAGGGGAGGGCATCACACCGGAGGCAGTGAAAGAACTTCGCAGAGCTACGGATTTGGCGCTACGTGCTACCAAACATACCGCTCGTGCAGTGGGCCGTACTATGGCCGGTTTGATTTCGGTTGAGCGCCACCTCTGGCTTTATCTCACCGATATTAAGGAGAAGGATAAATCTTTCCTTATGAATGCCCCTGTCTCCAGGGATGGGTTGTTCGGTGAGGCTGTCACGTCAGTAGTGGAGAAGTTCAGGGCAGCGAAACAGCAATCAGCCGCTTTCCGCCAGCTGATTCCCCGCAGACCCAGGGAGGTTGAACGCCGGCAAGCGCCCGCGCGTTCTCGCTCAACCTCCTCTCACCGCCAGCGAGCAGCCTCTCGAGAGGAACCCACACCTATGGCGCCTCCTCGTAAGGATTGGGGCCCTAGGGTTTTTCCTCCGGCGCACCAGCGTCAACGTAAACGATTGAACCTGACCTCGACGGCTAAAGCCTCTCGTTCTCGGGTACCGAATAGCAGCTCCTGATCTTTTTGCTGCTTGCCAGGGACTGTGCCCTCCGCTAGAGAGCGCTGTCGGACCGCTTTCGCGCATCCTACACTCTCATTGCAGTCCCCATGCTCAAACATTGACTGTCTCGCCAAACAGCGCCTCGAGCAACATTGGATCGAGCTGTAATGACAGACGCTCCCTCAGACACTCTGCGCAATCCTGCTTTCGGAGTTCGAGGGACGACTCAAGGACCCTACACAAACGACCCGTTTATGACGGCTCGCGCAGCCGCTGCTTTTTCGCTAGCGGCAGAGCCCGATGTTCCATCTGTTGGCCTAATTCCTGCCGTGGACACGTTTCAGGATTATACTCAACGGAACGCAACGACTCTGGCGCATACGCTTCCCCGGTGCACGAACACCACGGGTTTTTCGTGTCCGGTCGTTTTAACGCGTATGACAGCGTTGCAGGGAGCGGAAGTTTTGAAACCGCTAATATTGTTTCGGGCCGCGTGGGAACGCTTGCCCGGCATTTCTCAATGGGTTTTACGCACGGTTTGTCACGGATACACCATTCAGTTTCGGAAAGGCCCGCCTCCTTTCCGCGGAATTCTTTCCACTACGGTGAAGTCTACGGAAATGGCGGTGCTGCGACAGGAAATGTCAGCTCTGCTGAGCAAAGGGGCTATAGAAGAAGTACACCCCTCTCAGATGGAGACAGGTTATTTCGTGGTACCGAAAAAAGACGGCGGATTACGGCCCATTCTGGATTTACGCCGTCTGAATCTTGCACTCAGACCGAGCAAATTCAAGATGTTGACGGTGAAATCTATTCTGTCTCAGATCCGACTAAACGATTGGTTTATTACGATCGATCTGAAGGATGCGTATTTCCATATTCAGATCGTCAAGAGACACAGGAAGTTCCTCAGATTCGCTTTAGAGGGCAAAGCGTATCAGTACCGCGTTCTTCCCTTTGGCTTGGCTTTAGCGCCCCGTACTTTCTCAAAATGCATGGACGCAGCTCTGGCCCCGTTGCGGCTCCAGGGCGTTCGTGTGTTGAATTATTTGGACGATTGGCTGGTGCTAGCGCAATCGCGGACTCAAGCACACTCTCACCGAGATCTTGTGCTGAATCATTTAAACAGCCTGGGCTTACGAACAAATTTCAAGAAAAGTGTTTTAACTCCCTCTCAACGGATAACTTTTCTGGGAATAGATCTGGACTCTCGCGCGATGACAGCGAAGCTTTCTCTCCCGCGCGCTCAGTCGATTGCGTCATGCGTGCGGCACTTCAAAGCGGGTCGCACGGTGACCGTGAGATTGTGCCTCAGGCTCTTGGGTCTAATGGCAGCAGCATCCCCCGTGATTCGTCTGGGATTGCTTCAAATGCGCCCCTTTCAGTGGTGGACAAAAAGGCGGAATATTTCACCCCGTTGTCTCCCGCATCGCACGATTTCGGTGACACGGCGGTGTGTGATGTCGCTAAAATTTTGGATGTCAACCGAATTTCTCCTGTCAGGAGTTCGACTGGGAATGTATGCTTTCCGAGAGACTGTCACGACGGACGCGTCTTTGACTGGTTGGGGAGCTGTGTGTCGAGGGCGACCAGCCCACGGAGTATTGACAGCGGCTCAGCGCGGCTGGCACATAAACAGACTGGAATTACTGGCAGTTTTTCTGGCTCTCCAGTATTTCACGGATCTGCTGATCGGCCGTCATGTGCTGCTCAGATCAGACAACACAGCGGTTGTGTCTTATCTGAACCATCAAGGAGGATTGCACTCTCGCCCCCTGTGCAGGCTGGCGAGGCATGTTCTTCTGTGGTCTCGGGACAAATTTCTGTCGATTCGGGCCATTCATGTCCCCGGACGATTGAATTTCGGAGCGGACTTGCTATCCAGACAGGCTCTGGAACAGGGAGAATGGCGATTACACCCCCAGACGGTGGATCTTTTATGGCGGATATTCGGCAAAGCGAAAGTGGATTTATTTGCGTCGAGCATGACTACGCATTGCCCGCTATGGTTCTCCCTACGCTCCCCATCGCCCCTGGGCGTGGATGCGTTAGCTCACAGCTGGCCCAGGACCAGTCTGTATGCATTTCCTCCGATTCGTTTGAACCCAGCGGTATTATGCAGAATACGGCGGGACAGAGTGGAACAGCTGCTGCTGGTGGCTCCGCGATGGCACACGCAGCCGTGGTTTGCGGATCTGATCAGTCTGCTAGCGGGCTCTCCGTGGGAGATTCCCCTCAGACAGGATTTATTATCACAAGCACAGGGGCTGATTTGGCACCCGAGGCCAGATCTGTGGAAACTGTGGGCGTGGCCATTGAGCGGAGTGCATTAGTATGTCCCGGTCTTTCTGTTGAAACCACTGAGACTATATTGAATTCTAGAGCAGCTTCTACGAGACGCTTATATGCTTTCAAGTGGAGACTGTTTACAGCCTGGTGTGGCAATCATAATGTGGATCCAGTTTACTGCCCAGTGGCTTCAGTGCTGGAGTTCCTCCAGGAGCGTTTTTCGGATGGCGTTACACCAGCCACTTTAAAGGTTTACGTGGCAGCCATTTCAGCTTACCACGAATACATAGGCGGTGCCTCTGTGGGGCGTCATCCATTGGTTTCTCGTTTCATACAGGGTGCGCGACGGCTGAGGCCTTTCCGCCCTGTGCGCGTTCCTTCATGGGATTTATCCATTGTGTTGCTAGGTTTATCAGGGCATCCGTTTGAGCCCTTGGAGACCGTATCGGATAAATTCCTGACACTGAAGACACTTCTTATCATGGCTTTATCCTCCCTCAAGAGAGTTGGGGATTTACAGGCTCTTTCTGTTTCACCCTCATGCATGGAATTTGCACCGGGCTCTGTGAAGGTGCTGCTGCGGCCCAGGCCTAACTATGTTCCTAAGGTCGCATCTAACCCCTTTCGCTTTCAGCAAGTGGTTCTGGAAGCTTTTTCACCTGCTGAGGCTGGGTCAGGAGATCTAAGTCTTTGCCCTGTGAGAGCTTTAAAGACTTATGTGGATCGTACAGCCCCTTGGCGTGAATCTGACCAGCTGTTTGTCTGCTTTGGACATAAAAGTAAGGGCCATGCGGTTACAAAGCAGCGCATGTCCCATTGGCTGGTGGAGGCAATTTCTTTGGCCTATGAGGCGCGCGGACTCGCTTCGCCCTTAGGAATTAAGGCTCATTCCACTCGAGCTGTGGCTTCTTCTCAAGCTTTTCTCAGTGGCTCTTCTATGGATGATATCTGTGCTGCGGCAGGATGGTCCTCACCGAGCACTTTTATCAAGTCCTACAGTCTGGATGTGAGGATGGCCCCTGGCTCCCGGGTTCTCTCCGCTTGAGCAGATGCTTCCTCGGATCTCAGTTGTCAGGTACGTCAGGCGTTTTGGTATATCGTTCCCATACGTGGTGACGTCACCGCAGCATCGAAGTGACCAATGATAGGGAACATCTCGGTTACGTATGTAACCTTGGTTCCCTGAATAGGGAACGAGATGCTGCGGTTCTGGCCGTTCCGTACCTTGATAATTCTTCATCTTCAGTCATGAAATCTGAGCGAAATGGCGCGCTGCACCCAGGTATATCATGCGTGCGCATGCGTAGGGTGGTGCTATGCGCCATTTGGCCAATAGGATTGGCGGGATGGTATAGGGCTTCAGACATTCGTCACACCGGAGGTGTTCCCATACGTGGTGACGTCACCGCAGCATCTCGTTCCCTATTCAGGGAACCAAGGTTACATACGTAACCGAGATGTTTTATACAGTCTATGGTTTGAAGTCAACATGAAACGGCGTTCGCAAAACCTATTTTACTTCTGTTGTGTGATTTGTTTCCGAGTGAAACAGGATATTTGATGAGAACATATTGTATGGGACTGTTGAGCAATTAAATAGAGCCAGTTTTGTTTTCATGTTGACTTTGAATGAGAAGCTAAATTTATTATGTATGTACTATTGCATCTAAATAAAATGTGAGGTCATATGATAAGCAGAATTGAATTGATTTCTAAATATTATCAAGTGGTTTTCTGTTCATTTTGGAATTAAATCTAAAGCACTCTTTTTGTCTCTTTCAGATGACATCCGTGACCAACTCGCGTCTCCAGCCGTCACATATAGACGCGGCCGACCAAAACTTTGACTACATGTTTAAACTCCTCATCATCGGCAACAGCAGCGTCGGTAAAACCAGCTTCCTGTTTCGCTATGCGGACGATTCCTTCACTTCAGCCTTCGTCACCACGGTGGGGATCGATTTTAAGATCAAAACGGTTTTTCACAACAACAAAAGAATCAAGCTGCAAATCTGGGTAAGTTTGGATGTCATGTTGATGCAAGATCAATCCCATCTACTCAAGTGTTTTATTAAAAAATATATTTATAATATATAAATAAATATATAAATAAATAAATATAAAATATTGCACCATTCAAAAGTTTTGTCTCAGTATGTTTAAAAAAAGAAAAGTTTTTAAAAGATTTTAAAAGAAGTCCCTTATGTTCACCAAGACTACATTTTTTAGATCAAAAATAGAGTAAAAATAGTAATATTATGAAATATTATAACAGTTTTCAGCATCATTACTTTAGTCTTCAGTGTCACATGAACCTTCAGAAATCATTCTAATATGCTGATTTGTTGCCCAATTAATAACAGTTTTTTCTGCTTAATAATTTATACCATATATTTTTCAAGAGTCTTTGATGAATAAGAGAGTTCAAAGAACCATATTTATTTTAAATAGGTTTATTTTTATTTTATAAGATTTTTTGTTATTATTATTCATTTGTCATACCATAGGACTATGCAAAATTAACTAGAGAAGCATAAACTGATTAAAAATGGTGAAAGGGATAAAAATATTGAGCGCTCTAATATCTTTGTAACCTAAAATATTGATTTAAAAAAAAAAAAAAAAAATGAGCACATTATATGTCAACTACCCACATTTCTGTGTCCTTTTGTGGACTTGGGCTGGGTTAGAGATGATACAGTTTGTTCTTTTGCGGTGAAAATATTTTCTAGGCTTCTGCAGCTGTAGTTAAAGTGAATGCTCAGATGTTGCAGGAAAGGTCAATGTATCCAGTGGTGATTGACGCTGCATTTTCTAACTGTAGATTCAAGCCTGTTTATTGGAAGATTTTACACTTTTGAAAGTGTTCATGCGGTCTAAACATGTAATTTGTTGTCTTCACCATGTTTCTATGTCTAGTCTTCTGCCCCTCATCATATAAGAGGCCTCTAATGTGTACTGTAGTTTAAAACTAGTTTGTGTTATATCATGCAGTTGTGTTTCAAGTCTGGATAGATCATGGAAATCATCTGAATAAACATGTTTGTAGTTATTTATACCATGATCTGTCTCAATACTCAATTCTGATTGGATGGCAGGTATGCATTAAGTTGCTGCATGGCTAGCGGTGTATTATCCCTCACATATATTTATCTCTAACACTTTTAATTGGCTCAAAACCACACTTTCTAAGTACAATTTCTGTAATAGTTTTCAAAACCCTAATCACAAATGACTGGAAAAGTCAGTCATTCATTAATCGAAAAGTGTAGAAACTGTGGCATCACAAATCATGAGTGTTTCACCATGTCTGTTGAGCAATCATGCTTGTGGTGTAAAACTCTGGTGGTTATTGCCAGACACAGAATGGCTTAAAGGATAAAGGTATGATGACTAACACAGACCTCTGAGAATGTTTCATTTGTCTGAATGTTTCCTGCTTTGTTTTCATGTGAGACTTAGGCTTTAAGTTTTAGCCTTAGGAATTGAAGAAGTTCAGATTACTGGTGTTATTAAAGAAACCTCAGAAAGCCATAATTATCAGCTGCAGAAGGGAGTGTAGCTGTAATGTCAGTACTGTGAGTGGGAGTGAAGTCAGCAAACTCCTGCACAGCAGAGATGTTGCTATGTTTCTATGTCGTTGTCTGCCTACTATTAACTACTATGTGAAACAGTTTACTCAAACAATAAATACAGTAATGTAGTATTCTGTATGTGACAGTGCATACTACTTCTTACATACTATACTGTAGTATGCTGTATGAAGCTGTATGACTGCAGGGTTATTTTAGTATCATTTAAGATTTGTATTAATATTTAGAATTTTTACATTTTGTTTCTATGTTAAGTTTTAGTAAGTTTGTTTGTGTTTTTCTCAGTTTTATTAGTTTTAGGGCATCAAGATACACTAAATTAAATCCAGCATGTTTTTAAAGGGATAGTTCATCCAAAAATGAACATTTGATGTTTATCTGCTTACCCCCAGGGCATACAGTTTAGGTGACACAAACCAAAATTTTAAGCTCAAACTGTTGCAGTCTATCAGTCTTATAATGTAAGTGGATGGGAATCAGAGCTAAAACACAATAAAACAAAAAACATACACAAACAAAACCAAATTAAACCCTGTTGCTTGTGATGATACGTTAATGTGTAAAGACACAAAAAGATCAGTATTTATGTCATTTTTTTCTGATTCAGGCAATGTCTGAACTGTGAGAACTCTTCTAAATGCATTTTCAGCAGCAGGCAGTGAAGCCTCTTCTTCTTCTTCTTCTTACTTTATGGCGGATCACAGATTTATAAGTGCATTACCACCACCTATCTCTCAAATGGACCATTTACACTCTCTCTACAATCCCAGTTAGGAGTATCAATGGTCCACTTGAGAGATAGGTGGCGGTAATGCACTGAAAAGTCTGCAATCTGCTATAAAGCAAGAAGAAGAAGAAGCCTCCTCACAAGCCTTCTGTTGAGAACGCACACAGGAGGACTCAGGAGAGTTTAATTTCGTTACACTGAAGTAAATATATATATATATATATATATATATATATATATATATATAGATAGATAGATAGATAGATAGATAGATAGATAGATTTATTGATTTTAATCTAGTTAAAATTTATTTGAATTCAAGTAAAAAAAAAAAATTATGGTTTCAGTTTTAGATAACCATAATAACCCTGATGATGTTTAATTCAGCCATTGTCATCCAGTTATCATTTTGCAAACATAAAAAAAGGTTCAAGTTAATTTGATTTATACAGCACATTTACAACAGTCCAGGAGCAAAATTAGAAGAGAATATGACATACAAAAAATACATAAAATATAACATACATAAACTATCAGTTTGCATTTTAATCCAATTCTGTGTTACAACATCATAAACCTGTGTTAAAACATAGGCTGTTAAGAGAACATAAGAGAAGGAGAACGTGGCTGATATCATTTCCAGTTAATTTGTTATAAATACTAGATATGACGGTCAAGTCAATGCATTGTGGGATGCAGGATTTCATGCAGTGCTATGCTGTATACTGTAGTTCATCAGGTATTTTATGCATGCAAATACTATATATTTTATACTATATACTATAATTGTGTAGAAACAATTTTAACTCAGAAATTGCTTGTAAATTTAATAAGGAAGTGGCAACACTTCACATTGAATTAAGCATGACCATTTTGATGTAGTTTTTACAGTGTGTTAGTTTCTAGATGAATGTGAGCTGGATGGCATTCAGTGTGTTTCCTCTTAATGTGTGCTTTGGCTCTGATCCAGTGACAGAAAGGCTTGTGTGTGTTAGTTTGAGCCTCCTGGCCACACTGAAGCTCTGGATCTGTTGACCTTTGACTGTCTGTCCAACAGGACCGCTCAGATAGAAAGAGCAGATGCACTGAAACACTTCTGTAGATAAAATGGTTGCAATGCATTTCTGTAGCTTACTCTAGTTTAATAAATGGTTCTTACGCATGATTTAAAAATGGAAATAGGCTAAGTGTTTGAAGATCCTTGAGGTAGTGGGTGCAAACCCTAAAACAGGATATTGTTGTGACATAGTGGACTGTGATTTGTGCTTATGATTCATAAAACATACATTAGCCGAATGGAAAATCATTGCCTTTGTTTACCACTAATTTTTTTTTTCTTGTCTCTTTGCACTTTGGTCTTTATAATTAATTCTTAACAAGTGAATAGTCATTGTGTTTTAAATAATAATTGATGTTACTAAGACTTACTAACAGGTTACTAAGCGACAGCCCATAGTTGCTGTGCCAACCCATGCCAATAGACCTGATGATTTTTAATTCCATTATTCATTTCCATTATTATAATTGTTTTTTTATAGATAGATATATAGATATTTTGATTGATAGTGAAGAGCAAGAATACACATACACATCATTTATAATAATATAATATATTTTTCACGTATAAATATGTATTATTTATATCTTTATAAATATAAAATTCAACAATTTCATATTATCTAATTTTATATAATATTATTTAAATAACAAATATATAAATTAGAATTATAAATATAAATATGTAATTTTTTATGTAAAATTGTAAATGAGTTAAATATGCATGTATTTTGTATACATGCTATGCATAATGTAAATAGAAAGCATAATATTAAATTAAATTAAATTTAAATAATAATAATAATAAATCAGTTAATTATTAATTACTAAGTTATAATTTTTAATTTATATTTACAATATTTTATTTATTAGAAATTATTTAAAAACATTACGATATACATTAATACATACATTTATGACTGAATTTGTAAAAATCTATGACTTATAATGTATACATATATTTTATTTATTTTGGTCGTTATTTTCTCATCATTTGCATAGAGGTTGTTAACAAAAAGATATAAAGCAAAATATGCTAAAAGAATGATCATCATCTAACACAGGCTTTTTAGATTTGGCTTCAGAAAAAAATGGTAGTGTTTCTTTGTAGAAAAAACAACTCTTGTCTGCCATCTACTGGCCACTATAGGTAATGAAGACTATTTATCTCATCACCAGCCTCACAACCCAGGATGTTGAATCCATGTATCTAATTAGGATTACTGTAATGAAATGATTATGTTGTCCAGGACACAGCCGGACAGGAGCGCTACAGAACCATCACTACAGCGTATTACAGAGGAGCCATGGGCTTCCTGCTGATCTACGACATCACAAACCAGGAATCGTTCAACGCCGTCCAGGACTGGTGAGGGACACACACTCACACACACACACACACACGCATGCATCTGAACATCATGTGTGTATAAAGAGTGTTTAATGTTCACGTTCTGCATGTTTGGCTCTCAGGGCCACTCAGATAAAGACATACTCATGGGACAACGCACAGGTGGTCCTGGTGGGCAACAAGTGTGACCTGGAAGATGACAGACTCATCCCCACCGAGGACAGTCAGAGATTGGCTCATGAACTCGGTGAGATGAAGCAAATTACAACTTCTTATGCCTTTTTTCAGATGCAGGCTGCAGATTTTGACTTTTTACTTCAGTGGAAATTGGAAACGTTCAAATATAATATATATATATATATATATATATATATATATATATATATATATATATATATATATATATATATATATATATATATATATATATACATACATACATACATATATATCTAGTAGAAAACTCTACTTTGGTTTATCAGGGGATCCCCATTTATTTATTTACCTCCCCACACCTCAATAATGTCCTTGAACAATCTACAAGTAAAATATATTATTATTAATGCAATTATTTATATATATAAAAGTAATTTATAAATATACAAAGTATTTAGAAATATATGTAATAAATATATTACTTATATAAATAAATAAAATGTGTAATTTAGATTGTAAAATTGTATGTAAATTAGTTTTAAAGTGAAACATATCATATATGGGTCTTTGTATATATCATGCTATACATCATACAAAATATTAAATATTACATTTAATAAAATAATATATATATATTTTTCAAGTTTTAGCTATTTTTAGTAAAAAAAAAAGATTAACTAAATTAAATTGAGACAATGTTTGCCTCTGCGACTAGCTGAAATTAAAATGTATTTTATTTTTAAGTAACATACAATTTCATGTCTTTAATTGTAGTTGGTGTTAACTATAATAACCCTGGCTTTGCTTTTTTTTCTGGTTTCCTCAGGTTTCCAGTTTTTCGAGGCCAGCGCCAAAGACAACATCAACGTGAAGCAGGTTTTTGAGTGTCTGGTGGACGTGATATGTAAGAAGATGAGTGAAAGTATGGACGCAGACGATCAGGTGTCCAACCACAAAGACTCCAGTGCGCAGGACACGTCTCCTGAGGGACACGCCGGCTGTGCCTGCTAAAACACACGCTCTCCGTCTTCTCCTCACCTGTTCACTACTACTTGGGATAATCTTTGCTTTTACTTCTTTTAACCCAAACAGCATCTGCCAAACGTGCTCGTGTTGTTTGTTGATGTGGATAGTCGTGGATTGAAATCTGACTGCACTAGTGATCTGCGTGTCTCCCGTAAACATTCACAGGTGTGTGTGCAGTGACGCAAACAGCTGGAGATACTGCACAGCGTTTTAAAGCTCCATCCACACCCATTGTTCACGCTCTCACCCCGTTCCCCAGCGTTTCTCTGTCTGTCCCTCAAAAAGGCCACGGTTCGATGGGTCTTTGTGGTTTCAGCAGGTGTTCTCTATCTCATCAGATACTGTATTTGGGTGTCTATCTGCTTTAAATTAGAGTCCCAATAGCTCATGCAGCACTGTTATGGAGATAAATGCACTGTGTTATTCAGATATGTGCAATCATGGGCTGTTGTTTGAAACTTATGTGCATCGCACGCTGAGAAACATCCACTCAAATCAATGTTTTACTGATATTTTTTGGAATAAGCGTATAAAGTTAAATTATAAGATAGCAAATAAACTATCTGCAACCCAAAATGTCCAGTATGATGTTGAAGATGTTTGCTTCTTCACTGAGGTTGTGTTATTAAAACAAAATGTTACGTATGATGTAATATTTTGCATAATATAGTTACATGATAAAATATGAAGCAATTATGGTTCAATTAAATAAAAAAATACAAAAATTAAACAATTCCTATTTTCTGCTTTCATTTTCATTTTTTTTGTGTTTTTGTCATATTTAGTAGTTTTGGGCTTTTTTAATGTCTGAATATTTTTTTATAGTTTTGGGGTGGTTTAATTTCTATATAGTTATTGATTTTTATTTCAGTTTTTGGTTATTATACATCAAATTAATATTTCAGATAATGTTTTTAGTTTTTCATTCAACGAATGGAAAATTAGAGAAAAAAGCAAAAAAAAAAAAAAACATCTTATGATTTTGGGTTCAGAAATGACCAGGACATGCTCTTGATCAGTTTTGTGAGATTCATGCATATGTGTTACGGTTCATTCAGCAGCAGTACAGTGGACACAAGTTTTGGCAATCTAGAGCCCTCTCTGGTCTTCTCTATCTCTGTGTTTGCACACTCTCTCCTGGCTGTCCGTTATGTCCACTGTTTCTTCAGAGTAGACAGATAGTGGTCTCGCTGAAGCGTTTTCCCGCCTGTTTTCAGCCTGTCGGACGATATCAAGCCATGTCACTTTTCTGTGAACCAGTGACTGGTTAAACTTGGATGTCTTTATAAAACCCTCCCATGCAATATATGCGTTATTAAAAGTCCCCTATATATATTTCCACTCTGTCATAATGTGCAACATGAGATGATCTGTAAGATTCTTAATTAGTTTCCTTTGGTTTTATGTCGCCTTCTCCCTTTACTGTCCCTTTATAACCAATTTTTTTTTAGTTTATCTGCTTGTTGTTTTTATTTCAAAATCATTAAAAGGCACTGGTTGAAGCCATTCAAGACAGATTACATTGCATTATTAAAGGCAATGTTTGTTTGCCTGTTGCATAACTAAGGAGTTAGTGAGAGGTTCTGAAGGGTTATAACAATAACAATATAAAAAAATGTTTTGCAGTTAGCTATTGCAAAAATTTAGCAGCACAAACACTATTGATTTCACAGTGCATGGATTTACACATTTATGCATCAACATTGACTTACATTGATTTCAGTGTACAGTATATGAATTCAATGCATATATTTTATCAGTTCGTTTCTATGATCGTGTGTTGCATGCTCTTAATTATTGAGTCCCAGGAATGCTTTAGCACTGAATGTTTTCTAGGGCATTGCTGGGTGTTGGTTAAGTTGTCACTTGCTGGCCTTTAATTTCCTGGTCTCTATGTATGGCTTGGATCGCTCCTTCATTCTTAAAAGTAGAAGTCCTTTATTTGCATTATTGGTTTCTTGAAGAATCTGTCCATTCCACAAAAGATTCTTTAGATTATTAAAATGTTCTTAAAACTAAGAAAAATGGTTCTCTTAAGGATTGTTCACTGAAAGATTCTTTGGGGAACCAAAAGAGTTTTTTTCTATTGATCACTGTAATTGATGTTCAGCTTGATGAACTCTGAACGCTCTAGTTGTCTTTGCGCAAAAAGGAAAGTGACTTTGCGATTTTTGACTTCATGCATGTATTTCTGCCAACTCCTCTGCCTTTATCTGCACACCCAGAAAACTATAAGAAATGGGGCTTACTGAATTTCATTTTCCTGTTACACACTACTAAACCACAACCACAAGAGCCAGAGGAAATGAAGGAAATACATGCACCAATGACCTGAGTGTCAGGGTTTTTTTGGGTGGGGGGGGGGGGGGGGGGGTTGGGTGGGTCAACTGTATCTTAACATGGAGGACACTGAAGCACATTCATTTATTATGGAAGGTGGATGGGGCCAAAATCTTTTAAACAGAACATTGTTCATCCATGTTAATGTCACAACATGCACAGCAGCCAATTAAACTGCTGTAATTGAAACAGTATTTACATATGTGATGTGATGGTACGTTGGTATATACAGACATTAGACATCACTTTTATTCGTGAAGGATGTCATAATGGGACTCTGGTATGCTTGTATGCAAATATCAGATGTTTGATCATGAGGGATAATGCAGCAGTGCTTTGTGTGTGTGATGTCAAGCGTATGCCATGATTTGTCATGTCCATTTTAGCTGTTTAGTTCAATGTTCTTTCGCAGGTAGAAAAGTCTTAATTTACATTGAAGCAATAATTAAATTAGTCTAGCATAGCAAATATCAGTAAAGCAATGCTGCAATACACTATTTCTATTTTATATGTCTATACGTACAAAAGAAACCTGTTCAAAATAAGCACATTAATGTAGATGAACAACATGTGTTTACGTGGTCATATTTGAGACCTTCTGGCCCTGTCCACCTTCCAGACTGTTGCACATTTATTCCAGACAATGACAAAGATGGGGGATTAATTAACAAGAGACTGAGGAAGAACAATTAGAGAATTAAAGTCCAGAGAAATCACTTATGAATTGAAATCGTAACATTTAGCCGTCACAGTAAGAGTCGTTATATGGGTCATCGTTATTATTCTGCTTGTATGGCCATGTGTTATGAAAATATTGAGAACTTAAGCAATGTTGCATCAAGGGAACCTGAGTATACACACATGAGGCACATTTTAAGTCGCTAAATTTATGATGTACTGATGGTTTGATACAATATATATTTTTGCTTATATCTTTAATAAGCTTGCTAATATTACAGGGATCTGTCTCCTTAAAAACAGCCTGAACATATCTCCAGAATGAAGCCATGAATCATAAATAACGTTTTATTATAGTCATTTCATCTTTTTGTATTCTATCTTTATTCTTTTTATTTATTATACAGTTATTAAAAATAAAATGAAAAAGACCTATGACACTTGCATGCTCAATCCTTTTTCTCTTCTATCTGTTTTCTTTTTATTTATTATATTATTTAAAAGCCCTTGCTACGTGTACTGCGTTTAAGATAACTGAGACTTGTTATAGCACTTATATAATATTGCTCTTTTGTTGTTTTTGATTGCTTCCAGTGTCCTCATTTGTCACAAGTCACTTTGGATAAAAGCGCCTGCTAAATGACTAAATGTAAATGTAAAGAGGCCATTGTTAAGATTATTTCAAGGCTTCAATCTCTGTACATTTGTCTCTCGAGCAAATGCACTTGATTCACTTCCTCTTTTACACATACACACTGTGCCCATGCTATTTTGGGTGAGAAACTGAAACCACCCCTAAACAGCTAGACAAATGCAAATGCACATTTTACACCTTACAATCAACAATTATATTTCTTTCCTACCCATATAAGGTATAATATCACTCCTGGACACTCTGAATGGGTGTCTGAGACATCCGGGCTGATGTTGTTTGTGTAAATATGACCTGAATAAAGTTAAGAATGCTTCAGTAGTGCACCAACTACTATAATATAACACTAAGATTATTGGACCATGATGATTTCAGTTTTTCTGCTCCAAATTGTAATTCATGTGTTACCGAGTCTTTGTAATTATTTGTGCAATTTCTGAGTGATATTTTTTTTTTCAGTGTATTTCAGTTTCCGAATTTTGCATTGAGGTTTTAATTGCTTTTGAGTAGCCTGCATTACGGGACCAACATCTGATCATTTCTGTTCAATGCACATGAAATCTACTCTTTACTAAAAAGACAAAGCCTATGTATGATTAAAACCACCTGTGGGACTAATCGGTGTCACATTTCCCATCTTAACAATGTGTCCCGGGTTGAAATAACGGTACAGTGCTGCAATAGTGATAAAGGACAGTGAACTGCAGGCTGACTGGATCGAGTCGCAATGCTTGCTCTTATCTGTGCGTAAGAGGAGCTCAGTGCTGTGCTGATAACGCAGGTTTAGTATAAAAAACAAGAGTGTCAGGCCGTGATAAAAAGAACCGGTTACTGTGTGCCGAACAACACCAGTGCAGTTTGCACACTTAAAAAACACCTACAACTGAGCACCTGTTGACTGCACTTCACATAATGAACATGCATAGTTGATAAAAGTGTTTTAGACCCATTAAACATCATATTATTTCCTACTCGAGCCTAAAAGTCAGGCTGCATGTAAGGATGAATGTTAAAAGACTGAGTGCCTCAAACAGTCATGAATGTCTTCACTCAGGCTCCTCCCAGTAAACAACTCTTTTTGGCGCTCCACCTCCAAATAGTAAAAGAGTAAACACACTGTGAATCAGCTTATCGGATGAGATGCACGTAACTGTCCATGGTGTCCGCTAAAAATTGTTTTGGTCGAAAAAACCACCTGGAAAGGAGGATAGACCTTTTGGGACTGTTACGCAGAACAGTGATGCATTTGTAATGTAAATGGATGGCAAAAATGAGGAGTGACAGATTGAAAATAGTTTTTGTGTTGTGTCTTGCTTTCGTCTCTATAGGTGGACAACATTTTGAAAGTAAAGGTAAGAAAAGCGACTCTGTCTTTTAAATGTCTTTTAATTATTTTCATTATGAAGTAACATGCATGTTTCAAGACTTTCCAGATTTAAAGCAAAAAAAATGTGGAGGTATAATTAAAAACAGTTTATGTAAGATTTTTTAATCAATAGGCTACCGTTTCTGATGCTTACCAAGGCTGCATTTATTTGATCAAAAATACAGCCAAAACAGTAAAAATATTATTAAAATTTCAAATAACTTCTAATGTAAAAAAAGTCATTTATTCCTGTGATGCAAAGCTTAATTTTCAGTCACAATCACTTTTTTTTCAGTACAACGTGATCCTTCATAAAAAAAATTATTATGTTGATTTGTGCCTCAAGAAACATTTCCGATAATTATCAGTGTTGAAAATATTTATAAGGTCGCAAAAGATTTCTATTTCTATTTCATTCATGTGGTTTCCAGAAAAGTATTAAAGGGCTAGCTCACCTTCCCCATTGACTTGCAGCATTGTTTTTTTTCATATGGAAGTCAATGGAGACCAGCAACTGAAGTTGAACTATCCCTTAAACAGCAAAAACTTTTCAACATTGATACTAAGAACCATTATTAATAACTGAGCACTAATAATAACTGAGCACCAACAAACAAAATAAAAAATTCATGAAATATGCAATTTGTTAATACATACAGTATGATGTAATTAATAGCTTTTAAATATTTTATATTTGTGTTGACCTGTGCTATATTTGTGTACTTGTGCGTAATGCTTGCAACATAATGTGCTCTGATTATTCAGTGGCCCAGTTACTGCGAGACGAATCAGAAGATATTAAATGTTTTGTGGAGGTGAAGGATCTCACTTGCTTTTGGGAAGAGGAGAGGAATAGTTTACCTGATCAGTATACCTTCACATATTCATACGAGTAAGTGATTGATTAGTGCTTTGAGGCTCAAGGCAAAGATTGATGTTTTTTTTTTTCAAATGTATTTTGTTTTTAATTATCCTTAGAAACTGATATAAATGATATTACTGTCTCTTTAAAGACAGCATAAAATGTTATTCACGACATTTGATTTCATGATTTCTTATTTTTACATGTCTTCAGGAATAAGAACAAGGATTGTGTGGTTTCATCTCTGTCTTTACTGGCCAGTAACAAAACCGTCTTCTTCTGCAAACTGCCCAAAACCCCTTTCTTCACGACGCTTGATGTGCAAGTTTCTCGTGATCGCCGGATGCTCTACAGTCGTAGCCTTAACGCTGAGAATTTCAGTAAGTCTTTTAACACATTACTAAGCATCCTCACTAAGCAGTGCTGGGTAGTACCTGATTATGTGTAATCTGGATTATGTAATCAGATTCCAAAAATGAAGTACTTGTAATTAGATTAAATTATTTTTTTAAATGCACATTATCTGGTTACAGTTACTTTATATTATTTGCACAATAACATTTTAATTCCCTTACTCATTTGTTCCCTTTTTATGATTTATTTTTTTATTGACATGCAGATAAATTTATTGTTGTAGTAAGTGTTTTTTTTTTTTTTTAATCTATCTATCTCTTTGTATTTGTATGTCTACATGGTGCAAAACAATGTCAAATCTATGCAATAAACGTGTTTGGTCAAAAGTAATTTAAAAGTAATCCAAAAGTAATCTAACTAGATTACCTAAAGTGTGCAATGTAATAGATTACGTTACCAACTACAATATCTGTCATGTAATTTGTAATAAGTGATGGACCACAATTGGTATGTAATCTAGCCAGCACTCTTTTATGAGATGTTTTATAATGCTTTTCCTCTCGCAGTGTTTCTAGATCCTCCCAGAAACCTCACGGTCTTGAGTTCTGGGAAGGAAGGGCAGTTGAACGTGAGCTGGCTGCCTCCTCTACTCAAGTACATGGATGACAGTATGATATATGAGGTCAGATATGCAGAGGAGGGAAGTAACATGGGCAAGGTATTGCACTTCGTGAGACCGTTAGCGCTACTAGAATGAGCTGTTGTGTTTTACTTCTTGTTCAAACTCATCGGTGGTGAATTATCTTTTGAAGGTGGAGGTCATAAAGGTCAGCACGATGCTGGTTTTGCTGGGCTTACAGTCGGACACCAGATACAAGGTGTGGGTCCGTGTCAAACCTGATGGTGTTGCCTACAAAGGCTACTGGAGTGCTTGGACCGAGCCTGTGCTTGGAGTCACACAGCCCAGCGGTACATGCGTTTTAATGCTTCTTGTGAAGTACAATCAATGTATGAAAGCTTTGTATCAAGCTTTACAGAATATCATGATGTCAATGTTTATAATCGCTTTTCGAAGAATATAGTTTACATTTTGCAATCAATCAAGCAGTTTTGATACATTCCCACTAAGTATAGTTCAAATCTATTACCATGTGTATACTGACATATCGCTCAAGACTTACTGATATAAAAAGGATAATTAAACTTTATTTGGAGTACTTGTGCACAGTGCACATTTTTTTTTTTATTAAATCTAAAATGTGATGACGAGGATTATTGATTGAGGAATATTGATGAGGATTGTATGATCTTTGAATAATATCTGTCTTTAAATGCAATATATATTTAAAGTATACTTGCAATAGGTCCACTTTAGCACAATCAGATATACTTCAGTATATCTTTAGTTGGACTTCAGCACTACTTCCACTCTATTAAAATGCATTAAGTCCAAAATGAGTTGTTCCGGTTTAGCGGATTTTAAGTATATCTGTTTGATACGCCAAAAGTATAATTGCAGGGTATTTTTATAGACATAAATATGCAAATGCGTTTGCATGAAGTAAATGTACTTCAAATAGTATATTAGTATATTTATTTTTCACTAGAGTTATACCGCCCTACTTCTATATTTATATTTTGTGGCAAAAAAACAAAAAACAAAAAACAGGCAGTTAAGATCTGCTTGAGATTTCATTGGCATGTTTTGAACACTGGGGGGAGCACAAATTAACATATTTTTGATGAAATCCTGGAGCTTTCTGACTCTGCATAGACATCAATGCAACTACCACGTTTAAGGACCAGAAAGGTAGTAAGGACATCGTTAAAATAGTCCGTTTGACATCAGTGGTTGAACCGTAATTTTATGAAGCTACGAGAATACTTTTTGTGTGCAAAGTAAACAAAAATAATGACTTTATTCAACAATTTTTTTTCTCTTACGTGTCAGTCTGCATATTCTGGTTCAAATAAATAATGCTGGGCAAAAACTTGAAAGTCATCCTCTCTGTCGAAATCTTCAGACATGTTTTTCCGAAGTTTTATGCACAGCGTGCGTCGTCTTCTGCTTGTAAACAAGGGGCAGCACATCCGGGTTCTACAACGGAACATCAGAACACATGCATCGTGGAACTCTCGTGAACACGCAGGGAAGACTGTCATGGGAGAGAAGAAATTGTTGAATAAAGTCGTTATTTTTGTTTTCTTTGTGCACAGAAAGCTTCATAACATACCCATTGATCCACTGATGTCATGTGACATGGACTACTTTAACAATGTCCTTACTGCCTTTCTGGGCATTGACCGTGGTAGTTACATTGCTGAGTTCATCCGAAATATCCTAATTTGTTAATCTTCGAAGATAAACGAAGGTCTTACGGGTTTATGAACCCTGGCTACTTTGATTTGATTGGTCATCTCAATCGACCAGTAATTTGTGTTTCTCTTTTTTTTTTTTACCAGAGCTGGATCCACTGATCATGCTACTGGTGCTTTTCATCGGACTGATCCTCTGCCTGCTGTCTATGACTGTGATTCTGTCCCACCAAAAGTCAGTTTTCCCGAGCACACACCTTAACTAGCTAGACAAATACAGTACTAACATGAGGGACACTTATGTCATCTAATCATAGTTCAATAAAGGCTGATTAAGGTTTGTTGAGTATGTATGGCTGGACAGAGAAACATATAGGCTACTGAAACTATTTCACAAGACGTACCTGTGGAAAATGTGTATTTCAAGTATTAAATTATTGAAAAATTGAACAGCTTCTTTGTACTTTACAGATTTCTTCTTAAGAAACTCTGGCCTGACATCCCGACACCAGAGCGAAAGTTTCCAGGTCTTTTTACCGTCTACAAAGGGGATTTTAAGGTAATTTATTCTTCTTCTTCTATTTTTAAGAACATCAAACTAGAGATATTTTGAATTTCAATAATATTTCACAACAGTGAACATAGTAACTAGCCAATGTCGATCATTTCAAAATAGCCAAATAATGGCTTATGATTATTGTTTATTATTAAATAATACGTTTTTAGTCAATGAAGGACGATATTTGATGTCAACAGATATCTAGGCTATGGATAGGAAAGCTGACTGGAACTGAAAAACCATTGAAAAAGAGATCATTACTAGTGCTAGATGTTTAGTAATGAACTGGGTTTCCTCTGCCCTCAGGAGTGGATGAGCCAGAATAATAGCAGCATGTGGGGCAGATCAGTCCATGTGTTCACAGAGGAACTTCCTTCACCGCTGGAGGTCTTGTCCGAGGTTTCCCTGTCCAGCCACGGGACGTCTCAGAGAGAGGAGAGGAAACCTGTGGAGGAGGACGAGGAGAAGGAGAGCGAGCGTTCGGACTCGGGGTTACCGGACAGATGGCGGGAACCTCCTCAAGCTCACTGGCTCATGGAGCAACTGAGGACGCTTCAAGAAAACCCCCAACCTCTGTCCCAGTCACTGTTACCGCAGTCACATGACACCTACGTCACTCTCAATCAAAACTCCCAAGGAGACGGCGTGCGAGAGGTGGACGATGTCTTTGAGGAGACGTTACCGCTGCAGACACTCTTCGCCACCGCAGGAACGCCGTCCTTGAACACCTCACACTCAGACCTCGGCTCCCTCCAGCAGAGCTCGGGTTCGGGCAGACTGTCGTCACAATCCAGCTTTGAGTATCCCAACAACACGTGGCCCCCCAAAGGGCCGGGATACACCTACATGGCGGTCGCAGACTCGGGGGTCTCCATGGACTACAGCCCCATGAGCTCCAGCAGGATCGTGGAGCTCGGGAGACACAGGATGTACACAAATGATTACAAAAACGAGATTTTTCTCCATAAGTGGCCGCTCTCCGGTGAACACACTAAATCCGGATCAGACTTCTGCATGGGTCCCGTTTGGTAAACCCGCCATACTTGGGGATAGTCCAACTAAATGTGATTATTATGTTATCATTTGCTCACCTTCATGTCATCAAACCTGTACGACTTTCTTTCATCTGTGGAACATAAAAGAAGATATTTTGAAGAATGTTGGTAACCAGATGCTGGTAGCCATTGACTTCCTTACAATCCATACAATAGGAGTCAAAGGGAACCGAAATGTACAAAACTACTACAAATTCACATCAGGATCTTACTGGACTTTTCAGAAGAAAAAACACTTCATCAGATAAAATAAGCTAGAATTATAGCATAACTATGGCAGCTGTTGATGAAACATTCATGTACACCACTAAATACCAGTGGGGTGTTTTCTTTGAACTTTTTTTGTCTTTAATTGTAGATACTTTAATTGGTGGCACTTTCCACAAATAGGGTTAATTTAGCAGTGAAATTACTTTCTTCTCTTTTTTTTGTGCTTTTTAAAGCACATTTTTGAAATATTGAACAAATTGGATAATAATTTAATATAAATAATTTCATGAAAAATAGGACATTGTAAATGCATCAACTATCTGTACTCTGAACAATTAAATCATACAAAATGTAAAAATTTTGACATTGTTGAGAAAAAAAATATATAAAATATATATATATATATATATAAAAATATATAAATATTTCAAACCATTGTGGAGTTTATGGATATCTATAAACCAAGCTTACCCATTCCAGCACAATATTTATATCAGGTTTTATATATAAATCTTAATTATCACCAATGTTTGTTTTTTGACCTCTTTGTGGAAAGTGCCTGATGACAGTTCATATATCATTCTGTTTTGGGTTTACCCAGTCTGAATCTGTCTTGTAAATTGTACATATATATATATTTTTTAAATGTAAATAACATTTTTCTACTCTGTTTTTGTGGTTTAAGTAAATGCACATCTTTTAGATCTGTAAAACAGTAAAGCCTAGAGGAGGGAGTCAGACTGAATTCTCATTAGACCTTCTTTATAGGTCAGTTCATTCAGATACTTCACCCATCCAATCTTCTTCTGGTGCATTCTGGGAATGCTTGTTTGGTTGATTTGGAACGGACCAGAAGTCACCATCACATTATTGACATTTGCAACTCTTTCTACTCGCAACAATCACTTTCAAAGTTTCATCAGTTTTGTAACACAACATGAAAATGTTTTGGGGAGGTTTGATTAGATCTAGGACAGAGGGCGTTTCATTCAAGAGTGTGCAGTTGATTAAGGAGGACTACACCCTTCCTGAAACACCACTAGCACCCCAAAGTCCAAACTTAACCAGCTTTGGTGGCATTAACTGAAAACATTTTACTTTTGATAAAATATTATAAAACCATATTTTACTTCTATTAAATAATGTGCACTGATGACTCATTCACAGTAAGAGCAAGACTGTGTATTAATAAAGTACATTTTTTTTTAAATATGTGGTACATTTAAATTACTGTACATAGACATCCAGCATCAGTTTTACTTCAGTTTTTCTGCCTTTCTTTCTGTTCTGTGATCCATGAGGTTACACCAAGTTTGTTGAATTTGTGAACTGAGTTAATCAAGATGAATTGGTAATGCAATTTTTAGTATGGAAACATGCAAAGAAAAATATTATAAGAAAAATGTATGCCATTTCTGACCAAAATCACTAAGTGTTGTTTATTTTCACATATGCACTGGTTATAAGATTGAAAACATATGTATTAATCAGTTTCTTATTCACTATTTTTCTATAAGCAATAGAGCTCCTATTTTGTTCTAGAACGAAAAGGATTTTCATTTATAGTGTAAACAGAAGGGATCTCACCCATTTCAGCAAAGTCTTCTCATTTCCACATTTATGATTGTCTGTGTTAAAGGGAGAGTTCATTTGAAAATTAATGACTTACTTTCTTTTGTATAACCTTTTCTTTTGTGCCGCCCAAATTCTGAGATGAAGAATTATTTTTTATTTTTTTTTGCATAAACGTATACGAAAACAACTATTTGCAGATACTTGAGCAGAGCTTGAGAAAGTAGGCTACTTCAAAACTGATTGCTACCCCATAAAACAGCTCTTAACTCATGTTTTCTAATCAGGTTTTGGGGTTTAAGTTAATGCAAGGGTTTTTATTAAATGCAAAAACCAAAAGTATAAAAATATAACATTCTGTAAAGTAGATATACAATCATAAGCTGACATATGTTTCATACTTATGCATTTAGGAGGTGCTTTTATCATACATTTTATGCATTAATCATCTAATAATACCTGATCAAAAAAATAATAATAATAGAACATGGAATATAAAAAGGGGGGGGGGGGGGGTCCACTACTTTTAAGGCTACACACCGCACTTCCCTTTAGGACAAAGCATAAAAACTCAACAGCTGATAAGAAACATGGAGGACAACCCCGGCGCACGAGCCTGAGTGAAGCGGCGCTTGCGGAGGATCTAATCCTGCTCCTGGATATGGAGAAAAATACCAGCAGAAATACTCCAAGTACGTAATTGGATTTCATGAACGCCCTTTTTGATCATGCAACACTCAGATCACTGTGCAGTTAATTGGATAAACGTGGAAACATTGCAATGCATGCATACATACGTGAACTGTTGTGTGCACAAATACATCTGTCTGATACAACGACATTCGTTTTCCTTTTTTTTTTATCATTATCATAAGTGTTCTTTGGTTACCTGATACTGCTATTTATAGGCTCTACCTAATAGATTTATGACTTATTGTTTGTTTTGAAGTACTAAACAGTATTCCTATGTTTCTCCTGAAAATAAATAAATAAAAATACTATACTGAACATGGCAGCTGTACTATAACCTGACCTGTTGTGTCTCCAGTCTTCAGAGAAACATGATCCTTCAGAAATCATTATGATATTCTGATTTGCATCTGGATCTGTTTTTGTGTGTGTGCAGGTAAGAAGGTGTCTGCCACCAGTTAGCAGACTGTGGTGAGCTGGTATCAAGGTCACGGTCAGTTTTGCCAGCATGAGCCCGAGCTGCAGGCGGTGAAGCCCACTTGTGGGTCTGTCTACATCTGCACTGTGGCAGTGTGTGGCCGGTCATTGGTTTGTGCAGTACCTGCCCTGGCCTGCAGGAGGCGAGTCCGAGTCAGACCTGGAGGAAAGATGAAGAGGACAGGCCTCCAGAGAAGAAATCTGCTGTCAGTGAGAGTATCTACACCAAAAGTAAGAAAATACAAAACCACAGGCAGCTGCAGGGGATGAATGTCTTACACTGTGTAAAAAAGTAATACAAAAATATTAATAATTCAATAAAGTAATTTCATAATAAAATAAACCTGAAAATCAATCAATTTTGGTTTAGAACACAGTGTTTCGAAAAGTAAAAACTATAAAAAAATAAATGAATAACCTTTTTTTTCATTTTATCAATTTAATGAAGGCTCAATAAATTGGAAATGTCACTATACAGCTGCGAGGAACAAAATAAATGTTAAAATATTTACATAATATCAGTGAACACAGTAACTTGAACCAACACAACCATGAAACACTTCAACTGAAATAAAAACTAATACTGCAAAAATAAACCAGAAAGCCCTGAAAAACAAATACAAATAATGTGAATCTATAAAAGTTGTAAATTGTACATTTATGTTAATTGAGATTCTTACTATTATTATGAATGTAAATTGATATTACATTGGTATTTCTTTACAGCTTCGAAAAAGCAGCTTGCAAAAACTTCTGTGTGTCAGACAAAAGAAAAACGTTTTGCAAAAACGTGGGTGAGCAAATGATGACAGAATTTCCATTTTTGGGTGAACTATCCCTTTAAAACCCTTTTGAAACACCTGATATGCAAAATAACTAATTTGACTGCAAACGGTCAAATGAAGGGACATGCTTTGACAATGGTCACCTGGACGTTCCCTTTCTGTGGCGTATCCTTAGGGAACTCATTTACATGTCAACACATACAATGGAAATCAAGCAATGGAAGCAATAAGGAATTCATGTGTCTTATAATACTACACTTTAAAGAGCCACACAGATGGGAAATCAAAAATTATCCGGATTTACAGTGTATGATGTAGCTGTCCATCAGTGTAAACAATGTGCAAAGTAATTAAACCAAAATGTACACGATTTATAAAATTATCGGCTTCTAAAGTAAGGAGTAAACTCTGAATCGCTGAAACGAGTCGTTATAGATTTCAAATCTTTTGCCCATCTCTATGTACGTCACTAGGAACACTTTGCATAATAATCTCCGCCTACCGTGTTGGGAGAAACGGAACGCGCGGCTTGAATACACCCACACAGAAGAAAAAGCAGCAAGACTGTTCAAGTTTTTTTATTTTACTGTTTGCTTCCCAATGAGAGGAATAAGACATAACTAGATGCTAATGCATAGTTGACCGTGGAGGTGTGTGCGGAACAACCAATCAAACCTGACTATGTTAGTTGACCAATCAGAACACAGTATGCTACCGAAAGGTGGGGTTTAAGGAAACTGAATCTTTTGAACAGCTTCGCGCGAACCGTTTGGGGATCTCTGAGAATTGGGGTAATTTTAAAATGATATTTTGACAAAATGACAATGTTTTTTAACCTTGGATGGATTTAAACCTAATGTACAGGACTTATAAACAGTGATAGGAAGCTTATAATTTTCATCTTACTGGCTCTTTAACAATAACTGGATTCTTCTCAAGGGCTGTGTTTGGATCGGAGCAGTGTCGTACTGTTTAATGCACACTGCGCAGCATACACTGCAAACAAAACACGTTATGCAATACTTTTCAACTATCATTTCCATCTCAGTCCATCTCAGAAAGAAAAATGTATTTTGCATTTTTAGCCCAAAGGCATGTAAAAAATGACTATTAAATAGTTAATTGCAGACTAAATTACTGAATTTTGAGTCAAGAGTTGTCTTTTTTTTTGTGCAATTCTATAAATTACAAAAAAATTGTTAAACACATTTTATTTAAAATAAGCATGAAAATCATAGATTATTTTAGTATTTATTGTAGTTGCTTTAATTTAAAATGTTATTATTTAAACTCAGTTTAAATAACATGTAAATACATTTAGCAAAATATATCTTTTTCTTAAGATTTTTTGGGTGTAGCTCAAGTAAACAGCATAAAGGCAATAATACAAAGTAGTGTCTCAACCTTTTTGACTCCAAGCCCCCCAAGACAATCAGAAGACCTTCCAAAATTTCTAGTATTTCTTCTGTATTGATGAAGCGGCTTGTTTTTGTTTTTTAATGAATTATATATATATATATATATATATATATATATATATATATATATATATATATATATATATATATATATATATATATATATATATATATTCTTTCTGTCTGTTTCAAGGATTGACAAATTGTTTGAAACTTTTTGTCAAAGAGTTTGAAACTTTTCCAATACAAATGAATGAAGATCATTTACAGTTTTATTTTAGTGAGTTTAGTGGCCAGGGGTTGCAAAAAAGCACCATACAAATATAATAAAAATAATTGCCAAAATTGTATTAGACGATAAAAAGAACATTTATATACAGTTTCTTCTTTCCAGTTTACATACAATAAAAACAAATCTAAAGATTTTCTCTCTCTTAGTGTTTAGTTGTAGTTTTTTCAGTATTTCGTTTTTATTTTAGTTTTAGTATTTTATTGCTGCAAAGTTGATGTGTTTGCTACTGTTTAGTGCCTAGTAATGTTTTCAGTTTAATGAGCCTTCGTGTACAGTATACGTGTGGTATAATGGGATGGTTCAGTCTCGTCAGTGAGATCACACTCATCAACTGACCTGTCCTGTATTTCAGCTCTTAAACATGACTCACCAGGCACTCATAGTGTGCTCTGAAACTATTTAACCACGTTTAACTACTTCCTTATGAGTTTTGTGTTTAAGTTTAGCTAGTTTCAGTAATATAAGATGTTTTGAGGATGTTGATCTTTTGAAGCAGTGATGTTCTGAAGAAACTCTGTTGATATGTTTAATGATTTCAGATCTGGCTGAGAAGCAGTTATTGGATCCCAGTGATGAAATGTACAGTTCGAGAGAGCTTCAGCAATCTCTCAGTAGGTCAGTCAGTGTGGACCTAGAGTTCTTCCCACATGAAACAGAAGTGACAGCAAAGGCATCTATAATGTTACAAGAGATTTCGGTTTCAGATAAATGCTGTTCATAAACTTTCATATTCATCAAAGAATCCTGAAAAATAAAATGTATCATGATTTTCACAAAAAAACATAATATGTTTCTTGAGCAGCAAATCTACATATTAGACTGATTTCTGAAGGATCATGTGACACTTAATGATGCTGAAAATTCAGCTTTGCATCCCAGGAATAAATTACATTTGAAAATCTATTCAAATAGAAAACTGATATTTTAAAATGTAATAATATTTCAATATATTACTGTTTTTACTGAATAAATAAAAGCAGGTGAGCTTCATTCAAAAGCAGTTAAAATCAGCTGTGTATATTTGAATGTCACACGCCTTAACTGTTGTTGTTACACTGATTTTCCAGTGATTAAACAACTCCGTATGATGGGAAGTTCCTGGAAGTGATCTGACAACTTTTTGTCGTTGAGTTGGGTTGGGTTCATACATGACTTATAAAAAAAATATGGACATTTGACAGAAACTACTAAAGAAACGTTTGAAATTATGAAGATGTTGTAACGTATTGTAATGCTGTAAAGCTGAATTTTGAGCATCATTACTCCAGTCTCCAGTGTCACAGAAATCATTGCTTATATGATTGGTATCAGTTATTACTGGTGAACAATTATTAAAAATTCTTCTTATTGTCAATGCTGAAAAAAGCTGCTTAATATCTTTGTGGAAACTGAATCATCATATGCTGTGCATTATTTCTTAATTACGGTAAACTAATAACTCCTCACAAATGTTAATAATGTTATGGCGCTTTGTGTTTCACAACGTCACGCTCTAAGAAATGAGTTCGGGACAGCGGCATGGTGTGTGTCAGTGTGTCAGGTGTAAGCGAGTAATCGAAGATCTTCCTCTGCCCGTATGAAGACTGCAGTCAGGTGTATGTGGCCGGCTGTTAGTAGTTTCCAGTTCATGCGTGCAGCGCATGTCTAATGAGAGCACCAACCAATGCCACAGTACAACAGCTAAAAATAGAAGCTGGAAAATGATTCACTGTGTAACAAACACACTGATGTAAACCTGACCAGGTGCTTTGTCTGTTTTGTCGTTCAAGTCAAAAGAAACGTTCTAATGCCTCTTAATTGCTTGGTGCAGCTTAGTAACAGGAAGTAAAAATCCCCCTACATGCCGGATGGGTTAAATATTGTAAACATTGGAATGTAAATCTGCTAAATATTTACAGAGTTGGTTAATTTTTGCTTATCAGATGAATCGGATTGGTAACGCTGCCCTGCATCATGTTGACCCAAATCCACTACTTGTTTCTTACTAATTTTGAGGTGTTGATTGACAAAAAACAGTGCCCGTTTTTCCCTAGCACATTATACTTTCTCACAAAATATGATGCTTTTCGTATCATTTTTGCGCTAGACAATCATTTGTACAGTGAAGAGGTCATGTTTTATTCTGAGGACATTATTTTCAAGGTAAGAATCATAGACCGTGACTGAAGAAAATGCAAACATGAGCTAGATGTCATTCTACATTTAAACAGTGACAGAAAATTACAGAGTTGACACTAAATGGAAATTATACATTTAAACATTTAAAGTACAGTATATACAATACACTATATATACATTTTGATATCAAATTATACTACATATAATTTAAATATTATAGATCTATGTATATACACTATTTTACAGTATTACTGTTTTTTTTCTTGACATTTCACTGCTTTTGCTGTTTTGATCGATAAATTATAGCTGATGCATATATATATAGTGCATATAATATATATATATATATATATATATATATATATATATAACATATGGAAATTAATGGTTGAAATCAAACCTTGATGCTTGTTATCTCTTAATAAGATTTTGAGATTTTAGCCTGTATTTCACAGAGAGGGTCACATATTAGTCTATTTTTGCAAAAACAAGCAGATTTTTTTTTTTGATGCAGGGCTGGTAATAAATGAATAAGTAATTACAAATATGGATCAGCTATTTCTCTGAGACGTTATGTATATTAAAGACATCATAATAAACAGTACAGAGCATGATCTTATACAAGTTCTAATCATACTGTTGGACAAACAACAACTGTAACTACAGATAAAGACCGCAGTGTCTGCTTCTGGTTATATGATGTTTGTGATGTACGTTGGACAGAATCACGTGAACCTGGTGCACAGGAAGGGCCGGACCAAAGTCTGTCCTCATCCAGGCTCGGGGACGAGGTTTTATCTGTCTAACCATCTTCATCAGCACATGATCACACACTCAGGTACAGCCGTCACATATTGTGTGCTTGTGCCAGCGTTATTTTAGTATCAGCAGTAAACTATTAGAGTTTCTGTTCATTTAAAATGTCTTCTATTTTCACTCTAATTTTATTTAAAAAGTTAAAAAAAAATTGGTTTTTGTCATTTTTATTATTTGTTTTTTAAAAAGTTAATATTTTTTTATACATTTTTATTTAATAGTTTTAGATATTTTAGTTAAACTAAACAAAAATGAGAAATGATGCCTTAATGAGCTGAAATATATATTTTATTTTTATGCTTCTCAATTTGCAGTTGTTTTCTTTTCCTTTTCTTTTTTTATTGCTGCAGTTTTAATTTAGTTGTAGTTTTTCATTATTTATTTCAATTTTAGCATTGTACCTTTAACATTTTAAGTTAACTGATATAATTTCTCTGATTCTTACAGCTGTATAGTGTCACATGGTCATAAATCTATATCTGTGTGTACAGTATGTATATATGGACTTGCACACACATTGTTAATCATGAAGTTATAATATAAATTAAATTAAAAAAATTAAAAGCTTATTTTTTTATGAACTAATGGTATTTATCAGTAATCAAAAATACATTTGTACGTTCGTGCAGGTGTGTGAGACTTTATCGGTGAAACATGTGGGAAGTCATTAAAAGCAAAGAATCACTTAGAAGTGCACAGACGAACACACACGGGAGAGACGCCGCTGCAGTGAGTTCAGTGAAAAGGTTCATGTGGGCTAATATATTTAATGAATGTCACTTCAGAAGAGCCTCAACAACTGGCACATGAGGAAACACACGTCTGAAGCGCACTTTAGCGATACAGTACGTGTGAACACTGCTGCAAACACTTCCAGAAACTCCACAGCATCAAGAGCTATCCAGACCTGAAGAAGTCCTGAGCATGTGAAAAGATTTATTAAGGCTGTGAAACAAAGTGTTATTAAGGAGGAATTGCATTTTGTGCACTTTTAGGTGTATTTTCATGAAAGGTCAAGACCTGGTACTGACCTAATAAATGCTTGACAGATACTCAAATAGAGGTGAAAAGGACATGCAAATCCTACAGAGAGACACCGATCCAGAAAATCGAAACCGTTTGTGTTTTTTGTCAAGTGTGTTTGTAGTTTATTCCTGTGCTGGACACAGAAAAACTAAACTGTAATTCAGCTGACACTGTATGAACAGACATATTCCTGTTTACACCAGTTTTTCCTTGAATCAAGATCTTAATCTTATTATCCGAATCAGGGTGGTATTATTAAAGTGTGTCTGCTGTACCTTGCAGAAACCCTATACTACTTCATAAAACTTCAATTTATTTACATTGCCTTGTCCAATCCACATTTTTTAAAGTGTCTGTTAGAACATAGTGTTCTATGTAGTCTGAAATATTACTGGCCAATATGTTGTATTTATCATTTATAACTGAAGCTACATTGCATCTTTGACAGTTGTGCACTCACCCCATATACTTAAACTGTAAGTACATAACCATCAACACATTAGTTTTTTTACAAAACCTATGCATTTATATCAGTCCTTCACTATCCAAGATGTAGATGAATTTGTTGTTCTTCATCTGAACAGATTTGTAGAAATGTAGCGTTCCATCACTTGCTCACCGGAGAATCCTCTGCAGTGAAAGGGTGCCGTCAGAATGAAAGTCCGAACAGCTGATAAACCCGTAATAACATTTCCACCAGTGATGGAGTCCATCTCCAGCTGTTCTCTCACATCAGCATCCACCCAAATGTTTGTTTAGAACTGTTTTGGACCATTTTCGCTTGTAAACGGTGCTTGATCTATGCATATTTCACTGAAAGAAGCAATATTATATATTTTGGACTTGTGTGTTAGCCAGAAACAATGGTTTGAAGTTAAAAACTTCTTAATCATGGATGTTTAGTACAAACATTCAGATTTTCATTTCACAAGACATTAGTGTGAATTACTTGTGGATTATTGTGATGTTTTTATCATATGTTTGGACTCTCATTCTGACGGCACCCATTCACTGCAGAGGATCCATTGATGAGCAAGTGATGTAATCCACAGACCAGCTCATCTACATCTCGGGAGGCCTGATGGTAGTTTTCAGGCAATTTTCATTTTTGGGTGACCTGTTCGTTTAAAGGGATAATTCACTCAAAAAATACAAATTATGTTATTTACTCACTCCAAGTTGTTCTAAATCAACTTTTCCAAAAGTTATTTGAAGAATGTTGGTAACGGTTGATGGTAGCCATTGACTTTCATAGTATTTTTTTCCCCATGCTATGGAAGTCAATGGCTTCGGTTAACTCTCTAGTTACCAACCTTCTCTAAAATATATATGTGTTGTGCTCAAAATAAGAACAAAACTCACACAGGTTTGGAATAACTTAAGGGGTAAATTATAGAATTTTTGGGTGAATTTAAGTGTTCTCAATTTATTTTCTTCTATTTAACTCTGAATTCTATTTCACACTTTTAGAATCTTGGTAAGCTGAAATTCTAAGCAGAGGGACATTATTTCCTTCAAGGTTCACCATGATTCAACATACATATATTTATGTATAAATACATGCTTATATTTGTAAATTATTAGTTGGTGATGTTGACAGTATAAACCTTTCATTCTGATTTTCTCTCTCGTTTCAATAGTAAGTCGATCATATTTCACATATCTGAAGTTATTTTAAATAAAAACTTCTACATGTAAACAATCCAAAACTTAAGCGAAAATTAAACGGAAGCAAATTGTGCTGATGGAAGCCGTGTATAAGACAAGTAATGCATTTATCTAAGCAAAAATCATTTAACTTGTTTATGCTTTTTGGTTCATGAAAAGCAGGAAGGCTGTGATGCTGATTCTCAGTAATATACTTTATGAGAATGGCTCTGAACTGCACAGGGAAGTGTTATTGAATATTTCAACTCTCGGGTAAAGAAAGTTCCCCTTGTGTCACGTTCATTTGCATTTTTTTATTGTTTTGTGGTAGTTTCTAATATAAATGTCCTGTTTTTATTGTTTCGTCACATTGTTCCTAGATTCTTTAAGTTCCTGGATAATGTTTGATTAAGAGGAGTATTCAGGGCAGTGTTTCTGATTGAATTAAAGGGTGGCTGAAAGCACAATGACCTTGTGTGAAGTGTCATGAGGATGTTGTGTCATAGCTGAGGCCTTGAGAGACTGAGACTGTCAGGAACAGTGACGGCTGCGTGTTTAATTGCTTGCTTGAAGGTTGGGAAAAGTCCGGTTTGTCTGCAGGTGCAACACTGACGTCATTGTTCCTCTTAATAATAAACTTTTTTTTGTACCTGCAGAACTCTGAATGTTCTTTGTAGAATTTGTGTAAGCATTTAACTAGTATAATCTGAGATGTTATGTTTTTGTCAAGCTTTCTTCGAAAATTCTGAATTTTATTCACAGTAATTTAATAATTGTACTCGTCACACGTGTTTTCTTTTGTTCCAGGTGTGGATTTCGATTTTATTTTCTTGAATTTCCGGTCTTGTGATCCGCCAGGATTGTGAAATCAGTTTTGTTTGCGTAAATCTTTGTTCCTTTCGAGTGATGCATAATTTCCTCCTGTTTTTCTTAATCCATAATTACACTCCTCACAACAAAGCTTTAGTAGCTAAACAATAAATATGCATCGCATATACATAGGCTACGCATGTCGCCCCCTAACATTTAGCTTTGTACCCTCCAAAATCCAACTCATTTTCCTGTCGACATGAAGTCAGTTGTGTAGATCAGGTTCCTCACAGGACTGAGTCTCCGTGACTACTACAGATTCAGTACACCAGAGAGAGAAAGAGGGAGGAGGAGGAGTGGTGTGTCACTCCCACCTGTTCACTCCATCCTCTTTTCTATAAAAAAAACATCTTATTTCTCACGAGCGACAGAAGAGAGAAAAACAGGAGGCGCGCGTGACCGCTCTTCGCCTAATTGAGAGTCAGTCAGGGATTTACCAAAACTGCAAACCACAAACATTTGACTAAAGGTAAGAGATTCGCCTTCCTAAAGCTAATCTAGGAATCGTGAGCACACCGTTAGACACACCTTGAAGTAGAGGCACCGTTAAAATAGCTTGAAGTAGTTAGACCCGTTCTTTCTCGAGCTGTGTAGGCTACACTGTTTATCAGTGGGTTTAATTGTGCTTGTTCGTGCAGGACGGTGTTAAATGAGTGTGTTGAGTGAGGTGTGACGTGCACAGCCTCAGGACCGTGTTGTGTCCCCTCGGGATCAGATCTCATGAGAGATCTTCCTGATTTGATGGGTTTCCAGTGTGTGGCTGTCGTTAACTCTGCTTCACTTCACCGCTGGCTGTCGCCCACATTTCCTAGAAACACTGATGTCAACAGACACTGGATTTCCCTCTGAAACTCGTCCGTTCAGTTGAAACCAAAGCCGCATTTGTTTGATCAGAAACACAATTAAGACTGAAATAGCTGAAGACAAAATAAATGTTTTCTATTTGAATATATTTTACGTTTTTTTTTTCTTCTTAAGATTCATTCCCGTGATGACAGAGCTGAATTTTTAGCAGTCATAATTCAGTTTTTAGTGTCACATGATCCTTCAGAAATCATTCTAATTGGTTCATTTTTATAATATATATTTTCAGGATTCTTAGGTGAATAGAAAGTTCAAAAGAACAGCATTTATCTGAAATGGAAGTATTTTGTTATTTTTTAAATGTCATTTTAAATGACACTTTTGATCAATTTAATGCATCCTTGTTGAATAAAAGTATATAAAAAATTTTTTTTCTAATTTGTAATGATAATTGTAATAATTTGGTTTTTGCTGACCACAAACTTTTGAATAATAACTTTGACACTGCATGATGCCGGTTTTAATATTTACATTATACTCCACGGTAATACCATGGTACATGTCCCATCACATCCTAAAAATGTATATAAAAATAATGCTACTACATGGTATTTTGAACAAGTATAGTAGTACCACAATTTAAAAATGAATTTCAAATTACCAGCTGATACCTTTACTGTGTGATTCTTTTGTAAGAAGATGATTGCCATGGTCATATACCATGGTACTTCTCAAAAGTTGTACAAAAACTGTCATCATAGTGGAACTTTTTAGCTACTAATATTTACATTTTAGGTATTAATATGTCCCTTTAAGATACCAACATGAATGCTTTAGGTACAATACATTTGAAAAGAGTGTATGGTAGTTTTAATGAAGAAACTCGCAAATATTAACTCAACAACAAGGTGTATTATAATGTACAGTTAAAAAATAACTTTGTTATACTTCACCTGTTATTAAACATTAATTAATATGTGACCCTGGACCACAAAACCAGTCTTAAGTGTCTTTTTTTTTTTAAAGTGAGATTTATACATCACCTGAAAGCTGAATAAATAAGCTTTCTATTGGGATCGGACAATATTTGGCCCAGATACAACTATTTGAACATCTGGACTCTGAGGATGCAAAATAAAATCTAAATACTGAGTAAAATCGCCTTTAAAGTTGTCCAGATGAATTATTAGTAATGCCTATTGCTAATCATAAATTAAGTTTAGACCTGTTAATGGTAGAAAATTTACAAAATATCCTCATGGAACACAATCCTTACTTGATATCCTAATGATATTTGGCATTAAAAATAAAATCTGTAATTTTGACCCATACAATGTTTTTTTGGCTATTGCTAGTAAAAATATACCCCAGTGACTTAAGACTGGTTTTGTGATGCAGGTTCACATATGTTATGCGTGCTACTATCAAATAATTCAAATGAAAGTTGCATGATGTCAAAAGCCTCCAAGGGACATCGTCTGTCTCCATCAGAAAGGAGCATTACCCAGAGCTCAGGAAGACAATGTCCCATGCACTCTCCGCTGACCAACACAAAGCCCGCTTTATTGTTTTTGCGACCGCTTTTGCTATGCTCTGTTGCGTCTGATTTACCTCTGAAACAATGACAAAATGAGGAAACCTGAAAGGCTAGTTGGGCATTGAGTTTCAGTTGTTCAAAAACCGGATTACTGATGCAGAACACGGAGAGCAAACATTAACACACCCCTATGAATGATTTTCATGTAAGAAAAACAAGCACACTTGTGTGTGCTGTAGGCTTCACATACCGCATTCATCCATAGAAAGCATTTTCATTTCAAAGACTCCAGGCTACAAAATACTAACACGCCTCATGTCTCCAGACTTTCATGGGCGACCAAGTTAAAAATAGTTTATAGACTCAAATCTCTCTAATATGAAAGCTAACAGCTGTTTTTGGAAACTTGTGAGATACATATCTTTCAATTTCTTTTCTGAAGAATTGTAGATGATGATAACATGATGAATCAGCAGACTGAAAAACATTGAGCTGACTTTGACCTTTTGATGTTAAAATTATTATATTACGGTATTTCATCCATTTGTTCAGACAACTTTTGTTCACATACAGAAATTAATACATAAACTTTTTCATATAAATAGACCCACATATATGTACACATTTGCACAAATGCTCAAATGTTTGGGTTCTGTAATTTTTTTCTCTTTTGTTCACCAAGGTTGCATTTATAAAAATAAAAAAAATACAGCAATATTGTGAAATATTATTGCAATATAAAATAACTGCTTTATATTTTAATTTATTCCTGTGATCAAAGCTGTATTTTCAGCATCATAACTCCAGTTTTCAATGTCACATGAGCTTCAGAAATCAGTCTAATATACTGATTCTACTCTCAATAAATATTTCTTATTATTATCAATGGCATGTATTTGTTTAGCATTTAATTTAATTTAGCATTATAAACGTCTTCACTGTCACGTTTGATTAACTCAATGCATCCTTGCTGAATAAAATAATTATTTTCTTTTTAAAAAATCTAAATATATTTATGTGTATAGACCAGTGATTCCTCAAATCATGAGGAGGCCAGAGCTGGTACTTTTCCAAGTCATCTGACTTCTGTTTTTCACCTTAAAAATGGCTTTATTTATATTTGAATTATATTTATTTATATTATAATTATTTAATTATATTTTACAACCCGTCATAACATTTAAAGTCTAGTGATGCTATAAGCACATTCGACAATAACTCTGACAGTCTGTAATTGTGAAACATGTCGCATCAATAGCGCTTTATTGATGTTTTTTAAACGTTTATCTGTCTTTGGACAATGACCCGATCAGAACTTTCTGTTCATCTTAAACCTAAACAAACTCTGACCTCACATCAGAGACGTGAGCATGTGACACACACGTCGTCTGGTGTGAACAAACCTATTCAAAGTCACCTGACAGCACAATGTAGATTGTTATGTTGGTGGACTATAAGCAGAAGTGTAGCTCATTAAGTGACGTTATTTGTGTTCAGAGGTGATCAGGTTGCAGTAATGTCTCTCTGAAAGGTGCAGCGTGTTCTCTTCTCTTGGACTTTATATTGTGTTTTAAAGGAAATGCTCTTGTAAATTCACCTCCCCTTGTTTCCATAGAGTCAGCAGTAACTGTTTTCACAACAGTTTTTTAACACAAATAAAGACGTCATTCAAAATGTCATCAGAATGTAGCATATATTTAAATATTATAGCATTTTTAGAGATATATTACAATTATATATTTATATCAATTACATGTGTATGTGTATGCGTAACTGTATATATACAGTATATACAGTATATATATATATATATATATATATATATATATATATATATATATATATATATATATTAGTGCTGATAAAAACAATTAATCGAAATGAATCGAATCCAAAATAAATGTTTTCGTTTATAATATATGTGTATACTGTGCATGTTTATGTATATAGAAATACAAATACATGCATGTATATATTTATGAAAAATATGCTATGTTTATATATTAAATATATTTTATACATATATTATGTATAAATATAATATATAGACATATATTATGTAAACAAAAACTTTTATTTTGGCTGCGATTCATTATATATGGATGCCTGTGTTATGTGTTATAATATTTATATACCAAATGTTCCTTGACATTATAAAAATATGTATTACAATTATATATTTTAAGGAAATATCTATAAATGTATGTTTTTGTCATGAAATTATAAATGTATTTAAATACATAAAACATATGCCTAAAAATAAAAGTACAATTTATAGTTTCCTTGTTATTATTATTAATATTATTATTATAAAAAATGTTGACCATGTTCTGACCTAAATCTGCCCGTCTGTGTGAGGAGTCACAAGCTCAATGTCCCTAATTTTCGTGCATTTGAATAGTGACCTAGAATCGTGCAGTCTCTTGTTATTTCTTATCTTGGACTTTTGGACCTCGCTGCATGTGTGGAAAAGCAAAGCAAGGTTTTTGTCTCCCCCATTGTGTTCCCTACAAAAAACGCTTTGGAAAAAGACTCAATTTTAATATTACCTGAGGTCCTTTGGTCTATTCAGCACACTATTAGGACAGATCTGACCTTTAGAACTGGATATTGCATATGTTTGTACAGTATTGTATTGCATTTGTTGGAATTCCACACCTTATTCTGTATATATATACATAAATACGTCTTCATTTCATAAATTCTCAGAGTTACCAACCCTTGTTGACCAGTTTTTAGTGTTGCGCAAAGAGCAAACACTAGTTTGACGTACATAAAATGAGGCATACATTTAGAGTGTGACAATATTTCGTTAACTGTAGCTTATTAAAGAGTTTGTGTGGTTCACATGAACTTTTGATCTGTGGTTAACAAGAGTTATAGTTCAATTATTTACTACAGCAAAACCACCATCTTTTCCTCTGAACACTTCCTGGACTTACGGAGGACTTTGTTTCTTAAAATCATCCAAGCAATTGTGTTTATTCATTAAAAAACGTTTTTTAAAATAAAGATTAAGATCAATTTTGGAATAAAAGAAAGGGCAAAACAAAAGCCCCAGAATATTACACTATTATTAACAATAATAAAAAAACCGTTGGTGATTGTTGTTTATTATACTTTTTCAGGTGTCATATCCATCCGATAAATATGGGTTGCTTTGGATTTTTGAAAACCATGATGTTTATCTTCAATGGTATCATCTTCGTAAGTAAAGCTTATGCTTGTTTGCTGATGTTCAAATATATGTATGAAGCGCACAAATAGCATAATATCCAGCCTGATTTGCATAGTTTTTATTATTATAATTTTTTTATTATGTTTCAAATAGGATTCACTTCAGGTTTACCTGAATTAATGTCCCGGGCCATTTGCCATGTTTGCATAAACACAAAGACTATGCTTTATTTAACCTCTTAAAATGTAGATCCTGTTGTAAAGAAACCTATTTTTAAAACTTGATCCATTATTACCCCTTTGGCAGATTTTGACTCATATATTAAACACCCAGTGCGATGGAAATGTGCGATAAAACATGGCTGAAAATTCATATCCTGTCTGCTTCTTAAACAGTGACTTATTAGTCCAAATACATTTAGTGTGTTGATATGAGGAACATGGCACATGTTTAAATCAAGACTAATTGTGTTTTTGTGGTGCAGCTGGCAGGAGCAGCTATTCTGGGTGTGGGGATCTGGGTGAAGGTGGACAGCGGGTCTGTCCTGAGTTTTCTGCAGAATATACAAGGAGCCCCAGGCGAGCTGGGGCAGGTGTTGAACGTGGGCTACCTCCTCATCGCTGTGGGCGCTGTGCTGCTCATCCTGGGCTTCCTGGGCTGCTGTGGAGCCATCAGAGAGAGCAGGTGTATGCTGCTGCTGGTACGTCAAAGCACACCGACACGCTTCCCACAGATAACTCTTACAACACAGGTCTTTATGGGGATCTGTGGTTCCATGACAACCATGGAACCTTTTCATTCCACAAAAGGTTCTTTAGATTATTGAAATATTCTGCACAAAAGTTCATTGATTCAAAATGTGAAGAATTGAAAATATAAAAACAAAATATAACAATATCTTTTTATTTCTACTGCTTAGCTTTGAAATCCTTTATGCATATGATTCTGTGAACAGTGTATGACACAGGAATGATGTATGAAGTTGTATAAACTCATTGATTCATTGAGCCTGTCTCCTCAGTTCTTCATCATTATTCTGCTTGTGTTCATCGCTGAAGTCGCCGGGGCCATTGTGCTGCTGGTCTTTAAGCCTGTGGTAAGTCTGGACACACATTATTTAATCACTCCATTGTCTGGAAGAGACTCATGGAAACTCAAACCTCCTCGTGTGTGTATTTCAGGCTGAAAACCTGATCAAACAGGTGGAAGGCGAAGCTGTGAAGAGCATCAGAAGCGATTATGGGAAAAATCCGGACGTCACTGGACTGTGGAACACGACCATGACCGCGGTTTGTGACTCTTTAGTTGATAAAGAAGGAAATAAATCTTATTTTTCATTATTAGGTCATCATTACAGAAACAGAAAATATCTTTAAAAAAAAAATAATAATCTTGAAATATTTGAAATGATAATATCGTCCTGTTTAATAATGTACATTTGATATTTTGAGACCTGTGCCTCATATAAAAATGTTATCGCATAAGAACAGTCTTTAAAAGGCCTTAGCAAGTGAAATAAGTATATGTTAATGTCCATTGTCAGAAATATCATGTCATGTGCAGAATTTAGCTGATATTGAAACCCTTCTGTCTCTCTTTAGCTGAAATGCTGTGGCTTCAACAACTATACGGATTTCACGAATTCTTTCTTTGTGAACAACACCAAGAGTTACCCCTTCCAGTGCTGTAATAGACTTCCATGCAATGAGACCACAGTTTTTAATTCGGTGGGTTCATCTCTTCCTTGAATCAACTCTGGTTTGCATGCTTTTTGGATTGTCTATCATATAAATATGATTAAATTTGGTCTATTTCTTGGGGTTCCTCAGACTATACCAGGTTGTTTCCCGGCGTTGAAGAAGCTGGTAGATGATAATGCAGTTATCATCATAGCTGTGGCATTAGGCATCGCTGCTCTTGAGGTACAGGACACACTTTTTATTTCAGTCAATCACATTGTTCACATTCTGAAAGCAAAAATCAGCTGTGCGCACACACACACACACACACACATATATATACAGTATATATATATATATATCTATAAACCCTGTATGACATTTTTGAAATACTGTGACACTAATGCTCTTCTGTAATGCTCTTCTCTTTTCTCCTTCTCAGCTTGCGGCGATGATCGTCTCCATGATCCTGTACTGTAAAATAGGATCTAAACGGGATTAATGCCTCACCTTTATCTTCGATATCTCTCTTATGACTCCTCTGGTTTCCTGAGGATGAGGTGGATCATCTGTCTTAATATCACTGTTACTTTATCAACCTTTTCAATTGTATCAAACAGTATGACGTCACAAGTCTCTCTGCAAAAAAACTAAATAAATT
Organism: Carassius gibelio; assembly: GCF_023724105.1. Lineage (NCBI taxonomy): Eukaryota > Metazoa > Chordata > Actinopteri > Cypriniformes > Cyprinidae > Carassius > Carassius gibelio. The sequence continues at coordinate 27,247,655 of NC_068373.1, forward strand.
CAGACCGTCAAGCCTAAACTTTGACTGAAACATGAGTTTTGAAAGATCCCTGTGTACTGTTGTGTAAAATCGAGCTGTTTTAGCTGTTTTAATGCCTAATGTATCTGTGAGACTGAATCAAATTTTTGTTTACCTTTTTTTTTTTTTTTTACTTTGCCTATGCAAGATGTGTTTTCTTATTTGAAAACCAAAACACTTTGTTTCAACTGCATACCACCTCAGGCATAATTTTGTACTTCTGAACACACTGAAGGTTTTTTTTCCTACTGACATTATATGTGCAATGACCAAACAAGGCCAAATGTTTTCTAACAAACGTTGCTGATTGTAATTTATTGTAAACTTTTTACAAAGCTATTTTAAACAATAGGCCTGTTCGTGTAATAAAGCACAATGCTTTATTTTTAAAATCTGTGATAAATATTTAAGTAATTTTTTTTTTTTTAGATTATATCATGTTGCTAAAATTTTAATGTAAGATGTTTATTTTGACAATAAATATGAAGGCAATATTTCAACCTGTTTGTGATGGTCATTTCTTTAAATTCTTCAACTGTACCTCCACTAATGTAGCCTCTGATGATAAATAGAGATGAATTCACTTCATAGGTCTAACAGATCATGGGATCAATATAACTCACAACTCCCAAATTCCTATTTTTGGACTAAGTTTAACAGCTATTTAATTGTAGTAGGCTACCATCGTTACATCTCTGTGGCGGCTGAATAGCTTGATCTAGTTATGCTATTAACTCTACTGCCCTCTAGTGGCGATGCGACTTGACAGCTCGATGCGTCACATGAAATTAAGTCCAATAAACTGTGTGTTTGGGCGTACTAATAATATGGATAAAATATGATTTTAATTTGTAGTTGAAAGATACAATTCTTAATTTTTCTGGCAGTGGCCATGTTATCGATCTTGGTTTTTTTTTTGGTGTTAGGCCTACATTGTAATTTTTTTATGGACTTAAACAATTTTCTTGAGACTTCGGCTAGATCTAGTGTCTTTCTTACTGAGACTCCCCTTGTAAAACCTCTTAAACGCATTTATAACAATAAGAATATCACGCCATTTTACTTCCTTTTCATTTTGTGCATTTCAATTAGATTATTTCTTCATTTTTGAGAGAAAAAACATGGTGTAAAGTAGCTGTGGAAACCTTTTCCACCCTTTTTTAAACATTTTGGCGTCGCTGATTATCTAAAACATGGTGTTAAACTATTTAATTATTTTTATGTATTTGATCATTTTATGCATGACAACTTAAGAACTTTGATTAAGAGACTGAATTTGGATGTACAATAAAAAACAATAAAGTATATATATATATATATATATATATATGCTATTATGTTTCAGATTTTATTTGTTATTATTATTATTATTTTACTGGTGTAACGTAGGCTATCTTTAAATTTCCATTTTCTTTTCTTTTTGAAGGGTTATAATGTTATTACTCTTTAAAAAAAATGCCATATACCTTTAAGTCTTCATGAGACCTTATTAATTAATCTATTTTTCTGTTTGTGTTTATATTTTCACACACGCAGTAAATAATAAAAATTATATAAATTATTGTTAAATTATAAAATATGTAAATAATTTCATAATAATTTCTTATTTGTATATATTTATATATTTATGCATAATCATGAATTAAATAATAAAATAAAAACAGTAATAAATATTAGATGCAATTAAATATATGCATTTTAAATATTTAGAAATAAAAAGGTTTGGGCAAAATTACCGATTAAACAAACAATTCAAAATAAATTCTAATTAATTATTTACATACAAACATATAGTTGGTGCGTCATGTTATCAGTCCTTCACCCCAGCGCTAGATGGCGCTACTAACCTCTGTCCCATGGCTCCGGTCTCCTGTCATTAAACCTGCTGTGAGCCCGAGGAGGAGTCAGAAACTCCGTGCTCTCACTTCAGACAGCCGCCGAGCTCTGATCCTCATCCCGTGCCAGCTCGAGCTCCCAGCGTTCCTCACACATGCAGCATCTTCAGGAGCAGTGACAAACTTTCTTCTGGAGCTCTGAGAGAAATCCTGAGCACTTCAGGCAGGTGTTCGTGTGGCCACAAGGCCAAGAAGAGGACAACAAACAACTAAATACACCATGTCCACTGGGAAAAATGCACCTGGTACAGGAAAGTGAGTTGTTGATGTCTTGTTTAACGTTTATTTGAAAAGAAATGAGAGTGTTGCATCAGTGCTGGGTATTTTCAACCATCTGCTACTCAGCAAAACTCAAACTGTCATGCTTTGTGGTTCTGTAAGTCTCTAAATTGCTGATTCAGTGAGTCTGTGTTTAGTTTTGGCAGTTTTTTTTTCTCTTGATGTCAAATGTTCACATCTCTTCCTTCCTTGTTTTGCAAGAGTCTGGTTTGAGCTCAGCTCATGTTCTCAGTGAGAGAATGAAACCCCATCCCTAAATACAATGCTAAAGACAGCTTTACTGCTGGCAGATGTGCTCTTAATGTTGTTCAAGTGAAGTAATTGACTGTGCAGTGTGACACATTCATATTCTTATCCAAAGGCGCTGGCTGTCCGTGCCCAGTCTGTGTGTGCTCTGAGCAAACATCAAACACCTTGACGAGTGACACAGTGTGTGAGCCATATTCTGCAATGCATTTGTGTTTTAACATGAGTCATTGCAGCTTGAGAGTGTTAAAGGTTACCTTCAATTACTTGCAATTGCTTTAAACCAGTCGTTTTTGCATCTTTACCAGGATGCATGTGGATTCAAGCAAATGCATGTAGCTTAGTTTATAAATCCCATAAGCAACAGGTGCCAGAGGGCCGTATGTCTCACTTTGAGAGCCCATGAATGTTTATCTGCTCTAGAAGCAGGATCAACCAGTTGACATTAATTAGTCCTGCTATATATATCTTCAGTGGTCATGTGCTGTAAAACTCAGCATCAGAAGCATTCATAATTAATAAAGGGCACTGCTGACAGGTCTGAATGGAGTCCTGGTATTTAGTAGTAAATGTCATTCATTTCACCAAGCGGCTTTGCTTGTGTTTGTGTGGGTTAACTTAACATCGAGAGCTATGGAGCAAAGAGGACAAACCCAGCCTTAGTGAAATGAAATAATAAGATAATTATTTAAATTTTATGTGCAATATTTGTACATTTAAAATTAAGTTTTGTCTATATATACAGTATATACTGTTCCAATTATACACACACACACACTGTGTAATGGATATATTTGTATTTACACAGTCACATAATTTTTAGCTAAATAGTTTAATTTAAAATATAATTGGTTTATGTGTTCTAAAGCTTTGTCAACTGATAATTCTTCCTATTTTATTTTAATATTTATGTATTTGTTTGCATTTTGAATTATGTTCTTATATTATGGGATAATTATTGTATATCTCTTTATTATTATTATTATTATTATTTTTAATCATAGGTAAAAATTGATAGCCTGTAAGTCGCTTTGGATAAAAGCATCTTCTAAATGCATAAATGTATTTATTTCTATTTATTTTATCTCTTTGTTATCATTCAACCTTGTTCCATCATAAATGAATATATTCATCTGCAGTATATTAATCACTGGAGAGCTTGCACTTTAGATACTGGCTTCCATTTAAAAAATAAAAATAAAAAGACCACTAATAATAGTCTAATCTAGTCATTAGAATTAGTTTTCTATAAAGCTGTTGAAGTCTTTGGCACGTGCTCATTGTGTGTGTGTGTGTGTGTGTGTGTGTGTGTGTGTGTGTGTGTGACCAGCTCCAGACAGATGTCCCTACAGGTCTGTCTTGATGAATGCATGGAGGCCATGGATCTGTTCCTCAACAACCACTTCAATGAGAGTTTGGACAAACTCCGGCCACGGTGAGAGAAGTCTTATTTCAACCTTCCTGTGTTCAGTTTCTGCTCCAGTATCTGTGTGAGTGATCTTAAGAGCAGGAGCTGTTTATTAAAGGAGTGGTGTGTAACATACCAACCCCACGATGCTCAGTTTTCAGTCAGATGCTGCGGTGAATGTGCCGGTCCCTGAAGCACTTGTAGTAATTGTAGATGTCATCCCGTGATAGCAGGCTTTATTTCCATTGTGGCAGAGTTGCATCAGGTGTGCTCCCTCGTCCAGGATGTGAGGTGTTTGCCTAAAGCTCACACCCTCATGTCTGACAATAGTCCTGCACACGGACCCACTTCATTAATCTGGAGCTGGGAAGGAAAACTAGTTAGTGACTCTAACCCTCATTTATATACACAGGCCCACCTGGAAGTACGTCATTCTTGGTTTCAGACTATAAATCTTTATTTTATTAGTATTCTAGGACAGTTTTGCGAAGTAAGTTTAAATTCTAATGAAGTACCTACTCAGAGAGAAAGTAACTTTAAACTCACCACAAGTTTTATTAATCGTTCTAATTCTATGAGAATAGTGAAGTTTCAACTATATAATTAGATTAATTTTCTGAGTGATTTGTTTTTCCAGCTGATGAATGATAAAAACATTGACGACCAATCAGAATCCACCCGACTTTTAAGAGCTCAAGAATTCAAAGCGGCTGACGACAAAACTGAAGCGCACATAATAAACAGAATATTATTTCTTTATTTTAATGCTTTAAATGATAGTTTTCCCCAAACACATTTTTAAAGAAAATATTTTTACATATAATATTGTAATATTAATTCATATTTTGTTTATTGTTAACTGACAAGGCTTTAAAGTTAATAATTATAAAATGAAAATACTGTACATTTTGTTAAAATTATATACAAATTATGTACATTTATTTACCTTAAAGCATTAATTAATAATTTTGTTCAAACACTTTTATTTAAATTTGTATTTATTTTTGTGTGCATCAATATTAATAATTAAAAAAAAAAAAAAAAAAAAAAAAAAAAAAATATATATATATATATATATATATATATATATATATATATTATTATTATTATTATTATTATTATTATTTTTTTTTTTTTTTTTTCATATAAAAAAATAAAGGTGTGTTCTTGAATGAATGTGATGGGAACATAAGGGTCCAATACTTAATAATTGCGTTCACATTTTTGCATAGAGAAGGTTTAAGGCATTAACTTTCTTAATTTGTAACTAGTAGCCTGCTGTGTTGGAGTGTGATCTCAGGTTGTGTGTAAAAGCATGTGTTGTGTTGTATTCCAGGGCAAAGGAGAGCATGTATCACGCTCTGATGTATGCCACAGTATTAGAGATGCAGGCCATGATGACCTTCCAACACGACGACATAGTGCATGCTGGGAACACGATGAAGAGCGCTCAGGAGGTGTGCCAGAGGTAGAAAGAGAGCCAAAACACTGCGTTTGTTTCAGTCATGGAGAGGCATGCTCCCGTGACCTTTCATTTTTAGGCAAATGGGGTCATTTCCATGTCAGCTGACTCGATCCAGCCACTTTAAAATTTGCTTGCATTTGCATGTAGATGGAACTTTCTCAAAGACAAGCAGCTGGTGATGGCTAATGGGGAGTTTTACTGGCCTAACATGACATAGATTAAATGGAGTGGAAGAGATGCATATATGTCCTACATATAGCATGTGCTTCCCATGTTACAGTGCTGCACTAATCCAGATGACTGTATGTGGGTGGATTCACACATCAGCTCACTTTCAGTTTGCTTAAGAAACAATGAGTCACACGGCAGATCCTTCTCGTGATCTCCTCCTAAACCCCTCCAAACATCCTCTTGGGAGAGTGACGTTAGTTTGTGTGTGTGTGTGTTATATATATATATATATATATATATATATATATATATATATATATATATATATATATATATATATATATATATATATATATATATATATATATATATATATATATAATAGGTATATATAATAGGTATATATCAGTGCTGTCAAAATATGTTTTTTTAAACACAATATATCCGTTTATGGTGTATATTTATTAAGTATATATTTTACAAAATATTTACATGTGTGTGTGTGTATGTATATATATGTGTATGTATGTGTGTGTGTGTGTGTGTGTGTACATGCATGTGTGTGTATTTATATATACAGAATAAATATATACAGTATACACACCAATATATTACTTAAACAATAACTGTTATTTTGGATGTGATTAATGGTTTGACAGCACTAATATATACAGTATATATGTGTGTATGTATATATGTATATATATTGAGTGCCTGATCTTAGTCTGATCACATGTGGATGTAATTATGTTAGACATGCTTATTGTGTGTTTTTTCACTTATCTCTTGAGTTCTTGCTGTTTTCTTTCAGGTTCCGAAAGAAGTCAGGTGGTCTTGGGACTCGAGGAGCAAATGATGATCTTTCAGAAGGTGCGGTTATTCTAGAAATCTCACACATCTCACACTATTAACGGAGCAATACAACTCAAACAAACCTATTATGTAGCACAGTATTCATTCTGAAGAAAGATGAATTTGGTCAGTTCTTGGCTAAAGCTAGCCAAAATCAGTTAAAGTTTTAAGATGCTTCATTTAATAACTGTTTTATGATCAAATGTGTTGATGTTTTACAGAGCAGCTCCATGCTGAAGTGTGTTATGCTGAGTGTTTACTACACAGAGCCGCTCTCACATTCTTACAGGTTTGACACTTTTCAAGACAAATTTCACTCAAAAACAGATCATCTCAGATGTTTTTTGTAAACTATGTGTGCATTTTGGTGTCTTCAAGGTCTTAACCTTAATGTCTAGAACTCAATATATATACATTTTACCTCAGGTTAAAAGAATTGTTCAATTTTTAACATTTTATTTTTGGGGTGAAAAATTTCACTACTCACCTTCAGGCTATCCAAAATGTAGATGAGTTTGTTTCTTCATTTGAACAGATTTGGAGAAATGCAGCATTACATCACTTGATCAGTGGATCCTCTACAGTGAAGGGGTGCCGTCAGAATGAGATTCCAAACAGTTGGTAAAACATCACAATAATCCTCAAGTAATTGTGATGTCTTTATCATCTGTTTAGATTCTCATTCTGACGGCACCCATTCACTGTAGAGGATTCATTGGTGATCGAGTGATGTAATGCTACATTTCTCCAAATCTGTTCAGATGAAGAAACAAACTCATCTTCATTTTGGATGGCCTGAAGGCCTTAATTCTTAATTTTGGTTTGACCTGTTCCTGAGGCCTAAGGCCACTTTTAGCTCAAATCTGCACCTGATTTCTCATTCTCTGTTTGTTGACAGGATGAGGATATGGTTAGTTTTATTAAAGGAGGAATCAAAGTACGGAACAGTTACCTCATATACAAGTAAGTCTGTAGCAAGAAAGTGAAGGAAATCTGTGGTTTCACTGTCCGTAAATGATTCTGGTTTGTGTGCCAGCATCATGCCCTTGAATTGAACTGTTCATTGAATCTGTCTGCTGTGAGTGATGTCATCATTCTCATCCAGGGAGCTGCACGCCTTCGTCCAATCAGATACCACTTTCAGAGGACCAAATCACAAGCACTTAGAGGGCGGAGTCTCTTTTGGGATTGGAGCTTTCAATTTGGTATGTTCATCTGGAATATTGCATCTCTATTCCTTATGAATAAACTCCAGATTGACAGTTGTGTTCTTCACTGTTACACAGACTCTTTCACTGTTTCCTGCCCGGATACTCAAGTTGCTGGAGTTTGCTGGCTTTTCTGGAGATAAGGTGTCTCCTGAATTGAAAAATTACTCCGTTCTCATTATTGGAGAGACATTGCAGTGGGCTTGTTCGTGTGTTTATTTTTTTGTTAATAATCTTTGGTGTGTGTGTGTGTGTGTGTGTAGGAATTTGGCATCTCTCAGCTGTTCACGGGTGCCACCTCTTATACCCTGCGCTCCATGCTGTGCGCCCTCCTCCTACTCTGTTTCTACACCTTCCTCTCCTTTATTTTAGGTAAAGTGCATTTGTGATACATTATGCATTTGATATTCACATAAAGCAGACATCTTACATCATTAATGCAATTGTGAAAACTTAAGTGATAGTTCACCCAAAAATGAAAATTCAGCTGTCATTTTAAAGTTTCAGTATGTATTTGGATTTCATTGATAGGTTTAGGATACTGTTTTTACAAAAATATGAGCAGCACAACTGTTTTCATCATTGATATAATCAGAGATGTTTCTTGAGCAGCAGATCAGTATAGTAGAATGATTTCTGAAGGATCATGTGACACTGAAGACTGAAAACTCCGCTTGCATCATTTGAATTGCATTACAATTGAATTTTGCTTTGCATTTGAAAATATTCAAGATTTAGATTGTAATAATATTTCACAATATTACCGTTTTTCTGTATTTTTTTTATCAAATACATGCAGCCTCGGTGAGCATAAGAAACTTCTTTCAAAAAAAAAAAAATCTCACTGAGCCCAAACTTTTGAACAGTAGTATGTATTGAAATGATGAGTTCTCAGATATTTGTTTGTTATTAATAAAGTGATGTTTTGTGTAGGTACTGGAGAGGGGGAGGTGGAGGAGGCAGAGCAGCTATTGAAGCCATTTCGACTGCGATACCCACGTGTACGTTTCAGCTTCTGTCTTTCTGCTTTATTTATAAATGTAAATATAAAACTGATTTCAAATTTAAGGGCCATTTTGTTTTAAATACTAGTACTTTTATTCCTTTTGTACGTTAAAGACCCCATACAATAGAAATAGTGTTTAGTGGAGTTAGTTCATGTCCGCACTCTTTGAGCTGACTCGTGCTTGTTGACAAATTCACATATGAACGGATTTAAACATTTGAAAATGTTCGCAGCGTTCACGGCCAACTTTGCAATGTCTTGTTCCTGCTGTCAGGAAACCAATGTTACTACCAGAGACGTTCTCTTTCAAGAGTTCACTATATATTCTGGAACATTGAGAATGGGAAGAGTATACAATCAGTATACAATAAGAGCGGCAATTATCAGCCTGAACCTAGGACTAAGACCACATCAAGCATGTGGTGTGAGAAAACACACAATTCCCAACCAATAGCAATCCTGCTAGGAAAGCCTGCAGCTGATTGGTGGAGCTAAACCAATGAAATTTACACAAATTAGCATATCTGGCCAGAATAAACAAGTAGCAGCACTGAATTCAGGGCAGATACAACAACAATAAGTAAGGTACAGTAGCACCTTATAACCTAACAAAAGCACATCTAAAAATGTACATAGGCCTGCACAGTGTCAACAGCTGTATGTGGTAACAGAGGTTAGACACTCAACAAGAGCACTTGAGATGCCAAGGATGGCACACCAAACTTGTAAAACCTCCCGAAAGTATTCTGTGAGGACCAGTCGGATGCAAAGTATATATCCCAAATAGATGTGCCTTTAGATCAGGCCCATGTAGAGAAATTAGCCTTTGTCAGCGCTTGAAAAGGGATAGAGAGAGAGCTTTCAGAACCAGTGCTAAGTCCCACGGTGGCAGGCATGTGGGGTATAATCTCTTTTCCAATCAGAAATCTGACCAACAGAGCGTGCCTCTCGATCGATTGCCCATCAACTGAGGAACAAAACAAAACAAAATGCCACAAACTAATTAAAAAAATCAATTAGTTAGGACAGCTCCCCGGGTCTATGTCTTTATCACAGCACCTTTTCACAAACACTCCCCATTTAAGAGCTTACAGACGTAGAAGGTGCCTAATAGAAGGTGTATAAGACTCAGTGAGCTTGTCAAACACACGGGATGGACAGGGTGCTTAATCCCTCTGTGACCCCTGAAGTAGCCACACATTAAGTCTCCACAACACCAGGCTGGGGGCGCCATATCGAGCAACTTGCTTGAGACAGCAGGTCCCTCCTGAGGGGGATTCACCAAGGGGTACCCACCAGCATCTCCCTGAGGTCCAGGAACCAAGGTTTATACTATAAGGTTATCCTGTTGATCCTATAAGATTTCAGGATGTTTGGAGAAGGGGAGGAGTTACCACTGCCAATTGTTCGTAATGTGAACCCTTGAAAGGGAGCTGTGCTAGTCAAGCCATAACATGGGGTCTTCATTGGGTGTTTTTGGAGCTCATGTTGTGATTATCTCTCCAGGGAGCAATATTCCTCTTCTTTGCTGGTCGAGCCGAAGAAATAAAGGGCAACATTGACGAGGTGAGAAATGGGTGGAGAACATTTACAAGAACTAATCCTTCATAAAGCTGAGTACTGAAATATTAGTCATTTGGAATCTGACCACATAGCGTTTCAATGGTTTAAAAGACTTCAGACTGATAAGAAGACAGTTAAACTATGGCAAGGGTCAGAGAGGGGTGGAACATGGTTATGAAAAACTAAATTACAATATTTTGTAAGAAACTGAGGCTTATGTTATGAATGGACTTCACTAACATTTTGCCATTATTGTACCTCCTCATGTCCAGGCGGTGGCGCTGTTTGAGGACGGCTGTAAGGCCCAGCAGGCCTGGAAACAGTTTCATCACATGTGCTACTGGGAGCTGATGTGGTGCTTCACCTTTAAGAGACACTGGAAGATGGCGTACTTCTATGCAGACCTGCTCAGCCAGGAGAGCCGCTGGTCTAAGGTGACCCGGCTGCTCCAAGAGAACAGTTCATGCAGAAATTAGTTTTTGTTGCATTTCATGATTAAGTCCCATGACAATACATTTTTTATCACCTGAGATCGAAAGTTTTAGTATAAATCTATAAATGTACATTATGTTTTGGAGAAATGACTAAAAGAGCAACATCCTTAATAATGCTAAAGGCAGTATAGTTTACTGTATGTTTTTGAGAAAAACCTAATTTGTCTCATTGAGCTGTATAGACATTTCTGCGCCGCACGTTTGAAACGGCCTCCACCTGCAAATGTAAATCAAGTCTGGGATTTTATTGGTGTTGGGAAAATGTCTGCATCATATATAATGCAAACTAGAAAGCAATGCAATTAGTTTTCCATGTTTTGCCCTCTTTAAGAGTGTTTAAACCCTTAATTTAATATTTTCAATTAAAGTATGTCATATCTATTTATATATATATATATATATATATATATATATATATATATATATATATATATATATATATATATATATATGGCATATTTTTCTATTTTAAGTGCAAATAGCAATAGATTCTATTTACACAAAGTGAAAATAGCTTATTTTCTTAGTGATGGATGCTAATTACACTAAGTGCAAATATATATAGATTCTATTTACACTATATTAAAATAGCAGGATTTTCTGCTGTTTATAGCTACAATTTATTGCAAATAGTGGCAATTATCTGCACCTCAGTATTGCAGTACATTATATATTATAAAACCGTATGCAATTATAACTTATTGAGTGTAAATTTAAATTTTAATTCAACTTATCAAATTGCTCCCACTTCATTGGGACAATAAAGCCCTCCCTACATTTGCTCTAACCCTCCCTGTTACTTTATTTTCAACTTTTTGATTATTTCCTTCATTTTTTTATTGAAAGTAAATGCTTTTCTGATGTGATTTGAAATTTGAAAAGGGAGAAAAAAAAAGTTAGCCAAAAAGTGGATTTGACTCCTGGTCACGTAATAAAGAGCACAACACGTTTTTACTATCTACGCCACAAAAAAACGAAGGGCAAAATGAGAGATTTCTTCACAATTGACGAAATGTTCTCAGCAGTTGGTTAGTCAACAGTAACGTTAGTCAATATTTCTGGTCTAATTGCAGACAGACTTCCTCCTTGGAAACATCAAGTAAAAGCGTACAGGTGCAGACCCTGAGATTGAACTGTATTTGAATAAAAATTGAAGTTATGCTACAGCGATTCAAACAATGACTGCCGTGTGTGAGCTGTGTAAATTGGCTTTGTGTGTGTTTGCCAGGTTTTTGTTTGAACTGGTTGGTTCTGTTGCTGGTGGTGATTACGTACAGTGTGTTTCCAGTGTGCAGAAGGATTATGATGATTTTCTCTCTCTCTCTCAGGCCATGTACGTGTACATGAAGGCAGCTTATCTCAGCATGCTTTCAGACACAGAAGCCCGGCCATTCGGGGATAATGAGGTGGATCTCTTTAGGTACATACTTTCACAAGTAATGGCACTGCCAACACAGGAGCAGAAATGAACTCTTTCCTTGTGTACATCTCGCTTTCTGTGGGTTTACTGGATATGTGTTAACACTGTTTCAAAACTGAGACGTCAGCTGACTGATGGAATGAAATAAAGATTTTTTTTTTTATTCCCGTTCACCTCCTATCTATCTTTTTCGGTCTATCAGACAGGTACCAACATACAAGCAGAAGATAGCGGGCAAATCTCCACCCACAGAGAAGTTTGCCATTCGGAAAGCAAGACGGTACAAAACCAGCAATCCAATTAGACTTCCTGTTCCCGTGCTTGTAAGAATAATGCATTGCATTCAACTCACTTCTTTCTAAACGCTTTATACTTTTCTCTAATAAGGCAATATATTTATATATATACTTTAAAACAGAGGCAACAGCGTTTATATTCTGAGTGTTCTTCATATTTTAGGAGATGATGTACATGTGGAATGGTTTCTCCATAATCAGCAAACAGCCTGAGCTGACAGAGGGCATGATGGAGACACTGTTTGAGGCAGAGCGCACTCTACAGGCCGCCCCAGGTAACGCTACACAAAGTCCCCTGTGTATTAAAGAGGACATTGGATGCCCATTGCTATAAATTAATTAGGCTTACAAAAATAAAATAAAATAAAATCATGAACATACATGAACAACAATATCACATGAAACCACAGAGTAAAAATTCCAAAATGACATTTCCCTTACATTCAACCTCCAAAAGTGCACTCTACTTTGCCATGTTACGTTCATTTAGTTGACTAGTGCTATGTGCCGTATTAACAAAAACATCTGCTATTATGAACGTGATATTGCATACTTTGTCATTGATGTATGGCTCTGTCTATTAAATGCCGCTCCATCTGAAAACACGCAATGGAGATTTATCACAGAACCGGCTTTACTGAGGAGATGATGCGCGTGAAAATCACATGTGATTTATCATGCAGCCCTAAGTTTGTTTGTTGATCTCAAAGTACAAATCAGATGAGGAAAACTAGGATGCTGAGTGTATTAAAAGCACTGCCATTACTGTTTTTTTTTTTTCAGGGCGTGGAATGGTCCGCTGTGATTGGTTGTTACTGTCTAGAGTGCATGGAATGGTGCACTGTGATTGGTTGTTACTGTCTAGAGTGTATGGAATGGTGCGCTGTGATTGGTTGAGTGGATATAGAGCATTCTGCAGAGAAACGAGACTGTTGTTTGTCACGGTTTGGAAAAAAAGGAGAACAAATGACCTAGTAACTTGGTGGCAGATATCGTATTTTGCGTAAAATTAAAAATTAACTTTTCAGTACCAACCAGATAATACACTGATTTTGGTGGGGGGAAAAAAAGGCGTTTATTGCATTTTGGAACCAAACTCTTCATATATTTATGTGATAATACAGGACTGTCAGCTGTCGTGGGTGGGGCCCTAGTAGTATGACATCATGTTTCTCGGAAAATCAAAACGGCTTGATATTTTATAAAAAAAATATCATAAAAATGTTTTATACGGGTTAAAAAAAAAAAAAAAAAAAGAGTGAATGAATTTTTAGAATTGTAGGGTGGTTGTCCAGTCCACACACTGTTTATATGCGAAGCCAATATAAAAATGAATATTGCATCAGAAATCTGTTACGCCCAGTAGCTGTATCACTCTCTGCTGTTTACAGAGAATATGTCTACAAATAAATGCAACACTTTTAAAATAGGTCTTAACACAAATGAATTGTTGTCAGTGTATAATAAGGTAAAATATTATTGCAAAAACAAATATGTAGTCTAATTCAAATGTTAAATGATCAATTGCTCAGTAATATATTTACAACATTTAATGATAATTTTAATATTATCAATTGCTAAATATTTCATGGTCATTTTTTAGTGTAAACATTGTTGATTTTATTACACATATATCCTAATGATTAGACATTTCATCATATATTCATTTTTTGTAATCTTTTTCTCAAAAATTATAATTATAATTTTTGTTACTTGAAGTAAAATAATTGTGAACTGAAGTAAAAATATATGCAACACGTAAACCGCTTCCTTCTATGACTGTTTGTTTTGAAGAGTAAGTTCTTTTCAAACTTATGGAATCACAGAGTTAATTACACTTGATTATTAAAATCTGCTGAGCTTGAAGTCATCATTACTGCAGAGGAACCAGAGGAAATATATTTTCCTTTAAATATTGTTTCTGACAATAGCAAACCTTACAATAAAAAAGGTTGCTGTTTGGTTTTATTTTGTTTATGTGACCTTCCTATAGAGTAGTGTGGTGTACTGTATACAGTGTTTTACATGTCCTCTTTCTGTATGTGTAGAGAACGAGTACTCCATGGACGACACGTGTGTAATCCTGCTTCTGAAAGGCCTGTGTCTGAAGAACCAAGGCCAGATGCAGGCGGCAGAGGACTGTTTCAGACAGATTTATATCAGGCCAGTGCCTCCGCGTTAATGGATTTACCCTGCTTGTACTTTCTCAGGATGGTGTTTGAGATGTTTTGTGTCTTTAACAGTGAAAAGAAGTTGAAGTTCGATCATTACCTGGTTCCTAACGCTCTGCTGGAGATGAGTCTCCTGTACATCGACACCGGGAGGAAAGAGCAAGCCATCAAACTCCTGCAGAAAGCCAAGTGAGTTCAGTCTAGGAATAAATCCTTGCGTGCTGTTGGCTTCAGTCTGTCAATGCATCATTGTCATGAAATGTTCTCCTTATCTCTCCGGTCAGAAATAACTACAAGGAGTACTCAATGGAGTCTCGTACGCAGTTTAGGGTCCATGCGGCCCTGACCAAACTTAAGGCTGACACCAGCGACCAAGATGAAAAAACAGCATTGTAAGGAAAGATGATCTTAAGTCAATGGCGTCTCTCCTCCTGAAAGACCGGAGCAGAATTACACGGTCCCCTTATGGGGAGAACGAAGGACCAAAGACACGGTGTGCTTGTTATGCAGTGGCACTGTCCAGTGTTGACCTGTCTCATGCTTTTTTTCGGGGGCGGTATTATAGGAGACACTAAAATCTTATTTTGTACATATTCCCTCACAAGGTTATTTTTGCCAAACCAATGTTTATTTCAGATCACTTAGTGAATAGATGAATGGACATTTCAGATGTTAACCAGAGTTTAAGCTCCTGTGTGTTAAAATTTAATAAAATTTACATTTTAGGGAGCATTAGAAATTAAATTAATATTTTTCTGTATATTTTTTTCTCTCAAGTCCTGTTCAGGTTTGATAAGGGAAACTGACAGTGTTTACAACAACAACAACAATAAATAAACAATAATAATTAGACAAACCATTTTACACTAAGTTGTAATTATGATTAAACCGGTTTATTATTGTAATGCTGGGGGGGTTTGGATACTTTATTATTGATGATTATATTCCTTTCTTGAATAAATCAAGAATGTTTATAATAATCAAATGGTTCAAATAGCATCATACATATTCAAATGCTATGGTTATTTTTTTGTTGTGTTGAAATAGATTTTATCAGTACTTAATATTTCATCAAAATGTTGATATTTAAGTATTTTTGAAATGTTTAATTTATGCATCATTTTATAGTAAGTCAAGTCGTAAAATCAATGCAGTTATTTAGCAACACATGCTCTGGGTTACTGTATGAATAAATCAGTTTTCCTTGACAATTTACACCCATCTGTTTTTTCATGCATATGTTTAATTGTTTAGTATACATGCTTTTACTTGATGAAGAACTAATCAAAATTCAATGAGGGATTATTGTATGAAAAAATCAATTCTTTGAATCTCATTCAGGCAGACATGCATAAAACTTAGTTTATATTAAAGTAGTATTAAATACAGGCATGTTGTTTCAGTGATTGATTTTATTTAAATCAAACAATCTGTGGGATAATCACAATGACACACACATACAAAAAAAAACAAAAAAACAATAGTATAATCTATTACAGTCGCACTGTCTGAAAGTCCTTGTTCTCTGAGGGTTACTGGCTGGATTCTGCCGTCCCTGTTCCCTGCTCTTCCTCTCTCTTCCTGCGTTTCAGGAGTTTTCTCTTCTTCTTCTCCTCTTTCTCGATCTCGGTGACCATCTCTTTGAATTTGGCACTGCGGGGGTCCAATGCGTAACCGAAACGTTCTCTCGCCTCGGCCAGCAGCTTGTCCCGCTTCACTTTCTCCTCTCGTTGCTTCTGTTTAGTTTCCCTTTTCTGCTTTTTCCAGTCGGCGATCATCTTGGGCATCTTGGCCATGTTTGCAGCGATTATCTTCTCTCTGAGTGGGAGCAAAGCGAAAAGCACATTAAGTCAATGAACATGGCATAAAGATCAGGTAATGAATATAGCACAGTTTTATAGTTTTTTTTTTTTTTGTTTTTTTTTTGTTATCATCTACTCATCCTAAATTTACTGTTAGTTTTTTTTTCACAGAAGAAACATTTTTCTTTTGCAAACATTGATATATAAATACAAATACTAAAGTATTTTGAGAACATAGGATTATAAAAAAGATATTTAGTGGAATGTTAATAACCGAATAGCTTCTGCCATTGACTTGCATTTTTTTTTACTTCCATAGTTTAACCATAAAAATCAAATTCAAAATAAACAAAGATTTAACATTTTAAAAAATAAATAATCTGTCACGAGACACGCTTTTTTTTTTTTTTTTGCTATCTACTCATCCTAAATTTACTGTTAGTTTTTTTTTCACAGAAGAAACATTTTTCTTTTGCAAACATTGATATATAAATACAAATACTAAAGTATTTTGAATAATCGGTCACGAGACACGCGAGCTGATAGAGTTCGACGTCAAACCAGTGATACGTCATAACGGTCAAATTTTAACTGTTGAAAGATTTTTTTTCTCTGAATAATGATTTAAATGTCGCTCCATACATAAAAAAAAAATCGACCACAAACGGGTTCAGAAAGCTTGCCATATAGCCGAGAAATCATGTGGATTATCATGTGGAAATCAGAAGCTGGTTCAAATGTAAAAAAAAAAAAAAAAAAAGAAGAAACGAAAAAGGACAAAGACGTTTAATCACACTTTGAAGATGTCCTGTAGTTTGACAGCAGAAGTCGATTCAGTTTCGTTGTATGGAAAACTGGAGCTCGGACATTTGTGAGAGAGACAACTCAACGTGAAGGTGAGGAAAAATGACATTTCATTTTGGGCAGAACAGTTTCTTGTGACTGAATAAGTTGTGTAACTCTCGATCGTGTGAACTGAACAAGTGTTAGTCAGGCTGACTTCACCTCTCCATCCGCTTCTGCTGCTTCTCTCTCTCTCTGGCCGCGATGTTCTCCAGCATCACCTCGATCGGAGGGTGCCACTCTCTCTCCTCGGCCATCAGCTCCTCCAGCCGGGCGGGAGAGGGCCAGAGTTTGGCCGGATCCACTCCGGACACGCTCCCATAGCGGCCGAACAGTCTGCGCTCGTACTTGTCCGTCTTCTGCCACTCGGGCGTCTTCTCGCTCTCTTTACTCGGAATATACGGGTTCTTTATATTCAGCCAGAGGGGTCTGGGGTTATAGTTCGCGATTTGCTGGACTACAGCCGGTAGAAATGAGTTTAATTTACTAAATCCAAGCATTAAGGCTGTCCTCCTGCTTAGCAAGGAGGCCGCCATGTTTGATGACAACCCACCCAGTGACCTCTAACGTCACATTTTAATTTTTTTTGCACGTGGTGCTGACGTCATGACGCCCTCTGCTGGTGAATTTATAAAGTAGATTCGATTTATTTATTTTTCATTGAGGATATCTAATATTATATCTAATAATAATAATTGAGAATTTCTAATATTATGAAGTTGAATTCATATGTATTATTTTACTCACACTGGGATTGTTGTTATTATTATTAAATTACTCGTTTGTTTCATTTTACAGTGCAATATTATTATTGCAATATTAAAGTTTTTATTGATTTGTACATTTTTTATAATTTAAGTAACTTAACTATTATTTTAATAGTATAATTGTAATAAAATATTATTTTAAATAATAATAATATTTTTATTTGTAGTTATAATTTATTTTTTGTCCTTATCGGATCATATGCCTTTTGTTTTCCTGTTCTGTGCTGTAAATGAGAATCATGTATTGTTTAGAAGTGTTTAGCTGGTGTGTTGTCAGTGTTGGTCTCGCTCCTCCTTGATCATTGTCACGTGGAGTTAAATCAGCACCTCAGGGGGACTTTAACAATGCTCTTTGCCTCAGAGTTTTCGTGTGTCCTGAACCCAGCACAGCGGGATCCTATTATTGGCAATAAAGGTCTTAAATGGATCTGGTCCTGCTGGTAATGTTTATCCCAGAGTCCTGACCATGCTAGAAAAACAAAGATGATAGCGCCTTTTAAATCTCTGCTAGCCTTTTAGGCCACATTTAGGCCAATTTCATTACTTTAACAGAAAAGGAACATATATTAGGACACAAATTACAAGTTACTGGAGAATTAATAATATAGTAGAATCTTGTATGTATAAGTATACAAATAAATACACAAATACATACATATATATTAAACGTTAAGTTTGACACATTTTTAAACAGTATTGCGCAGCAGTTTGTAAATGTTAAACAGAATTAATTATAATAAATGTTAATTAGCTATTAGAATTGTAAAATGTAATTAATATTTTTTTGTGATTTTAATTTTACATTTACAAATGTTTACGTTTAATTTAGGATCCTAAAAACAGAAGTATTTTTTAATATCTCTGTACATAATTGAGGAGTTGATCTAATTCAGTTCTATTGTTTCTATTGTTTATTTTCCATTTTGTAGTGACCCATTTAATTCTATTAATTTTCCATCGTAATTAATTAGAAAATCAGTTAATAAGCAGATAAAAAAAATATCTGATTCAAAATTAATATATCAGTCGGTATAATTTGATGTTTATTTGAATGACCTGGTCTTCATCAGCTGAGTCAAGTGACAGTGACACTGAGAGGCCCTCTCCTCACGTAATTGGCTGATGAATGGATGAACGATCATGTTTGAAGAGTCTTAAGAGGGTTTTCCCTGAGCGTGTCTTTCACCCGGAGGGCTGCATGCGGTCTACTTCTGTTCATATTAATGGTCCAAGCCAGCTTCAGCGAGCAGATGAGCAGAAACTCCACTTAAGATTTCTGGAACGCAGCATGGGAGGGTTGGATTATTAACCAGCAAACACTCGGAGGAAGAAAAAGGCCTTTGTTTTAGATGCTCCAGTCCTCCCTCTCTATCACAAACCCCTCCCCTCCTTCCGCTACTCTTCTTTTAGTTTTGATTTCCTTTCATAAATGTAAAGATGGGACAAACAAGCAGCTTTAAATGTGCTTCTCGGAGAGACAGATGTCAGAGCTTTTGTGTCGCGAGGAGCGCATCATTTAACTCGAAAGTTCCCATGGCGGGGGGTTGAGGGTTTGAGAGCGGTCCGCAGCGCTTAATTTAGACACCAGTGATGATCGGTGCCAACTGAGAAGCTGTAAAGACACGACCATCTGAGAAAATCAGGTCTGCTTGCATTAATGCAGAGGTCTCTTCAGTATAGATGTGTTTGATTATATAACTGAATTTGGCCCCATTCATGTCCATTGTAGGTGCCACACATTTAGAAAAGGAGGGTAAATGAAAACTATTTTTAGTTGCAATTGACAATATGCCTTGCTGTCAGTTATGATAAACTTGTACTGAACCTGGAATATTCCTTTGATAAATGCAGGACAACATTGTCTTTTGCCATATCTAGTCATTCTAACCGCTCGCAGTAGATGAGAAGGGTCAGTTATAAAGCCATTATGGATGGGATTGTTCTCTCACGTTGCTCTTGTGAGTTCAACCAAAGAGACCATCCATATGGCCTTATGATTAAATATTTACAGGCCACCACATTTCCAACCAGCTCATGAGAAATTCATGGAGATGTTGCATTATGGGATGGTTCTATTCCCGCTCGCTGCTGTTTAGCCGAGTCTAGCCGAGGGAAAGTCCAGATGCCGGTTAGTAAACAAGATGTCTCTCATGCTTTTAATGCGCACACGGTGACCTGAAATATGTACATTACAAGTGCTATATATATGTGATCTTGATGGCAATGATGCTTAGTTCACTGACTACATTTAAATTTAGTCATTTAGCAGATGTCTTTATCCAGGGCAGGGTACAAATGAGGAAAAACACAAGTGATTATCAGCTGAATTTTAAACTAGAACATTATGGAAGACTGTTTCTGGTAACTGTGACTTTATATCTCACAATATGACTTTATTTCTTAGAGTTTATTCTCACAGTTGCCTTATTTATTCTTTAGTCTGAGGTGGAAACAAGCTTGCAACTGTGAAAAAAAATGTATCCACTAATGTCCATATTTCTCTGTAAATGTGGATATTCTCAAGTTTAACCTTACATTATTAATTTGATGTTTTATTAAAAGGTAAAAGCAGCCCAAGTCAAGAAGTAGGTGGTTAATATTAGTGGTTCGTTCATCACTCTGAAACTAGAAAGTCAAGTTGAGCACTTTGCATTGTGGGATATGGGATCTCTTACAGCGTGCGGCTGTATTCTGCATCTTTTGGCCTGGAGCTGCATACTGCACACAGAAAATATATTATGGTAGTGTGCTAATCTGAAGATAGTCAAACTGTAGAAATGTTGGACTGCACCATAGGGTCTACAAGACAGAAGCAAACGATCAGCGCACACGCAGAGTGTGTTATTGCTCATATTCTCATCCTGCAGGCGGATCTGGAAGTCTCCGTGTCATTGTTTAAATGATTCCCCTTCACTGAACTGGGAACGAACCCAAGCGAGATCTACACGTGAAAGCTCCTCAGGAGGGACGCACGTTCAGCGGGGAGCTTTTCAATAATGGATGTACCACATTGAGCTCCCGTTAATAATGTGTTTCTGTCACTGCGGGAGACTGAAAAACGCATTTTAGAGGCGGACCAGAGAATAATGGGATGCGAAGTTAGGGAAACTTAGTCATAACTCATTCTGGCTCTTTTTCAGACATTTTCAGAGTCTTATGGCTTTGTTTAACAGGTAAAAAAACATATTCACATTGTGTGTGTGTGTGTGTGTGTGTGTGTGTGTGTGTTTTTTTAAAGCATATTGTCTCGTTAACCCCTGAAGCTGTTATTATCAGAAATGTGTTTATGATTTCAGTGTTTTCACTGAAGAAATTATGGATTGAAGCAATGATCCATATGCCAAAGTTTATTCATGTTACAGACAAGATTTAAAGGAATCTTTCAGGCTCAAACAATTCTCCAACTGAAAAATGATGTGAAAATGATTTTACTTGTCCTTAGTTTGTTAAAACACAAAAATTGTTCACAAAATTCACTGAAAAAAATGCATTGGTGTAGAATTGCAAAGAAATGCAAGTAGCACATTGAATTAAATGTGTTTTGAAGTAGAAAAAAAATAAATATTATTTTCTTGTAAATCTTTCTGCGATAATCTAATCTATTTTTTTTTTTACAATGTAATGGCAAGGTTTAAAAGCAGATGTGTGAATTAAAAATGGTTTGGTTTATTATAATATATCATGAAACAAAAAATTATTTAACTTTGCACAGACAATGTTAGAAATTGATTTTATAGCACTAGACTAGACACATAAAATGTTGAACTCTTGTGACTATACCTTTTAAACAGTGTAATGTCCTTTCCAAAATATTTTGAAGAATTTTGATTACTAGACCGTTTCAGTTCCCATTGACCTCCACTGTACTTTTGTCCATACAATGGAAGTCAATGGGAACCAAAATTGGTTTGTTACTCACATTCTTCAAAATATCTTCACATGTGTTCCACGGAAGAAGAAAGTCATACAGGTTTGAAATGACTAGTAATTAACATTTTTGGTTGGACTGTCCCATTTAATCTAGTTTCTAAAACTGGCTTCCTCATAAACATTATTGACTATTTGTCTTGCCACTCTCAAATATGAGAGCAGATTTTGTTCCCATGGCTTTGTATGTCCACATTAATAAGTGATTTGACATTTGTGTCATGCTCTCTGTGTCCGTCTATTGTGTCTTCACCCATTGGGGACTGAGCACGGTTCATCGTCCAATCAGAAGCTGAGCCCTCCTGCTGATGCTTTGAAAACGGATGCAATGCCAGAGGCACTAAATACAGTTAATGGTCAATAAATTCAAATGTCATCATTATCTAAACAATCCTGAGAATAAATCCATGTCTTCTTATTGCTTGTCTTTAGCATTCAAGCATTATTCAAATACATTGTCTACATGAAATAATTTGAATACTTTTCAATATCCAATGCATTATCAATTTCACATTATATATATATATATTTTTTTATACATCTTAATGTTTTAATACCTGATTTTACATCATGAAGAATGAAACATTTATTTTAGTTTTGATTCATAATGTATGAGAGATTCATCTTTTTTTTAGTGTACAGTACATATGATGTATAGAATAATATATATATATATATATATATATATATATATATATATATATATATATGTAAATATACATACAGTATATGAAATATCACACAGGTAGCTTATAGATATAAATATGTGTATTTATATATACATATTACATATTTTAGTGTGTGTGTATTTGTATAGCAATATAATAATTATTGTAGGAAAATATTAAATATTATATACTGTAGACGTAGATTTATACATTATACATCTATATTGCTTTGAAAAACAATAAAAAATCAGGTATCAAAACACTGTAATGTATGAAAAGATATAATGTATAGAAAAAAGGGTAACAGTTCAGTTGTTTCTAAATTTATATTGCAATATTAATATCAAAATGAATCATATTAATATATTTTAGAAAATAAGCCAACAATATCTTCTTCCAAAACATATAATACTATACCTAAAAACTAGACTTGTAGGTTCTAGATGATCTGTCCATTATGAGAAACAAATCAGCCCAAACATGGTGAAAAAACTTGAATTGATATAGAAACTGTACTTTTGCAGAGATCATATGAAGAGATCTCAAACCCATCTGATGTTCTCACCTTTGTTGGGGTTGATGTGATCTCCGTGAGAGCTGACTCATCACACACACACACACACTGAGTCCGTCCATTGCTGTGGGTATGGTAGACTGGCAGAGGGGTGCAGGTGGCTCTGCATTGGTGCAGACCCCGTCCCGACGCTCCCGTGACCGTGCCAGTGCCATCTGTCATCAGCTTGAACATCTGCAAATCCAAGGTGCCCTTGATGCCCGGTGCCACCGTGGCCCACGGCAGGGGGACCAGTGGGTACACTAATCACATATTCACCACTAATCATCACGGCTAGGGCTTTTTTAATAATTCTAGCTTTGCCATTCCAGAAGTGTCTGCTTATTTATCCATATCTCATATCAGATGTCAACGGCTCACCCCATGACACTCACACAGTTCAATTCTAATGTGTTTGTCGAGTGCAAAGTGAGCAAGCCAAAGTGATTGTGGCCGTGAAAAAAACAACAACTAATAATGTTTAGATGAGTTGCAGAAACTATTATGAAACAAGAGTTAGTGAATACTCATAATGGAGTATGCTGAGGTCCTGAAAGTCTTCCATACCTGCAAGGCATCCATTAGACCACATTGCAATTAACATTCTTGGCTATGATCCTGATTACTTTGTAAGCAAAGCTCTATATTGATTTAGCAATAACATGTAACTAGATTTTTGAAGTAAAGTGTTGTCTCTGCAGCTGTCATGATGCTGGGCTGTTGTAGGAGCTTGTCAGGCATTGATATGACGTGTTGGGGTGGTTGTTAGTGCAACAATATACATTGCACAAGTGAAAATGTATTATAAAAGTATAATCAGTTGTGATCTGTTGCAGGTTTCTTTAGGTCTTAGTAAGATCTTTAAAAAAGTCTAAAAAGATCTTAAATCAAAACAGAAAGTTATTGAAATGGAATTCAACGAGTTCTGAGCCCTGAATTCTTGAGTTTTTCTGAGCCCATAGGCATATATATTCTTTCTTGTTTTAATCATAAAATCACTTCATTTTTTACCAATATCTCAGATTTTTTTGTTTATTTATTTTGCTTCTCAAGTAAATGCAAAAAAACTAAAACAGTCACATAGAAGAAGTGACATTTAAAATTCTGAAGAGCACCAAGAAACAGTCATTGATTGAGGACGGAAATCTAAAAGAGAAAGAAAAGGGGACGAACACGTCTGTTTTGTTGGCTAATAGACGACCGGAGCAAAAAAGGCCTAAATCTGAAAGAGTAAAGCGCTGAAAAGAGAATACAAACAAACTAAAAGGCACCGAGATCTCAATGAGCTGCGCCAAAATAGTTTGGCACTGGTAGTTTTTAAAAGGAACACCTGCGAAGCGTCCGTCGCTCCTTTAGATTCTCCTGAAACCCCGCTGGTCAGCGCTCCACTGCTTGGCATCTGATCCTTTGGCCCGCACCGTCAGAAGCCAAGAAGAAAAGAAATCGCTCAAGACGTAAGCTCGCGTTTCTGCGGTGATAAAAGCTTCAGTTCCCCCCACACGATTTGTCACCTGCGTGTTTGTTTTCCCACCCCCCGAGTCGAGAGCCCACCTTAATCTAACTGAGCTCATTAGTTGGCAGCGTTCACCGCACAGGTTCACACAATGAGACTCATAAACACGGGCGCCATCCACTAAATGAGGCCTGTCACCTCACGTTAGGCCGAAAATACCGGCTCGTTTATATGAAAACATTTTCATTTCGAAACTTTGCCTGGAAAATGGCTGTTTTGATGAAAAATGTGTTCAGCGTCAGACTTCATGGTTCTGGAATGTGTAGGGTAGGCGACTTTATGCTCCATTCCCGAGAAGAAAATAGAGGTGGATTTTTTTGACGTAGACTTTTGTGTCTGTTGGATACGGCTCAAAGGAATGGTATGGAACATAAAGTTCAGGTCGTCTCGGTTTCCTGTGTTTGGGATGAGGTCCCACAGCGTGCGTACCGCTCCATAAGATGATTTGTGGATGGCTTTCCTCACGAGGTGGCCAGCCAGCTCAGGGTTCAGATCAGGACAGGACAGACAGACTGAGGACAGCTCGAGCGCTGACGTGTTGAGTTATCCAGGCCTTGTTTTGATTCTAGTTATGTTTTTTTTCCTTCCCTGAAGGGGAATAAAGAACAGTAAAAACAAAAGAAGATTTAGAAAATGGTGATATGAAAATCTGAATGATTCCCAATAACAGAGAACATTCTCACAACTAACTAACTCGCTCTTGTTTAAGAGTTAGCTATATAAATGTTAGGGCAAAACATTCTTGAAGTAATATTTATGGAATGTTCTTATAACATAAAACTATTATTGATACGAATGAAGCCCCACACATGACATGCAAGGAAAAATAAATTAATTGTGCGCATGATTTACTAATTTGTTCCTTTGATGTATTAAAACTTGTGCACAATTACTATTTTGTACCGTAAATTTTCTAATTTGTTATCTCGACTTATAATAGTGTGCATGATTTAGCAAATTGAGGGAACGAATTAGTAAGTCATGCGCATGATTTAGCGTACTATTTTTTTTACTGCATGCCATGTTCAGGGCTCCGTAACGTAAATCTACGTTCTCAGAATGTTGAGAAAAAATGTTCTAAAATCAACATTCTCGTAACGTCCTCATGTTATTTGTCCTTGATGAACATTCTAAGAAATGTTTTTGTGCTATTCATGAAATCTGGACATTTGAACGTTTTCAGAATATTAACAATAAATGTTCAAATAAAGTTATATCTTGGGTGAAAATAAACAGTAGAATATTGTAAGTTATGTTTTTTGAAACAGTGTTTTTGTCACAACAAGAAAACTTCTTCACAACAAGAAAAGCATTTTAGTGTTCATATTCTGGGTTACATCTTGTAACCTTTAAATCCCGTTACATTCATGACGAGAAAACATGCCATTTCAGTGCTTCAGAAACATTTCAAAACAATGTTCCCACCACAATGTTTCCATAACCTGCCTTCGTTACCAGAGAAAGAGAAAATGAAAACTGTGAACTTGCTATTCTTTCGTTCTTTTACCAAAGCAGTAGGCTTTCCGATTAACTAATCAAAGTTACTACATTTCTTCGCAAACTAGGAACTATATTTATTTTTTATTGCTGAAAAAAGTAAATTTTTGGATGCTTTTCCTGTGTAAAACGTGTATGGTTGCTAGGACGGTACTATGCAGTTGGTATTACTTTGCATTGCTGTGCTGTTTGGGGATGATTTCTAGGCCATTGCTTTAACATCACTAGCTTGTTGCTAGGACGTAGCTCTGCAGTTGCTAGGCTTTTGCATTGCTATGTTGCTGCAAGAGAGTTGTAGGCGGTTGCTAGGCCGTTTCTATGTGGTTACTGACATTGAGCAGCTCTGCGGTTAGATGCATGTAGTAAGGAGAGCTGAAACTCAAAGCAGATGGTTGTGTTGGCACCTGTCCTGCTCTGAAATCAGTTTGGAGCTGTTTTCCACATGTATAAAACAGTCAAGACCTTCATGTGCCAAAAAAAGAAACACCTCCGATTTAACCCTCCTCTCACTGCGAGCCAGTCTCTTACAGTAACTAGTCATCAAATGTCATTTGAGAGCGTCTTTCTCACACATACATGTCGTATAATAAGATACATCAACTTAAACGGTTGCATGTATGGTCTTGGAAACAAAAAAAATAAGTATTTGCTTGCTCTGAAGCAGATATCTTTGATTGACTAAATGTTTGAATCCAGCAGGCAGTGTTGAATGAACAGAATACGGCTTTATCTCAAATGCTTCCACCATTAATCTGCATTACAAATAAACCTGCCTCCTTGAATGAGACTGGCATTAGAGTCTCATTAGTTGTGGAGCTTTATTTGCTAAAACAGCAACTAGGTTTTTAGTGGCGCTTACTGCCATAAGGCAAGAAAAGAATCAGATTTTACACCTTTACAAACATTTGTGAGAGACACATTCGACTGATTCAGTTCTCTTTCGAGTCTAACAAACCCTAGTGTGAACAGAAGGAAATCTCTGTCTGTCTGTATCAGTGCAGTGCAGTGTCCTGAGTGACCCGTGTGTCATACGCTGCTCTGTGATTGGCTGACGCTCAGCTTCAGTACGGAGAGGAGAGCTGAAACTCAAAGCAGATGGTTGTGTTGGCACCTGTCTTGCTCTGAAATCTATTTGGAGCTGTTTTCCACATGTATAAAACAGTCAAGACCTTCATGTGCCAAAAAAATAAACACCTCCGATTTAACCCTCCTCTCTTACAGCATCAGACGTCTGATGTGAGCAGGAGAGATATCATTGATATAACTTGAAAACTTTGATTTATCTAATTAAATGGCATATTACGTTTTCAAATGCTTTTGTTTTATGCCACTTGAAATACAATAAAAATTAACTTAAATAATAAATAGTAAAGCTAGTTGTAATAAAAACTATAGACATATTAAAATAACATATACATACATTTTTTTAATTGAAATTAAAACTGAAAACTACATTTAAAAACTATAAGTTTATAAGAATTGTTGTCTTAAACAGGGGTTTGTATCACTAATTATTGTTTAATTTAATATTTGGGTTCTACTCCAATTCTGTATCCTTCAGGTGGTCTTTTAAAAGTTTAAAGACCCTAAGTGGGAAACGTGTGCAGTTTCATGTCCAGCAGAGGGCGCTGCAGCACACGCTTCTCGTGCACGCGCACCTGTGCGGCCTGACGCTTGCTGAAGGTTTATGGACTATAACAGCGACAGTGAGTCAAACCACTGATTGTTACCATGTTTTTCACGCATAGTAACTCGTGTTTAAATTCCCAACACATTTAAATGTGCGCTTTCATTGCGAATTAAAATGGCATGGAACATTTAGACTGTGTTGTGCATAGTGAAGATTTTTTTTTTGTAGTGTTTGAAAACACAGTCAATAACGGAAACCTTTTATTTAATCAAAATGTTAAATAAAGTGCAGAAATCATTTATTAAATAACCTTATCATTATATTGTAATTTAATGAGATTGTTTAAGGCAGTTTTATGTAGTGTAGATTTTATATTTAGTTTAATTTATATAGTTTATATAGTTAATGTGTATTGTTGAAGACAACCTCAAATTGTTAACCTTTCTGGTTTAATAAATAAATAAATAAATATATATATATATATATATATATATATATATATATATATATATATATATATATATATATATATATATATATATATATATATAGTAATTAATATTTTCCCAACTTCAAACTAAATCTTGAGGAGAACAATCTGTCTTTGTCCTTCATTCTGAATATTTATCCAAATGATTGTCATTCGATGTATTAAACATGTGCTTTTGGTTTGTAGTGATTATCAGCACATAAGAGATGCATTAGACTGTATTAAACCAACTGAGGAAGAGAACGGCGCGATGGGCTCCTTACGCTGACCTGTGTAATGTTACTCAAATCGATTACCTAACCATTTCTAAGAAACATATTCTCTTGATTTAATCAGAATTGGCTCCTTCAGATCCAAGGGTGTTCTTGAAATAGCCCAATTTAGTTCTATTCTATTATTTTTCACAAACTTTCTAAGTCACTTCTAAGTCTAAGAAATTTATCCTTAGTCCTTTTTTAACGTATGTTTATTTGACTGTCAAAAGCAAAAAATCTCAAACGTATAACATGTGCCTCAAATAAAGTACAGAAAAGTGCGTGAAGATAAATGATTCCTTTAAAAGTAGAGCCACTCCGCTTTTATTCAAATTGTAGAATTGTAGAAAAAACAGAAATAATTTTATTTCTCTGTCTGATATTTTCACATCTGCTTAGACTATCAGAGGTCAGATGAGTGGAGTATCGTGCTAATAGAGGACAGGTCTGGATGGAAAATGCTTTGTAAATGGCTTCTCTATGCTTCTGTCTTATATTCATAATGGATATGCACATATCAAACATCTGAAACTGCATTATACTGTCTGAGAAAATTAACAAAAGACATATTTTGATTTATAACTGGAGGTTGGTTTCTAGGTGATGATATTAAGGACAGAACTAAAAAAACTCAATCTCTTTTATATAAGTAAATATATAATTTATTTGAAATATATAAATATATAATGTAGTTTATTAGCTAAATATTTCATTATTACTTTTGCCTGATTTTTACAACAGATGTCTTACGTGTTGTTTTATTTAAATTTATTTAATTTTCCTCTGGACCAGCTTAAATATTTGGAGTCTTGTATTTTCCACAATTATATCAATCCCGTATTGCAGCATTAGAGCTCAGTAGTGTTCAACCAGTCTGAAACTTAATAATATCTTTTGTTTTATTTTATTTTATTTTGTTTTGTCCCATGCATTATTTTCAATGCAATTATTTTTTTTGTACATGCACTTTTTAATTTATATTACCCTCCTCATAATTTGAGAATTTATATTTTATATTTAATTTTGTTTCTGTCTGGGCAGACATAAATATGTGGAATCTTGCTGTTTCTACAATTCTTTAACTTCTCATTCTGCAGTATTTGTGCTCTTCGCTCAGTCGTGTTCTTGCAGTCTGAGAGATTATATATTACTGTGTCCGTTCATAACCTCATACATCAATTAAGTCAGCATTCTGTGGGATCTGATTAATCAGTTTTTTAATGAAACAGGTGCTTGGACAGGTGTTGTGTTATGAATATTAATATTTGTCGTTTTTACGATTGCACATACAAGGGAGCGTACATATAAGAAATGCACATTTTCCAGATCCTCCGGCTTCACATAAGAAGAGCCGTTTTCTTTGCTGCGAGGTTTCGCCCATCATTGATCAAGACTTTGGCTGGATGACGTGCACTTTTATTAAACTGGTTTGCTGTTGGGTGAAGGCAGCTGGAGACGAATCAAGTGGCAGATGAGCTGGCAGGCCGTGCCACAAGTGTGAGGTGAGGGCTAGAGAGATAGACAGATGGACGGACAGATAGATAAATCATTTCCAGTGGATAGACTAGCGAGGATAAGAAGCAGCCTGGCATTATCCCGTGCCCTTTAGTGTTTAAAAGGATCCTGGCATAACATTGAGGTATTTGGGGCAGCAGAGCCACGCAGAAAACACGCTCCCACAAACCCCCACCAATCATTTGCTTTATGAGGCGCCTGCTGATGCCATGGTAACCCTCCTGTCCCGGGCACGGTGCAAGCCCTAGTGTGCCAAACAAATGCCATGGGAACTTTTTTTTTTTAACCCACGTTGCCCAGAAACCTTTGAGATTTAGTAAAACCAGTGGATTCACAAATTAGGCTCAGAGAGAGAGAGAGAGAGAGAGAGCAGAGAGAAACCTAAAGTTTAGTGTTTATGGTTTCTATGCACAAATGACCCAGAAATGGTGTAAATTATATAATTATATGCTGATTTTAGTGCTTGTTTTAAAAACAAGTCCTATTTAGGGAAATTTAGGGGTACAATCTGTTAAGGACACACACACACACGCATATATATATATGTGTGTGTGTGTGTGTGTGTGTGTGCATCTTTTTTTGCATTCAAACAAACACATCTGTTTAATGACAGTATAACATCTCTTCTCCTGTGATTTCCATATAACCCCAGGTTATCGAGACGCTCTCTCTCTCTCTCTGACATCACGCCAGCTTAGTGCCGGTCCTGCATCACACAGGCTCTCACACGCACACAAAGAAGTCTGGTTTAGCGTGTTTTAATTCCCTTAAATTAGGGAGCCGTGCCAGGTCCTGCACTAGCAGCCCTCACACCATAAGCAGACTTCTAATTGTCCCTCATCTGACACGCAGGGTCCCTTATCCCAGCTGAAGAGCGCTGCTGCTCCCAGGACTGCATGTGCTCTGTTGTTCACTTTCACACATTACATGCATGCATGACTGCACCGTTTAGATGCGGCTGGATGAGGATAATCAGATAATCAGCATGCAAATATTTCAATGAACTATTCTGAACTGAGGAATGCTACTCAATTGAGAAAAATAATAATAAGAAGGAACTGACATGCTGCTCCTAACCTAAATAAAGCTGCAGGACGCCTGCTTATGCTTTACATTTTTCATTAGCGACTGCAGCATGAACATTTACCATGGTAACCATCATTACTGCTTAAATAATTACCATATAGTTACTGCTTTCTCATCATAGTAGATTAATATGGGAACTCCTTCAAACAATGTAGCTAATCATTTGTCATTTCATGTCTTTTTTTGGGGGGGGGGGGGGTCGACAGTTCTCTTATTAAGTTTAATAAAAACAGCTAATGTATTTATATATTTAAAATAAGTTTGTATTTATTATTTCGTATTTCATTTATATATTTTAAATAACAGAAATAATTACTAAAACTATTTTAAATACATTTTGTCTATTTCTTGTATTGTATTTATTTAATTGAAAGAATTTAAAATATATTGTCCTTATTATTTTATATAATTTTCATTCAGATAAAGAACAGAAATAATAATAAATACATTTGTTTATTTTGCATATTTTTATTTTATGTATATCTTTTATATAATTTTATTTGAAATAAGTTTATATCCATTTTGTCATCATTTCATTAATTTTATGTTATTTATTTTATTTAAATACATGAAATAGCTTTAAAAACAATTTGTCTTGTTTTAAAGAAATATATTTTATATAACCAAATATAAAAAAATATATATAACCAAATATAAAAACTCATTTTACACCACTTTTATTCAAAACATATGTGCGTGTAAATATATATATATATATATATATATATATATATATATATATATATATACACATTTCGTTGATAAAGCTGTCTGTAGTTGTTTATTGATTTATTTATTAACTGACATCTAAGTAACATTTATGGCTAAATATCTGCTGATTTATTGGCCTTATATTTATTGACAGGCCTCCAGTCTGTCATGCATAGACCTCCAGAGGGGCAGGGTTCAAGGGGCAATCACGGTTCGGAGAGGAGGGGATGTCTCCGTTGTCCCCTTCGGTTGGTAAGTTCTCAGTGTAACCTAACTCTAAAACATACTTAAAATTATTTTATCACAATGTATGTTGCCAAACAATCAGACACATACACGTCAGCATCCAGGTCTCAGCTAATCATTACGAGCAAAAATTAGCAAACACAATATGTTTGCACTGTTGTATTGGCAATTAAATTTCACTAAAGTAAATTCAAATGGAAAGAGGCAGGTAAAGTGTGTAGATTAACAATCACGTCCATGCATATCCAACATGAACCATACTGCTCCTGTAAATGCGGTCTCTGAAGTAAATATTTGTCTGTATGTTCACACAAACACTCTGCTGACACCCAGAGCCCAGTGTTGGTTGATGTGAGTGAGTCTGCTGATGGCAGGCGGGCGGCTGGCGCGGCTCCGTATGGCTACAGCTGCACGGATTGCACTTCCTGCCGTTTTCTGTGTCAAAGTCCTCTCTCCCTCTCGCTAACACATACTCACACAAACACAGGCATCCATGCTGGCTGCATCCTGCCCGCACGCTAGCTCCTCCTGATTGGTGCTCGCTCTGCGATCTTCTGTTTATTTATTCATTTTTTCCCGCCATCCCAGGAAGAGGATTTCTTCTGGCAGGAGGCGCGGGAATGGCGCAGGACAGGCAGCGTGACCCAGGGTTCAGGTGGCAGCTGTGTTATGACTTCTCTGCCAGGTCGTGGATGATGGTATGATCACCCTCTCTTTCTTTTCGCTCTCTTTCACTTGCTTAGCAAAATGTCTCCCACTTTTTTACAACTTCCTGAACCAATCAAACATCAGTTTACTATCTATCTATCTATCTATCTATCTATCTATCTATCTATCTATCTATCTATCTATCTATCTATCTATCTATCTATCTATCTATCTATCTATCTATCTATCTATCTATCTATCTATCTATCTATCGAAGATTTGTATTTTCTATTGATGAAGTTCTCTTAAAGCTGTATGAATTGCTATATGCACTTTGATTGGACTAATATTCTGTTTTAGTATTTAATTTCACTTTTTACACTACATCTATTGAATGAAATAGGAAAAACGTCAAGTTTCCTTTGCTTTAATCCTTTTACAACGTTATATGGCCTTCCTAAAGACTGGAGCGACAAAGATCTGTGTTATTTAATACTAAATTACATTAGGTTTGTTTTAATTGAATTTAATAATTGAATTTAACAAGGTCGAAAAAGTCCCTTAGGACACAGCTACAAAGAAAATTAATCTAATAATTTAATTGGGGCTGTTCAAAACAATATAATAATTAATGATTTAATTTTCTGCTTCGAAACGTCAGCTGTTTTTTTTTTAATCCAAACATTGTATTATTGTTGGTTCCACCATGATGGATCTGGGAATATTTACATTTTTGTGCTACTTTCCCCTTTTCAATTAAGGCTAATTAATGGTGGAAAGTGATGTAAAGCACAACCCCTAAACACAGAGGGTCCTCAGATGAGGGATTTCAGAGTCTTTTCGGGGGATCTGACACAGTTTAAACCTCAGGGGCCTTTCACAGAGACTGCCTGCTGTGCTGCTGTGTATGTAGGGCAGAGAGAAGCAGGCGCTGTGTCTGTGGAGGAAGACTGATAGAGAGCTTAAGTCCTTTGAGGAAAAACACTGGAGGATAATGCTGAAGGGTGGCAAAATCATGGGGAGATTATAAAGAGAACGGCTCTGTGTCAGGTTGGGGTTTCTAGAGATTGAACAACTTTGGTTTCAGTTCTAGAGGGGACCAAGACTTGTCATTGTCTAGTTTTGTAGAAAACCATCCATGTATTGGTGCTTTAAAGAACCCAGAAATCAACAGACCGATGTGAAACATCAAGAACTTACTGAGTCTCCAAAGAACCATACAGTCAAATCAAGGGCTATTCACAATTTTTCTTTTTTTTTTTATTGCATTACTTTTCGATTTTTTATGTGTGTATATATATATATATATGTGTGTGCTAAATGGACATCTTTGTTCACGTATTGACATAAGTTCACGTATTGAGTCTTTTACAGTGTTTCAGACTCAAATGGCGTTCTAAAAATGTAGTGCTCAAGTTGAAAAAAAGTTTATACGTTTTTTTTTTATTTAATTTCATTGCTCGGATCCCACGTCTCGCTTTTAGTGTGAATGGCCTCTTAAAAATGGTTCTTCACCTCAAGGTGCTAAAGAACCATTAAGGAACTTTTATTAATAGACTTTACTAAGTCAATACTTACTGATCTGAACAAACCCCTAACCTTGAGTATTTTACTTTATTATAGGGAATATTCCTCAGAATAATTTAACCATATAGAGACCAGAATATATCCACATTATTACACTGCCCAAAAAAACAACATTTTATTTTGTTATTGCATTTCACTGCACTACTTTTCCATAGTTTTTCTGTATATAAGTGCTAGATGAGACCGGATTTTAAAAACGAGACACTCATGTTAAAATAAATGCAACTTTTTAAAAACGCATCTTAAGACCTTGCTGTTTTAAATTCCATTTCAGTGCTCCCATCTCGCGTTTTTCAATGCAAAAACACTTATGGCCCCTAGAAATAGTTCTTCACCTAAAGGTCTTAAAGAACCACTAACACAGTTTACTAACACAGTACTTGGGGTTTGTGATCTGACCAAACCCTAACCTCCGGAGGATGAATCTTTACTGTGGGGAATATTGTTTAAATCATTTTGAGAGGTTTGCTGTTATATTTCTATGATTTTCACTTCGTGGATGATTAAACAGGAGAAAAAGCCCAACAGATTTGCATTGAACAAAGAAATTGAGCCACATTTAGAGACCACAAGATCATGATGGTGGACAATATTTGAGCTAGTAACCATATATCAACATGCCAGCATAATAGAGGAGACCTTTACATCCTGTATAAAAGGTTCTTTTATATATTCAATTCTAGTTTTAATGCAAGAATCGTAATTAACATATTCCAATTCCTTCAATCCTCCAGCCATCGCTTTCTCTCGCTCGCTAGCACATCCCTGTCATCTGTTCAGATAATCCTGCTTCCTTGTCCTAGTCCAACTTCCTCTCTTTTTCCTTCTCGTCTCGGCTCTCTTCATCTGTCCAAGTGTTTGTCAATCCCTGGCCACAGATGTCCGCACCTCTTCCTCTCGCCCGCTCCGTATCTCTGTCTCC
Organism: Carassius gibelio; assembly: GCF_023724105.1. Taxonomy (NCBI): domain Eukaryota; kingdom Metazoa; phylum Chordata; class Actinopteri; order Cypriniformes; family Cyprinidae; genus Carassius; species Carassius gibelio. The sequence continues at coordinate 27,282,806 of NC_068373.1, forward strand.
CTGTGCACAGATGCCCACTTTGGCCTGCAACAGCTGTCCCGCCATGTGCTGCTACCAAGTGTTGATGCGCTGTTGGGAAAGGAAAGGGAGGGGGTGGGCTCATGAATATTCATGTTAATTTGGACCCATTCTACCAAACAGAGCCTGGCACTGCCAAGGAAGCCCCTCCCCTCGATGAGACGGTGGAAGAGAGGAACCGTGAGACTAGGCCAGACTCTGTGGCCTGATTCCACTAAATAAAGGCCAGAGAAAAGAGAAGACGATCCCAGAAAATATCATCATTATCACACCGCCTGAGATATATGGAGAATCATTGGGAAAAAACAAAACACCCAAATTTCATTCATAAAGATGTGCATGGATTTTAAAGTCTGACAAACACTGGCCCATCATTTGCACATTCACAAGTGAGTGAACAAAAACGAACAGATAATCAGTTCTTTGAAGAATTAGGCTCTTCAGTGGTTCCACACTGGAATTGTGTTTGTGGTTCTTGGGAGATTAAACGTGTTTTTGACAATTAATCTGTAGGTTCTACGTATTTTTATATTGGTTTCTACTCCCAGAACATGAAAATCCCTAGATGTTTTGGATTTCAGATTCATAAAAAAGCTAATAAGATGAGCCAATATTCAGTTGAGATGTTTACTTTTAAAAATAAGGTTCCTTTTTGGTTCTTTTTGGAGCAGACTGGAATTGTCTTCAAGGATCTTTGGACAATTAAACATGGTTTTGATGATGCATTTAGGCTCTTCGTATTCACATATTGGTTTCCTCCCAAAGATAATAAGAATCTAAAATGCAATCTGATTGTTTCTTCCAAAAATATGAAGATGTTAAATGGACTTTCCTAAAATCTCCTTATGTTTTTCCTGTGAAAAGTCTTAATAATGTCTCAAACTGTGATCAGAGTTGCACGAACTTGAACATTTCTCATCAGAAAGCATATGCTCTTTTACAGCTCTATACTCTTACTGCATGTCTATTATTGACTCATTTGTGCCTATTTTGATGAGAAACGTCAGAGACAAAGTTGATACGTTTATGAAAATATATTAATATAAATGAAAACTTAACCTGTGAGCAATTAATCTGGGTTTTTTGAAGCACCAGTACGTTTTGCATTGTCCAATTACAACCAAAAAGTCTTAAAGGATGGAGAAAGAAAGATAAAAAGGCTGCAGCAGTTTTTAGCAGTGAAGAACTAATCCTGGAAGGGAAAACAGATGAGGATTGAGGAAGAATGATGGGAAGGAGCAGAACGGTAGATGGGGCAGGAGAGGTGTATGGTGATAACAGATGAGAAAGGCTGGAGCTGGAGGAGGGGGTCAGTCTCTGGTGTGTGTGTCCTCGGCTCTCTTTCATGAAGAGCCAGGGAAGCAGATTATAGCAGGCCTCCTCTTTCAGTCTCTCCAGGGGAGGACAACCCCTCTCCCCCAGCAGCCACTGACTTTAATGCTCTGCATCCCGCTGGAGCAGCCTGGATCCAGACCAGATGCAGCACTACACACACACACACACACACACACACTGGACCTCCATCCAACCCATCTGATGGATTGACCCTGCTGCACTAATATGCATATTTAGGCCGATGCATTGCATTTCTTGTTTTTTGATTCATTTTAATCTGTTCTTTCTCCATAATCATGCTCAGGTACATAAGAGGCCGAATACAAGGTTTACAGTGTGTGTTTGTGGATTGCATCACTATTATTTATTTACTCACATTATCATTTAACTTCAGACATTGGGGTTTTTTGTATCGTGGATGATAAAGTGAATGGAAACGGGAGGAACTCGAAGCATTATCTTGAGATCAGTTTTTGAAAGAAGTCTCATATGCTCACCTATATTTTGTCAAAAAATATATTTTATTCCTGTGATGTAAAGCTGTATTTTCAGCATCATTCCTCCCGTCCTTCAGAAATCAGTATAATATGCTGACTTACTGCTAAAGAAACATTTCTTTTTATCATCAGTGTTGAAAACAGTTGTGTAAACCCTAATATATGTACATATTCAGGATTCTTTTGATGAATAGAGTCAAAAGAACAGCATGTATTTGAATTATAAATCTTTTGTAATATTATAAATGTCTTTACTGTCACTTTTGATCAATTCAATGCATCCTTGCTGAATAAAAGTATTAACTTAAATCGTACAGACACGAAACTGTAATTATATAAAAGTGTGCACTATTATGGTGTAAAAATATACAATATTTTTAGATATGTATTATTTTGTGCCCTCCAAACACACTGTCCAGAAGGTAGATGAGTTGGGCTCTCTCTTTCTTTAATCAGGGGTATGTAAAGCCCTCTTGCTGGTGTAAGATAAGCTCGGCGCTCGCAGGCGTATCCTCCAGAGACTCGCTCTCCTGCAGCAATGCTGTGCACCGACCTGATAAGGTGAGAGAGCTGCATTCTGCTCCAATCCCGATGGAGCCTCACCATCAGTGACCAATCACAGCGCAGCTTCACGTTGTTTATCTCATCGCTGAGCATACGTGATCTACCTGACTTGGTCGGGTCAGGCCGAGGGGCTTAAGTGATTTTGTATCCCTCTTCTATGATGCATTAGCCACACGTGCTGGTTTAGGTTACGCTATAGTAGATTATGGCATTACAAACAGTGTTGAATAGCTCAATTTAGACCGTGACTTTAATAAAATAAACTTATAAAACCTTTATTAAAGAAACATCTGAAATATTGTTAAGCTTTTCCTGTAATAGTCAGATAGTTTGATCTCGCCACGTCTTATCAGCCTCTGTGTCGTTCCACTTTTTAAAAAGCTTTGAAAGTCTTCTCAGTCTTTGCCAGATTAAGCATGTGCTCTTCAGGGGGCGGCAACACACACCTTTAAAATGAAAGGCACTTTGAACAATTAAATGAGGTACAGTTCCCAGGGATTATTTCCCCGAGCCCACAGAGGTTAACACACTTTGCTTTGAAGGTAAAACCTTCGGACAATTGTCTCTACTGCAGTCAGACTGTAAATGTGCACTACACATTTATATTCTTTTATTTTATTTTACAATTTCCGTATTTATATTACAATGTCATCAATAAGGTGAAAAATCTTAATAGAGAAGTACATGGTGTTGATCATGGACAGTATAATTTTAAAGCATGTCAAGTAACACAGAGTAGATGTTTTGGAAATGTACAGTAACAGGAGAGGAGGTGTAATGGTTAATCCAGGCATATTCATAGCTCAAATGCTTCTTTTGCCTTAGGTTGAGGGATGTGTGATTATAGCTGTGCTCTACCTCAGTCGTTGGCCCGGTTCACCCGCCAAGGTCAGCATTCCTGGCCCTGGCCGTTGCTTAGCTGAATCTGAGTCTTTTCAGCTCTGAGTAGCCCTGCTAAATTAAAGACAGACAGTCAGAAATTAAGGCCAAGCCAAGGAACAGGCAGCAGAGCCTAAATTCAGTTTGCACCGCACAAAATAAATGACCCTCCTGTTTGAAGTGATGCAGGGAAGAACGGAGCAGGCATTATCTACCTTAAAAAAAAAAAAGGTTTGAGAGTCTAAATCAGAAACTTTAGATATTTATTTATAAATTTTATCTTAAATCATGCATCTTGATCTTAAAATAAACCAGGGTTAAATAACATGCTCCTCTAGTGAAATTCAGTAAAGCTTATATTTTTATTATGGTAGATTTTTGAACCCACAGAAACCAGTTTCTGAGATGGATTCAGTCTCAGTCTTATGATGTCTTCATTTCCGACAGTAAAATGTTTTAAACTTTGACCTGTTTTAGTGAACTGTATGTCGACCTTTGGCTGTTTTTCTAAGTAGCCATATGTTCTCTTGAATTAATCGTATGAAACAATTTTTTTATAAATTATCAAAATGCATTACTACAACTGCAAGGAATTTTATTTTTGGCCTTTAGGGGTAAAGATCACGTGAGTAATATTGCTTTGAATATTTTGTGTGCACTTGTGTGAGTGAATATAATGTATATGTATATACAAGAAAAAAAGGCTAGAAAGAAAAAGTAGATTCAACTATATTACACTTTTTTTTTTAATATTATTTTTGTATTTTTGTTTTAATGAATGTAGCTAGCGAATTATCTTTCTTCCTCTTTTTTTTTGTTTGCTCCAGTGTTTGCGGCGGTGAAATCAATAACCTGTCACGTGTGTTTTCTACACTGTATATTTTTAAGTCATGTTCATTAAGGATTCTCTCTCTCTCTTGTTAGAAGCTCTTCTTCAGTTCGTTTGAAGAGCACCTGCGCAGCATCAGTTTCTTTTTCCTTTCGTCCAACATTTAATGTGATCATATACCGTTCAAAAATGTTTGGGAAAATATGACAGCTTCATAAACAACCAATTCAGTCAGTGTTCATGTCTCTGGCCTTTGTTCCCGCGCTTTATTTAATTGTATTCATCATGTGCATAGTGTTCAGATTTATTTTAAGAAAAAAATTCAAGACAAATTCTCCATTCTCATGTGAATAATTTCATTGCGGACAGTCGATTTTTTTTAATTTCTTAATTTAAAAGTTTGCCTGTTAGCTATTGTTTAAATATTAGATACAATATTCTTATATAAAGCGTAATAAAAGCATATATAATATTTACATTCTATAATATAATTTCGTTTAAACTGAGATAGTAACACATTTGTTGGTTTTCCCTCTTTGCCCGAGATGTTCAGATTAGATCACCGAGCTGATATTTGTACTTAAAAAACCTTTTAACATCGCAAACGTATAGCCTATTAATAAATATAGAAATACTGTAAATTGAAAGAGCAATAGCTGCTCGAAGTGATTTGTCTTATAGACCGTTTAATAATATTATTCTGTTTATTTGAAAGGATGAAAATATATAAACAGTGTTTGCAATTCACAAATAGCCTATTTTATTAGTAGGCTATATATTTTTATAAAATGAAATTGATTTTGACATTAATTTATTTATATTTAGAAATATTGTCAACTGTAAACGTTTTAACGTTTTATTCAAATAATGTTTTAAAGAAATCTTTGATTCGCATTCGTGTTTCTGACGGTGGTTTAATTTTTAATGCAGCAACCAATATTAGTAATAATAATAAATGTATTTATTTATTTATTTATTGATTACTTTTATTGGCTTAATGGAAAATAGTTTTGGCATGTTTTCAGAAATGTTTAAAAACAGATAAAATGGTGAGTGATTTAAAGGCTAATAATAGAAAATCTTGATAAATAAAGAAAATAAAATCGAAATCAAAATCCAAATAAATAATGTAAAAAAAATATTAGATAAAATATGCTGAGCATGGTTTGCTGCTTAATATTTTGTTTGTTAGATTTTCTTCTGTGATTTATTGAATATAATTTCGTTATACTACTTCCTTTGGGTGTTTTATTTAATCTTTTACCATTTTGGTTCATTGTATATTTTTCTGCCTTATTGTAGGCCTATTTTGAGATACAAACGAAAAAAATTACATGCATTTGTTTCGTAAAATTGCCGCATTATTAATAGAAAAAACAACTATAAAATGACAATCATAAATGCTAAAAAAGACTTTTGTGTCATTATAGTAAAAAAAACATTCTGTTTACATGTGCAGGGTTTATAATTGTATTTATTTTTTATTTTACTTTGCATGTATTATAGGAAAGGTGATTTGTTTGATAATGTAGTTGGCAGCTGCATCACAGCGCGCGCATCAGGGCTTCACTGAAGGTCAGCGCGTGTCTCTTTCGGGTCGTTTAGAGGTCTTTCTTCTGTTTTACAGCCAATGTATGTTGAATTAATTAAAACAGCCGTAATTAACAAAGATTCCCCCAAATAAGACGACCTTTTACCTTCAAACACATCTGGCACACGTTGAATTAATTAAAACCCGTCTGCATTTACAAATTACAGCTGAATGTAACAATATCTTTTTTTTTTTTTAAATCGTTATTTATAATTAAAATCAGAATTTGATTTTAAATAGGATAAAATGTAGCTCATTTCAAAAGAAATGTAGATTGTTACTCATCATCACAGCACTTGAGATTTTGCTGCATCGTCTTGTTTCATCAAATAGTGATCAGAATTGACCGGTGACCAAACTGCACTACACCTGTTCACCTGCCGACTGAACACTTTCACACCAGTGCACTATTAGTGCATAGTGTTTACTTGTGCACTCATTTGATAACATGACAAGAATAATGGAGACACAGAAATATCACTCTAAACACCTGAATTCGTGCATCGCTCGAGACGTCACCATTTAACATTGTGGTTGCAAAAGTGAAGTCACACACTTCATCCATCTCTGCTTCTCTCTCTCTCTCGCTCTCTCTCTCGCTCTCTCTCTCTCTCTCTCTCTCTTTCTCTCTCTTTCTCTCTCCGGTGAACGGTATAATCCCCTGCCGTCCCTGCTTCACTCCAAGCCCGTATTTAATTCCCTTAAACCCCCAGCTGCCGTTCTGGTTCCTCTGTGAACAGAACAGACTGTGAAGCGCTCCCGGTTATTAATAATTCACCAGCCACTGCACGAATCCATCCACGAGCGTTCTGCAAGGGTAGCACATGTATTTTAGCAACTGCACAGGCTACTTAACATACATTAATTAGTTATTTGAAACGTTAGTGCGGCGCCGGTATTCGTCTCGGCGACATCAAGTCTATATTCCTCACTCATCGCTTAGATTTCCGCGATATCTTTGCGCGAAATGACGTCCTCTCCGTGATAACTGATCGTGTATCCGTGCAGTGAGGAGGAGGAGGAGGTCATGGAGATCACCCTGAGGAGGTCTCCAGTGGGATGGATGGAGATTGAGCACCAGTTCACCCAGAGTCCGTGAGCTGAAGCTGCGGAGGCACAAAGCTGCTGTCGCGCGGCGCGATCTCGACTCGAGCCACGGAGAGACGCTCGAACCGGGAGGGATTTGTACCGGAGAGCTTCGGTGAACGTAGGAACGGTCGCGCTGAATCTTCCTCGGCCGCCAAGGTTTCATTTGAAGGGACAAGTCTTTTTTTTTTTTTTTTTTTTGGTACCTGCTGAAAGACAGAAACGACCCCCCGAAAGTTTCCGTGCGTAAAAGTTGGCTGTTTTCCGAGGTCCACGGGCCTGTCCAGCAACCCGGTTCTTCTGCTTCCGGTATCAACATAGAAAAAAGATTCATTTGCTTTAGCTCACCCACCACGCTGCTTTTTTTCGGGAGAAGTTTTTTTTTTCTAACGGAGTAAAATGGGTCTTTGAGACTGTTGGCAATATTCCCCGCTCCACGATGGTACGTTCTGTGTAAATCAACTTTGCTCTTCTTATTTCTGCTTTAGAATGCTGGTAAACACAGAGATGGGGTTTAGATTGACAATATGACAGGCTAAGTGTTGCAGAGTCGTTTTGGGGTGTTTTAGTCTTGCGCAAAAACTCTGGATGTGTTCTAGTTCTCACTCGGCTCGATGCGCGTAATGCCACTGTGTGTGTATAGCTGTATGAGAGGAAATAATGCTTGAAGTTGTTTATACTGATTGGGAAGCGTTTTGGACACTGCTGAATATTCTCCAGTATCATTGCATTAGGATTTTTGCGGTGCAACTAATTTATCACTCGGTTTGCGCATAATATTAGTCTAAAGTGCCATGCAATATCATAATGTGATATCATAGTTTAACTTTGATCCTGTAGCATTCAGACTTTCAAAACAAGTGTTCTGGATCCATCCCATTAAGACGGTGGATAATGAAGTGTTGCGTAGAATAATAACCCTTCAGTTTACTTGTATTTCAGTGTTATTGGGATTACAGGTGACACATGCACATGTAACATGCCATTACTGGAATTGTTCCACTGCGCGAGCTTGTCACAGGACGACAGTCGCCGCCCACATGTCGTCTGTCAAAGAGAACAAAAGCTTTGAGAGGTTAAATATAGAACAATAGTGCTGGATGCAACTTAGTTCGTGTCCATACTAACTTTCTGCTGCAGAGCGTGTTGCACGTGAAGTCATTGCATTAAAGTGCATTTTGACTGGCATTGATTAATTGCATCGTTTTTTTCCTTGAAATTTATTTTGCTTGAGCAGAGTTTTGTAAGTCTATATAAACAACATTTAAATAAGAATAGTAATAAAATAATTTAATATTATTTGTATATATTAAAGAGGCCGATAAAGAAGCGATATTTAGCCGATATCTGTCTCTGAATTCAGTTTCAAAATCTAATGTCCAGTCCATGTATAAAACACAGTTTCTACAATTTAATTTGGTTCTTGTTAAACATATTTGGTAAAGTGTGCATGTCAGTTATAATTATAATTTAATCAGCTATAATTAAATCGTTTTGGAACTGACTGATTGTAGCCCTCATTGATCTGAGCTCATGCACCTCCATTTTTAAATGAACATTTCCAAAATGATCCATAGTGCTTTTTTCCACTTAAAACCTGAGGTGCATGAGCTCAGTCAAAGAGGCCTACGAGCAGTTGATTCTAAAAGAAATACAAAAGCTGTACTATAAATTGACAAACAGATAGAATCCAAGATTTGGTGATAATACAGCATAATAAGAGATTTACAGGCAATTTTAAAAGTCCCTTCATTTTTTTTTTTTATTAACCAGAGCATGTTATTTATGGATACAGAAGAGGAAATATGCAGGCCTTCAATAGTTTTTTTTTTAACAGTATATGGCAATATTTAGAAAACTAAGAACAAATGGAACTTGCATTTGAAAATATCATATTGGCTGAATTTTGGGATCCTGATGCAAGGACATCTGTTCAGAGTTAGCTCTACTCTAACCTCAAGATATAGCTTGATTTTTACCTCTCACCAGTCAGGCCACAATAAGCCGATCTGAGGAGACATCAAGCTATTGGCAGTCAACTGAAGCACATTACCCAGGTGTCCTCATTTCAGAGTCGAAATGTTCAGCTAATTTATGCATCGGCCTTCTTTATTTTCAACTCGCTGCACACACAGTTTTCAGTTCTCCTCTACTTTGACCAAGTTCGGAATCCAGATTATATTTGATTGCATGACTGATGCAAGGTTTGTAGCGTACTTGTTGATGATTTCCAGATGGGCCTGAATATCAGTACATTAATGTGGATAATTATTTGTTTATCCGCTCTCTTAAATGGCACGCACCCAAATAGGCCACTGCAGAAAGAAACGAGGGAATCTATTCAAAGCTGACTCCACATGGGATTAACGTCTTCTCTTAAAATACGAATTTAATTAAGCTTCCAAACGATATGATGCGAGATAGTTAGAAGAGTTGACAGCTAGTTGCATTGCAGCTACAGCAGGCCTCTGTCAAATAAATAGATGCTTAAAAAGAAATGCCTTTGGAAGAGACTTTGATGACCGTTGAAATGAAGAACAGATTTATGATAACAAACAATGCATCCTATAGTCTGTTAACCAAAAAGCTTTCATGCAAGCTTTCACCATGCAGCAGCAGAATATAGAATGGAATCCATTATTTTGTAGTCAGTGTTTGATTTGTTTGAGTGAGAGAAGGTGTTGATGTTAGCATAGCAGTTGTTATACATTTATTTGACATTAAAGATGTAAGACATTTGTGTTACTTAATTTATTTCCAAGCCCCAAACTGAAAAGCATGTGTGCCATGTGTTAGTGCTCCCTGTGGTGGAGTGCTAGTTCCCCTGTCAACTGGACTTGATCTTATGACCAATCAACATTATGAACAAGTCATTTGACACAGATGTCCCTGATTCATTAGCTATTGGTTTTAGCTTTTTCTTTTATTGCAAATCAATGATGTGATGTTAATGGAACTCTGGTTATCAGTATGTTGTCATGCACACCAGTTCATTATCATAGCTGCATGTTTATGAGCTGTAAGAGCAATGCATTAATCTGATATTATGTAGCATTTTCATTAAATATGAAAAAAGGTCTATATCTGGACAAAGATATCTGTTAACATTCTAACTGATCTTTGGACTACACTGGGGTGCGTTTCCCAAAACCATAGTTGCTAACCTGTTAACTTAGTTGGTAGGCAATATGAAATTGCATTGGAACCAACAAAGTTGCTAGCTTAGTTAGCAACTGTGGTTTTGTGAAACGCACCCCTGGTCAGTTTGTATGTTTTTGAAATAGGTTACTAAATCGTACAAGCTCATTTAATTCATTTATTTGCCATTCACTAAAAAGAACCTGCTCATATGAGTCATTTGCTTGAGAATTGGACTACACTGGCTGGCTACGGTGTATGTTTTTGTTTCACTAAAAAAGAACAGACACATACAAGTCATTTGTTTTTGATTCAGAAAAAATAAGTGGCATATGTTTAAAAAATAATAATACATCGGTCGTCTTTTATCATCTTCATTTGTTAAAAAGAACCAGTTCAAATGAGTCATTTATTCAAGAATCACTGTTAACTCTTATGGATGTCGATGTACTTTAAAAAGAACCAGCTCATACGAATCATTTGTTCGGGAATCAAACTACACTGGCCGGGTTATTTGTTTTTGATACACTGAAAAGAACTGGATTACATGAGTAATTTGTTCATGAATCGGACTACACTAATAGTTTGTTTTAATAAAAAATAAATTAATAAAAATGGCTCATAAGAGTTATATGTTTGTGAATCCGTCTCTACTGGTCACATTGTAGGCTATGTTGTGTTCATTCTACATGCATGTAAAAGCAAAGGAAAGACATTGCATATTATTTGGTCTTTTATTGCTTTACAGTACAAAACAGGTTATAAACTCACTTTTTATTTGTATTTATTTTTTCCTGTGGCACTGATTCAGCAACAGTAAAGGAAATACTTGAAAACTGAACTGATTTTAAATGGTTGTCAATGAAGAAATGTGCTTTTTGTGTCCAGATGGTGTAGTTGGGACATCTACCAGCAGGGACTAACCTCTAACCATAAGTATTAAATTTAGTCATATAACAGTCATGAATGAATCCTGGCAAAAGAGGAGATAATTAGGAACCCCAAACACCTTAGCAACACCCTGGCAACCACACACAGCATCATGGTAGCATGTTTGCTCTTTAAACAATGAAAATTAGTTTCAATGTCACTCCCCTGCCTTAGTTTTCCCACTTATGCTAATGAGGCATTTCATTAAAAACTTTCAATGTCTTATATGTTGTAGCTAATGTAGTAAAATAAGGATTCATCCTTTATGATAGCCCCTAATCTGACACGACTCTGGCTCGCACTTCCTGTGCTGACAGAATCAATGTTTAGTGCCCAAACAACTCCGAAAACAAACAATGAGCAATCTGACAGGCCACCCTCCTCCTCAGCTTCATCATTACCCCTGTTCTGAGCTCGTTTTGCTCTCTCCAGCTCCTCGAGAGATGGAGGTATGAAATATCACATTTTTCCAGCAGTGAAGTGGCCCTGGCAAGCGTTCACACGGCATGCATTTCTGCTTTCATATATTTCCCCCCTCGCCGCTTTTAAAAAACAAATCCCCCTCCCTCCCTCGCTTGGCTTTGATGTGTCTTGCGTGTTACCTGGGTTTGTAGAGCGTTAACAGTTATGCAGAAGTCCTGTCGACTGTCAGTTTCTCTTGATCTCATGAATTTGGATGTAAAGAGGGATATCGTGAATAGTTTTTATTTGGGGTTGATGAAGTTAAAGTTTAGAGAAACGAGTAAGCATGAACCTCACCAAAACATGCATAGGCCTTATTTCACTTTTTCAAAAGCATGAGAAATCACACTTGGCAAGTGTCACCTACCGGATGTTGCGTGCTTCTATAGCTGAAGCTTGGCCAGCCACAAACATGCCACGAAAGCTGAGTATTAAGAAAGAACATCACCCATATTCTTTTTTTCTCTCTCTTCTCACTGTACGACAGAACGCGTGTCAGGAGAGCCAGCTGATGGTGTCGATTGACTTCTATGTGTTTTTCTTCTCTAGTCCCGTTTGGTCTTGCGAGCCTCCATGAGATCTCGTGTCACTGTGAAATTGTTCCTGTCCCAAATGGCACCCTAAGCCTAGTCTCGCGTAGCCAGACCGAATTCATGGCAGTTTTCATTGGCCAAGAGTCTGTTTGACCGACATGTCAAACAACCAATCACAGTTCATTTCGTTCATCGTCACATTTCGAGGCGTGGAAATGTCACCACAATAACAGACTCTTGGACATAAGATTCTATGCCGCGAACTTTAAATATTTCACATACTTTTGAAAATCCAGCATTTTGTTGACCCCGATAAGCGCTCGTCGTCACAGTTGTAAACTCGACAGCTTTCTTCTTTCTTGAAGGGGTTTGGCACCATGGTACCTTTGTTTCCAGGTGGAATGTTAAAGAACGCGACACACACATCTCCCAGAAATCCTGTAGAATTCAACCAATCCGGTGACGACTTTGACACTCCTGAAGTGTTTCCACTTTTGTGTCCCATATGCATCAAACCTTTAGCCAATGGTCCGTGGGCGTGACGTCTGAGGCTGAGACTACCCTAAACCCTCACGGTCTTCCTCTGAAGGCCTAGTGTGTGGTCTCGCGGTCTGGGCAAATTGTCTAGTGTGCACACTCAGAGGATTATAAGGCTAAAAATCGACTGAAACCATCTTCATGTCTGTGGTCTCTCATAGTTTTAAAATTGGTAAAGATTTTACAAGCATCTAGTGTGTCCCTGACCTAACGGCACTAAAGATCTTCTTTTTGAAACTTTATTGGCAGTTGACAAACAGCAAAATGGTATACCCCCCCCCCCTTTATATTCTCTCCCACAAATTAGTTATTTAAAGGTGATGAAAAATGTAACTATTTATTTTGTAAAATATCTCTGTGTAAATTGCATAAAAAATTATAAAGTTCAGCACTAGAGTTTTGGGATCTTCTGCGGGTTAACAAGAACATTAACCAATCAGAACACTCTCTCTGCTTCTGGCTCATTTTGGCGTTCTGATTTGCTGATGTGCTTTTGGTGGGTGGGGTTTTAGAGAAAGCGTAGATGTCTTTAGCAAAATAAACGAAGTCGCGTACAGGTACAGTGATATAATTTTTTTTTCCGTTTTGCATGGTCACATTATTGTTATGTCAGTTAATTGTATTTCTCACCAAAACTCATAATAATTATTATTAAATTATCATTACTGAAAAATGTAAAACAAATTGGCAAATAATACAAAATAAAAATGTGTAAATATGTTAAATATATAAAACGTGTATGAGACTTAAACAAAGTCTCCAGTTGCTTTCCATTTAAAGCTTACGTTGTTGTTTTTTTTTTTTTTTTTTTGTAAAAAATTATCCAAAATCAATAATTATTAGTGGGATTACTGTACTTACAAAAGATTTGTATTTCAACGACAACGAGTTCTAAGGAACATTAAATTGCTTTTTGAGGTTAAAAGTACAGTTTCTTTTGATAACATTTGAATGACAATTAGAAATCAGACTGTACAGAAACTGAAATCTACGGTCTACAGATAACACGCTACATAGTCACACAAAGTTTATGTTGTTAACATTTAACAAAATTTTAGAACAGTTTAACAATAATAATAATTTGCACGGTTTAATATGATCTGAGCTAACTTTGAGATCAAATGTTAGATTAAATCAAAACCGGGCAGATGTGTTACTTACCTGATCAAATGACATCTTCCGGTGAAACTTCTTATTTTGGACATACTTGTAAGATGTTGTATCTGTAATTCTGAAGTACAGTAAAGATCCACACTGCTGTGTTGACTGACAGCTCACACATACTCCTCAAAACATTAGATTCATCCGCTCTGAGGAGCCATGACACACAACCCTAAAGAAGAGCATTCTGCAAAGATCTGCAATTGCAGGTTTCAAACAGAGATGGCGATGAAGAGGCAAATCTTACAGACTTCAGATGTAATTTAATCACTGTTTATGGGAAACAATTAAAGCAACAGTTCATCCAAACATGAAAATTCGGTCATCATTTACTCACCCACAAGTTGTTCCAGACCAGTATGAGTTTCTTTCTTCTGTTGAACACAAAAGAAGATATTTTGAAGAATGTGGGTAACAAAAGAGTTCGCCCATTCAGCTTTTTATGTTTCAGTTTCCATTCATTCTGAAAGTAACAACCAGTTCATCAGAATTATATCCTAGTCCTGATAATACAGTTGTATTTTTGCTTTTTCTTTCTTACCATCGTTTTCAGATAGACATATCGCTCACACTCATCACACTTTCACTGTGATTACTACTCGGTTCACGTTTTGTTTTCACATTATGTGTTACTACCTATAATCTTAATGGAAGAGCAGTTTTGGGATCCCCTGTGAGCAGACATGAAATGTAACCGACCCATCATTTCCCATCAGCAGACATTCTGAATCTGGCTGTTCATTGTCCACCTCGAAATATATTTGTGCTGATATTCAAGAGTTGATTATGAAGGGCCTATAGGGAGCGCTTTTGCTCAGTTCTAACCATATGGATCGGGCATATGTTGCGTATATATAGAAAAGGGTGGCATGTTTAATTGATACTGTGCCATGCTCCATAAACATCCACAGCGAGGGAGAAAGAGGACAGAGCTACAGGGAACTACATCAAACAATCAGCGTAGACTCAAACAAACCATGTTACTTTAAAGTGTGAAGGCAAACCCAGCAGAAAAGAGCCACTCATCTGTCACTCTGTTTGATCTGCTCCTGTTTTTCTGCCTATAGCTTGTATTCATTAGAAAAGCTGTTTGACGAAGAGTATTTTCATATATGATTAAATCTAGGACAGTGAGGACACAATTAAATGTAAAAAAAATATATATAATTATGCATACTTATGTTTAGTGATTTGAAGAAACCTAAATATCACTGTAAAATATGAATCTAGTTGTTATTTAAAAATACAAGTCCTTTATCAGCATCAGTGGTTTCATGAAGAACCTTTAAAGGCACAGTTCACCCAAAAATCATTTACTCTCCCTCCACTTGTTCCCAAGCTGCATGAATTTCTTCTGCTGAGTACAAAATAAGATATTTTGAAGAATGTTGGTAAGTTGATGGTAGCCATTGGCTTCCATAATTTTTTTTTTCATACTATGGAAGTCAATGGGTACCGTCAAGTGTTTGGTTACCAGCATTTTGCAGAATATCTTCTTTTGTGGTCAAACTTGAGGGTGAGTAAATATGACAGAGGTTTCATTTTTGGGTGAACTATCCCTTTAGCATATATGGAATCTTTCCCTTTCACAAAGTGTTCTTTGGATATTTAAATGTGCTTCACACTAAGAAAAATGGTTCCAACTGTTCACTGAAAAAGGTTCTTTGGGGTTCTTCTGTGGCGTCATTGCAAAACCCCCTTTAGTAACCTTTATTTTTAAGAGTGTTCACACCCTGAAAGCAACAAGTTGGTTTAGTTAAGCGCTTTGATGTATGGATGTGTTGTGAGAGAAGAGAAAGCGAGAGTGTGTTGCTGTGGATATGAATAGCTAGTGTTGCAGCCACATTTTGGTTAGCCAGTGTCTGGGATCTATTATAGTACTGTGTTTGTGTGTGTGTGTGTGTGTGTGTGTATGTATGCGTGCACACACACATCTATGCGTCTGTTATTTTAGTGCTGCATGTATTTTTATAGGAGTGCATTTTGGAGACAGGTTTAATCCAGGGAAAGTGTGCAGCAGAGTTTACTCCGATCTCAACCGCATTCAAATACAATATATATCTTTTTATTAAGGAAAACAGGAATTATCCTCATCTGGGATACTGGAGGTTTCTTCAGAGGTCATGAGAAGTTTCATTTTATATATATATATATATATATATATATATATATATATATATATATATATATATATATATATATATATATATATATATATATATATATATATATATATATATATATATATATATATATATATATATATATATATATATATATATATATATATATATATATATATATATATCTCAAATAACTGAGTTCCCATTAGTCTCATTAAGACCCACCTGTGTGTAATGGATCTTTCAGTCTAGCTCTTTGTGTACTAGTTAATCACTTTTACTTAAAATCGACTGGTACAGACCTCTTGCCACATAATGCCGCTATGTGAACAGACTCTGCTTTTGCCCTTGGCTTTACTGTGTGATTTAACATCGTCGTACTAATGGATAAACTGGAATGGGGTCTTATTCAGCCCCGCACACCCAGTCAGTGCAGCTCCCAGCATACAAATGAACTGGGATGAATGGACACCACACTCTGAGAAAAAAAAACCAAGCCACCTTGGCAGTCGTCTCGGGAGAAAGAGTCGCTGTGTGAGAGGTTTGTGCTGAATAAGTCTCAGATATACTGGGAAGTCTGGAGGTGTGAAGGGGAAGCAGTTTGGAGAGTCTGGTCTGACTGTGCGCCCCATGCAGAGCTGCATTGAGTCACAGCACACGGGCGGCACAACGTTTGGACAAGATGTGATGGGTTCAGTCACAACTTTCAGAACAGATTTGACTCCTTCTGAAGTCTGCTGTTTGCCTGTTCAAAATTCACCGCTGTGATGATTGCTTAGGTGTTCTACGTGATTAAGTTTCATTCTTACTGGATTAAGTGTCCACCTTCAAGTGTCTATGATATATTTTGGTATATATATGTTTTATGTGTATTTAAATATAAAATAAATGTAAATAGATCATAACAATATACAAAAAAGGAGTGGGATGATTTGTCTTATAATAAATTTATAGCTAAATAAAATAATATCTTAATTATTATGTTGTATTTTAACATTATATTTAAATTAAATATATAAATAATTAAGAATTGTATGTTTATGTATGAATATATTAGTATAAATATTTTATATTATACTTATATAGTTATATTTTAAAAAAATTAAGAATTAATAGTTGTCAGTTTATAAACGTTATGTGTAAATTTATATATCAAAAATCTAAAATACCAAATTTATAAACATAATATGGTGCAGTATGCGTTGTATTTTTGAAATGCTTATGTGATTATTAGAATAGATATTATTTGATCTTATATTAAGACCCATTATCTCAACTGTATATATTAGCTTTAATATTATATATTATTATTATATTTATGTATATAAAATGTTTTATATATATATATATATATATATATATATATATACATACATACATAATAACATAAATAATGATTAATAATTGTATGTCTATGTAGGCTACTTGAAATTGAAAATGATGAGTTATATATTTTTAATATTTGTATGATTATTTATTTATTTACATGTTTTGTTAGTGTCTAAACATTTGTATTAAATGTTTTTTTTTTGTTTGTTTGTTTTTTACATTTTTAAAGCCTGATGTCCCTGCACAGCCTGTAAGTTCCACAAAGGGCTTTTTATTTTCTAGATTTATCCAAAACCATCAATGATTTATGTCTAAAGAACCTAGAAACTCAAACACTGATCTAAAGAACCTATAATATGGTCCTATTATTTAGAACCTTCAGAGAACCATATAGCAGCCCTGCTAAAATAGTGGCCAAGAATTAGAACGAATGATAAGAAGTAGCTAAAGCTCTGTGATTCTAACGCTGATGACTGTTATTGATTATATTTCAGGCCACCGAACCGTTTCTGGTGAATGAAGACCCGTCCAGAGGTCCTGGGATACCAGAGTGCTTCGTTGTGTCGGATTCCTACAGGGTACGTCTGCTTATTACTCCATTACTGCTTCAGCATTATACTATAACTCTGATTATTATTTCCATATGCACATCTGCATATGCAGTGAAACGGAAAAAGAAAATGTGCAGAAAGTGAGTCTTAGAACTCCACTGGAGCACTGTTTTCTTGTGGGAATTGAAAATTATAATGTGCATACTTCTATAAAATGAGAAGTATATGTGAGGGCAGGACTGCAAGGAAGGGAGGGCGAAGAAAAATCAGAAAGAAGTGCAGCTTTTAAAATTCCACCCAGCGAGCGCGCTGGATTTACAGCGATGGGAGTGAAATAAAACAGTCGTAAAAACAGAAGGGCGGGACGGAGAGATGGAGAGATGGGAAGGGGAGTCTGTGGATGACTGAAAATGAGACTGTTAATGAGCTGGGAGCCGCTTTTCTGGTCCTCGTTTCCAGCGGATCGCTTTTGCCAACGTTTTGGAGAGAAAAATATGGGTTGCTCCAGTGTCTCTGGGAGCAGGCAGTCAAAGAAATGGAGGGAAAATTATGAAAAGTGATTGGCTGAAAGTACAGAAGGGGCTGAGGTGTAAAATATAGCTGCGTTGGATATCAGGAATGTGTCAGACTGTATCGTCTCTTGAGATAATTTAGAGGAAAAGGAGGGCCTGGCTGTATTTTGTGCTGATTTTTAATAGAAGTATGCTTTTTTATTTTTGTGGAGAAACCAGCAACAGTTCATTGATTGCACCAAGACAACTGCTTTATGATGTGTTATGATGATGTCTTGTTGACCTCACAACCTCAAACCAAATCAGTGGTTTTCAACCGTTTTGACCCAAAAATAGGACAGCAGAGAGAGAGAGAGAGAGAGAGAGAGAGAGAGAGAGAGAATGCTAAATGCAAGTGATAACCATATAATCATGCATGCAGATAGCAAAGTTAGGGATGAGGAAACTTTTCCCATTTATACTGGTCAAAGTTTGAAAGAAGTCTCTTCTGCTCACAAAGCATGCATTTATTTGTTCAAAAATACAGTAAAAGTTTTAATACAGTAAAATTTCAAAAAACTAATTTCTATGTGAATACATTTTCACATGTAATTTATTCCTGTGAATATTCATCATCACTTCTCCAGTGTTTAGTGTCACATCATCCTCATCAGAATCATTATAATATGCTAATTTGATGCTAATTTTTTTTAATCAGTTATTACTGGTGCTCAGTTATTAATAATGGTTGTTATTGTCATCAATGTTTAGATTATTTCTGGAAAACATGAAACATTTGTTTCAGGATCCTTTGATGAATAGAAACTTCAAAAGAACAGCATTTATTTGAAATATATATTTTTTTTGTAACATTATAAATGTCTTTATTGAAACTTGATCAAATTAATGCATGCTTGTTGAATAAAACTTCATTCAAATTTGACTTGCCTCAAAACTTCTAATGTAAGTGTCTCACAGTTTCTACAAAAAAATTTGAAGCAGCACAGCTATTTTCAATGTTGAAATATTAAGAAATTAGCATCAAAATCAGCATATCAATTTCAAAATGATTTCTGGAGGATCATGTGTCACTGAAGATCGGAGTAATGATGCTGAAAATTCAGCTCTATATCACAGGAATAAATGACAAAGTCAAAATAGAAACCATTGTTTTAAAATAAAGTAATATTTAACACATTTTTATCAAACAAATGCGGCTTTGGTGAACATAATAGACTTTTAAAAAGTCTGTATTATTCCAAACCTTTGAACCTGTCTTTTGTTGTTGAAATCTGTGCCTTTAAAATCAGTTTATAATCACTGAACTTGAACTTGCAAACAAAATGAGCATGCAATATAAAAACCCTGTATCTCAGAACAAGTCAAGCTATCACTTGCAGCTTTACTGTTTTGATTTCGTAGCTGATAAGTGGTAAAGCAAATAAATGTCATGGGTTTGACATCCAGGCATACAACTAGGTTTGCAAAAGGTGGAACATTTCCAGGAATGTATATATATATTTTTGGAAACTTTTATGTAAATCTAGATCTAAAACTCTGTTTAAAGATATCCAGCAGCTGTTGATTTACCGCTAGCGTGCGTGTGGTTCTGTCGTGAACCCACTCAAACCACTAAATGTGGGGCACATTGAGAGGTGGTACACGAGTTATCACATTGTGTATGACGTTCCTTTGGTTTGGAGAAACCTCCTCTCCTCTCACCACTGCAGGCCTTTGAACTGGTTTTGTGGCAGTTCAGGATCTCGGGGTGGAAAAGACTAGGAAATTCCCTTCATTTTAATCCACCTGCTTTCATGCACTTTCAGTTTACTATTTCTAGAAACACCAACATTATTTCTAACACAAGGTGTCAATGGATAGCTGACATGAATTTTGTTCTGCAATGTGTACTGTACTGCATCTTAAACCATTTTAGATATTACTTATTGTACATAGTTTTATATATTTCATGCTAATTTACAGTAAGACTCCATTTGCATTGGCATTAGTTAACATGAACTACCAATGAAAGATACAATAATTCTAAAGCATTTAGCATTCATATTCATATTAATTTCAACAGTTACTAACACGTTACTAAAATGAAAAGTTGTATCTGTTAACATTATTTAATGGATGTAAGCAGATGTGAACGAGCATTGAACAGCTGTATTTTTATTATTAGTGTTAATGATATCTATTTCATATTTATTCCATATTTTTATTTAAATTATTTGTACATTTTATGTATTTTTTTATTTGTGTTTTTCAGATATTAATTTGGAACACCAAAGGACCATTTAAGTTCAAATAAATACATGAATAAATAAATTCATACATTTAAAAAAAAAAAGGTAGAAGGTGACTTAAAAATAACAACACTGTTAGTTAATGCATTAACTAATGTTAACTAGACCTTGTTGTAAAGTGTTAAAGTTTACATTTTTATTCATAATTTTTATATTCATTTTGAATATTTGTGCTTTAAAATGTTTAAGGAGATAAAAAAAAATGTGTCCCTATTATAAATCTTCTGATTAATATATACTTTAACAAATGAATTGCTCATTGTTAGCTCATTTAACTTAATGCATTAACTAATGTTAACTTACGGGTAAAGTGCTATCTATTTCTTTCTTCTTTTTTCACATTTCTCAAGTTTTATATAGATTTGAAATATTGTACTTTTAAATATTCATATGAGGACTGTTTACTGTAAGTGAACATTTCCCTTCTATGAATGGCTCAATCTGAAGCTAAAATAATGAGTTTAAGTGCTTAAGGATGTGTTATTTGGGAACCACCCTTAAACACATGCCAGGTCAAAGGTCACATGAGGTAACTGGTGAGAAGCGCTGATGATTCACGCAGGTATGTGTTTCCTGTGTGGTCGTCCTTTCCTCTCTCTCTCTCTCTCCACTCCCCCGGGTTGTTTCCCTCATCTCCAGCGCTCTGTCGTTCCCGGGATCCTTTGGCAGAGGGCTGTAATTGGCGGCACAGTGCCGGCTCTCTCTTTGTTTCCCCTGCAGTGGCTTGCGGTGGAACTGCACAGGCAGTCGGCCTCATAAATCTCCAGGCCTCCGGTGGCACATCCAGCCTTCAGCTCCGGTTCTGCTCAATGACTTCACCCCCACCAAAAACCCCCGCCCAGGGACGCGCTCCAAAACTTTATACCTCCACTCGCTGCCTGCTCTTGCCTTAATATACACTGCTTTCATGTTTTTGCAAGGCACATTCATTTATACGTTTGGAAAAGGACAGCAGCATGGGCTTCTCCGCACATCTTTTACAGCTAATACAACACTGAATACAACACATTTGACAGTCATTTACAGACTACTATAGACTCTATATGTTATAGATTTATTCCTTTTTAAGGCATAACCACACTTTTTCTTAAAAAACTTAATTTGCTTATTAGTTAGTGCACATAAAGTTTGTTCATAAAGTATGTCTGCATGCCATTGCAAAATCTTTCTTTATTAGCCTAATTCCTTTATTCAAGCTTCTTTATAATTTATTCAAAACACCTTCCTTTATAATAATAAATAATTACTAATAATTATTCATTATTTATTATTACCCTCCTTTGTTCCAGCATGCCATGAACACTTGTTTAATACATTCATATTCACTTTTGAAAACATTAGTCAAGATACAGAAATATACAGCAGTTTAGGACTTTAATTTATTTCTTAAATTTACTTGATTTTTTTGTAAAGAATTGTAAAGGTGAAAAAAAAAACAATCCTATAAAAGAAAATCTGTTTATTTATTTATTTTAAAGCATTTGATTCTTAGACGATTTTTATTTATTTATTTTATATATATATATATATATATATATATATATATATATATATATATATATATATATATATATATATATATATAATTACTATTATTAAATTAATAAAACATTTGAGACGCATATCCGTCAGGCTCATAAGACACTTATTCACAGAGACAGAGAGAGACAGAGAGAGACAGAGAGAGAGAGAGAGAGAGAGAGAGAGAGAGAGAGAGAGAGAGAGAGACGCGGTGGAAAAGGGAGGGAGAGAAAGTTTTTCCCTTCGCAAAACTTTGTGCAAGCTTTCACTTTCAGCCGCTTTAGGCGGAGTTAGAGCAGCGTGCAGTGAGCGCGAGCGGGACGGCAATGCCACTTCCATCCCGCTTCAGTCACGCATCTCACATATAAGCATGTACTCTCCATACTGCCTCACACAGGTAACGCGTTCCTTATTCTTCTGCTTGATTGATTCGCGTGCTCGTCTGTCAGCTGCTCCCCTCGAGAGCGGGACTGTTTGTGTTGTGCGAGAGCGCGCGTTCGGTGGCACGTCTCCAGCTGACCTTCTTTACGCGCTTTCAGTGCGCATGGTTTGGGCAGAAAATGGCGCTTCGCTGGAAATCGATTTAATATAAAAGGAGCGCCGAGGAGGAGGAGTGGATATGTTCATATAGACGCGAGTTTAGCGCTTCGTGTCATTCTTTCGCTTTGTGCATAACTTCATTTGGAGAGATTGTAAGACGCGCGCGGGCTTTGGAAAGTCCAGTGTTTGACGCTGTTGCTGTTTTGAACTTGATCGGTTCGCCCTGTGATTTTTTTTTTCTTTTTTTTTTTCTTTGGGAAATGTCAAAGGTCGCAAGCATTGCCCCTAAAATACCAGTTTACCAGCTTTTTCTGATCTGAACTCACGAATGATCGTTGTGCATTATTTATTTTATTTTGCAAACTTTGAAAAATGCATTTCTTAAAAAAAATGCATTAAATGAATGCTTTGGGATTGAGAAATTAATGAAATACAGCTGGATACATTTTTTTGGTTTAAATGCATCTGTTGTGAAATCCGTATGATTTCTAATGTAAATCTGAAAGCTTCTGATTGTTTATGCACAAGTTATAGTTTCTCAAAATGAGAGTTGCAGATTTAAGTCTCATTAATTCGTGTTCAAATAATTATCATCTGAAATTATAAGCATGAATTTATTGTAGTTTATTAGTTTATCTAGTTTTATGTTAAGCAGCACTGCAATGTTTTTTTTTTGAGCATTTTTTTATATTATTATTTTTAAAACCATAATTTTATAGAGTAAATAAATTCTGCATATACATGTGGGTTTTGCCTTATGATGTGGTGCAGTTAACTGTTTTGGGCTCATATATATATATATATATATATATATATATATATATATATATATATATATATATATATAATGTGTGTGTGTGTGTACACTTCCATACAAACTCTGACAAACTTTTTTTTACTGAGAAACACTACAGTTTTCAAAACTGGTGTTTTCAGATTTGCTGTTTCAATCATGTCAGAAACCAAGAGAGCTTCTCATTCATTACATCTATTTCTAAACTCACAATCGTACATCATAGCGCAGAGCTGAACAGGGCTGACAGCTCTTTTTCTCTGGTTTCTAGAGGGTCTTTGTCTTCAGTGATATAGCTGGCTCTAATTCCTGATTGTTCCTGAAGTTGTCCTGCGTGAGTTAGTGCAGTCTCTCTGTCATACGCTGCAGTTGTTTATATTTCTGCCGTGGAGGACAGTTGGGTTACGCTGTGTGTGTCATGTGTAATTCATTCCTGAGTTTTACAGTGGTTCTATTAAAACTACTTTACTTCCATACCCCCACAGCGTGCTTGCAGAACCAGGGAGCGTGTGTTTTTCTTCAGGCATGCAAGCGCCGGCCTGTTTCCCATTTAGAATACAATAGTTACTGTGCACAGCCGGGTTCCTTAATTGATTGAAGCGGTGCAATTTGAACAAGGAATAATTCTGTGATTTAATAGACATGTTGAGTCTAAAAAGGGCGTTGTGCTTGTATAACAATGAAAATGTAAGCCCATAAGCATTCTTTTTATTGTTAATGTGTGTTTATGTACAGGGACTGTGTCTCTGATATGATTTGTGCACATAACTGTAAGTGTAGTGTTGGTGGTTTCTTAGTAAGCGGACTGCCACAGATTTATCTCTTTGGTCTGAAATGGACATATTTTCTTGTTTATATTACACTGAATCATACCTGTGTCTGCTCCAGAGAAAACAACGGCACTGGGTCAGTCGAAACTGGAAAAGCAAATATGCTATATTTTTATTATTATTATAATATTACTGGATGACTTGAAGTTTTTATTGGCTCAGTTAAAGGCTTTAGAGCAGAGAAAGTGACATTTTATAATTTATTTACTAGATTATCTGTCTAAAGTTATTTTTTTGTTGTTGTTGATTAAAATAAAATAGAAATATGATTATATTTATTATTATTTTATGAATATATATTTTTAATAAATGGGGTTGTAATAAATATTGATTATTAAATCATTATTAATTAACTATACTTTTTATGCATTATAATCAATAGATAATCAATTAAATTATTTTATTTATATCTATCTATCTATCTATCTATTGATTCTTGCAGCAATTTAAAAATAATTCACAGCAGAATTTGAAGCAATTTCAATGTAGTTCTATCAGTATTTTAATAATGTTACGGAGGTTTAGGATACGGCGAGTCCTCACACTGCGAGAGGAGAGAGAATAAGGTCTGCGTGTCTCCAGTTTTGCGCTTGAATTTCGGAGCTTTGTGTCTGACGAATAAATTTACATTTTGGCTTGTTTGGTGGCTGTGAATAAAGCAGGCCTAGAAGGTCATTAATGATATTAAATGTAAATAAAAAGGTTAAATGAGTCACTGAACAAAGCTCCATCTGACTGAACAAGTGCTGTGAGGAGTTTTGGGAATGGTGTATAATGCGGCATGTAGAAATGCACTGGTTAAAGATCAGGTTCATCAGATGTGAATGTTGTTCAAGATCTGAATATATGCTGTAATTAATGTAAACAAACAGGAATATGACTTTGTTTAAAAAAGCAAAAAAAGTAAAATCTGTTTTACAGCTATGGAAAAATGCTATTCAAATTTAAATTTTACCACATAAAAGTTTAAAATTCTACTTATTAGAGCAATAGTTAGGGAAATGTGTGTGTGTGTTTTTTTTTTTTTTTTTTACTTTTCATTTAAATGACTAATGCCACTGAATGAGTTTCCTCATTCATTCAGTGTATATATATATATAAGAAATGTTGCTGGCCACTGAAGGTCATTTTGAATTAAATTAATTGGCTTTGTGTTGAAAATGAGGGTCGACATCAAAAATTATATCTAATTATGTACTTGTGTTTTGTATAATTAAAGTGTGTGTGTGTGTGTGTCACACACAGCTGCAGGGTCACACCTGCCTGTTTTATGCCTGGATGGATGTGCAGCTCACTCTCAGTCATCAACACTTGTGGATATTTCAGTTTCTGAATTTAGAAACATTACGCCTGCATCCCAGACATAATGGTTTGCACGCAGTTTTACACACATACACACAAAACAGTGGTCAAAAGTTTGGAATAATTAAGATTTTTAACGCTTTTAAAGAAAACATCACTGTTGTTAATTATAAAATGAAGGAAAAGGAAAAAACAATATACTTTAATTAACTTGTAACTACTTAAAAATGACTTTTAATTAACCAGCCACTAAGCTTAGTGGGTGTAACTTTTGTGGTTTGATTTTCAGCCAGTTTTATGACCGTTACACATCTACGGCAACCGGGTCCGCATTTCACCGAGCTGAGGAGAAACCTTTTTATCTCGCTTCAGAAAACGTCAATCAGTAGCGATTCTAGCGAACAATATCTGCGGATATTCGGCCAAATAACAATCTGGACTGAGATGGATGAGGCTGTTCAGCCATGACAGGCTTAACTTTCTCCCAAACCTGACTTAGTCACTCTAGAGTCGCTCTAGATGCTCCGGTTTAGCTCGCTCCCTGGGCCTGGAAAATGAGTTGGAACAGCTGCTCCCGGGATTAAATCTGACCGAGCCTCAGTCTGAATCCACACAGTACTTTGAGAGAGCAGAATTGAACACTTTTATCATCTTTCACATTCTGATTCCCTCACATGCCACTGTGTCTTTGAGCTTGAATTCCTTCTTGTTCGTTCCTTCGTTCATTTGTCCTTCATTTTCTAATTGTGAAGCTCAAGTGGTTTTATCGCAGGATTAGGGAGCGCTGCGGGACTGCCGTCAGGGGCCGGCTGTCTGTTACATTCTACCCATTTCTTAGCCACCAGTGACTGTTAAATACATAATCACATTTAGAAATAAAAGTATTAAACTGCTTTTTTGGACATTTTTACATTTTTAAGGCAAAAGTGTGCACATCCAACTCAAACAATGCAATAAATGTGAAAAAGAGTAAATAATTGCTTTTGGGAGATCTGTGTACATGCCATATGAATAATATGTATGTGAATATGGTAATCATTTAATACCCTGGTATTACCATCTGAACACTGTACCATGGTACAGTCATAGTAGTATTTTAAAGTGTAATGGTGGCCCAATAAATACATTCAAATCAACAAACAGACTTAAGTTAGTTAGTGATTAGCTAATTTGACCACCAGATGAATTTAAAGAAAAGTTAAATTGAAATAAAAGTAACCCATACTGAGTAAATTCCACCAGTTGCATTATGTATATATATTTAACTATATTTTTGCATATAAATGTATATTTTGGTAGGATTTTTTATATTTTTTTATATACATTCATAAAAATATAACATAAAACTAAACTGGATGTTTTATAATTATGCAAGAATTTGTATGTTTTGCTATTGTTTTGGATGAATTAGCCCATGTCATTTTGCACGACAGGACCCATGATTACACTTACAAAATGCTTTTAAAAGTTGTAAACAACAAAGATTATGAGAGTACAAGAACAGTTTTTTTACTTCAAAATTACAATGTACTAAAACGTGCACACAATTACTATTTTGTTCCCTAGTTTACTATTGCGTTCACTCGATTTATAAATTGTGCGCACAATTTACTAATTCGTTCCCTCGATTTGCGAAATCGGTTTAGTACATTGAAGGAACAAATGAGTAAATCGAGCGCACAATTAATTTATTTTTTCTTGCATGTCGTGTGCGGGGCTATGTATAGAAGTAATTTTTGTCATAATGTTTATTGATAAAGTATGGTGTGTTTGTTGCTCAAAGATTTTGTTCCGCATTGAAATTCTCAGATGGATCCCGGTAGTGAAGCTTGAAGAGCAGAAGAAGTTGATCTTGCGTTTCACTTCAGAGGGCCGTGACGGTATTGTGCGCTCATGTGATAGGCAGTCTGTCGGTGAAACCAGAGGCTCCCGTTTGACCAAATGGTGTCCAGTGGCATTGAGTCGAGCTGGTTTCATGGCACAGAGACGGGATGGTTACAATGCCAGACGGGCACAGGGACACTCCGTTCCTTTTACTTATTCATTCTCACGGGGCGTCAGCCGTGTCCCCTAGCCGACAGTCAAAGCTCCCGTTCACCCGCCGTACAGTCAACAATAACAAAAGACCACAAACAAAGACATTAGCAGTGTTCAGAGACTACAGGATCATATCGTATTTATTTATTTCCCTCAGGTGCACTTACAGTGTTCGTCAGAGTTTGAAAACATTTGAAATTTAGTTTACCATTACCCTTTTTCATGCACTCTCCATTCCTTTGCAATCACATGTTTTTTTTCTGCTTTGCCTTTAAATGAATATATTTTATTAATTTTGCCATTTACTCATTTCATGCTTTAACTGTTCTTTTTCCATTTTTATATATATATATATATATGAAATTTCAAAATGGAAAGTTTTACTTAGTTTTTGAGCACCAGAAGGGAATTTTTGCTGTGTAAATGTTGATTGTGGTTTATGTGTGTAGGTTTTTGAGATTAGAAATCCAATAAAATGAGACTTTTTGCAGCTGAGTTTCAATAACTGGCTTGAAAAAAGTCTGCAGTTCTGCGGAATACGGTATGTTTACATAATGTCATACTCGTTTATTCATACTCTTATTAAACTTATTTTATTTTCAGATCTGATCTCATTTTCTTACTATTTTTATTTATTTATTTCTTTACACAAAAAGACCCTTTAAATTATGTTCATAATCATAGTTTTTAATTTTTCCATTTACTCATGTCCTTCCAAAATGGACTTTAGCAGAATGTTTTAATCTTTTTCAAAAGTACAGAGAGTGAAAAGCAAATAAAAGAGAGAGAAAGCAAATGAGGAGACGGGAGAAAACTTCATCCCATTCTTTAGACCAGCAGTCCACTGTTTAAAAAAATAAAAAATAAAAAAAATGACCATTTAATAAACTTTTACATTTACTCCCCTCAATATGTTGCCTTATTTAGTTTTACTTGGTGTTTTTGCTGTGTACATTTTTTGGTTCATTAATGTATTTGGATTTTTGAGATCAGAAATCCAATCAAATTAGATATTTCTGCTGCTTACTTTCAACAAATAGTCTGAAAAGTATGTTTACTTAGTACATACATACTATTTTAGGTGTAGTATGTACAAAGGAAAATATTTTTCAGTATATAACCTCTCTAATGTTATTTCCATTTGTCACATACTCTCTCAATTCATGCAGAAATGTTTTCAGAAGTCATTTCCTTACTGGTTTTTTTTTTTTTTTTTTTTTTTTTTTTACACAAAAAGAGCCTTCAATTGAGCATGTCTAGGTTTATAGAGAGAGAAACACCAGAGGAAATTTTCAGTTCATAATAAACGTAATAAATGTGTCAAAGAGCTGTTTTATTCTGCCGTTCACTGTATGAGGTGGTGGCAAACACAAAGCCGGCCTGATGATCAAATGCTTGCTGGCACGGAAGAGGACGGCCTAGAATAAAGTACCTAGTTTTTATCTTAAGCTTTAATTCAGAAAGGCCCAGACCAATCGGCTCTCATCTACTATCTGCACAGCTGTCCCAGTATCCGTGGAGAACGGATTCCTACTGCCATTGCCATGGGAGTCTCCAGCCAAAAGAATAGGAGGATATCCAGTGTGTGTGTGTGTGTGTCCGTCCTCCTC
This sequence comes from Carassius gibelio, assembly GCF_023724105.1. Lineage (NCBI taxonomy): Eukaryota > Metazoa > Chordata > Actinopteri > Cypriniformes > Cyprinidae > Carassius > Carassius gibelio. Next base: position 27,311,802 of record NC_068373.1, read on the forward strand.
CTCCCTTCCCCTTCGCTCATGTCACTCCTGGCATGGATTAGGCTTTGGCAGCGGCCTGGCAGTGTCCATAGCTCCGCTGTGGCTCTGTGCTTGCTGATATGTTGTGTTGTTGCGATGGCAACGGGACACACACTCGAACATAATTACATAATTTAGCTCACATATACATAAGCCGGGAAACATAGGTTTTGTGCGGTCGGCTAATGTACGGTTGGAGCTGATCAAAACCATCTTTGTGAAAATAGAGAAGGCTTCTGTCCATCAAACAGGAAGACAGGGTTCCCATAGCAGCTGTTTGAGGGACCGATCGTAATCTTGCATTGTGTACTGCATACGTGCAAAATCAGATCTGTTTGCAATGGAGACCATCTAATCTCCTAAAAATAAAGGTTCCATTCTTTAAAGTGGAAAAGGGAAAAGGGAAAAGTTATAAGAAAAACTGTTTACTAGAAGATTCCAAAAATGGTTCTATTTTTGGCATCACTGTGAAAACCTTCCTTTTGGGGTCTTTATTTTTAAGAGTGATGGTGTGTGTTTCGGACGCCCCTGCGAGGGGGTTGCTGGATTTATGGGTTGCGTCGGATGGCTATGCCAGCGTTGGCATGGGTAGGGTTTGCAGTGTTGCTAGGCAAATCTTCCCTCTCTGGCTTTGCGCTCCATTGGTTCCATCTCTGTCGGAGCAGATCAAATTCTCTTTGTTTTACTTTGTTTTTATTAAAGTGCCACTCCATGAAGGACCAGAGCGGGATGGATCAAACGCTCTAGACATTTAAGACCGACATGCTTATTAAGAGTCGCAGCCGGAGGTCAAGGCCACACGACCCTGTTGAGGGATGCTATAAAAGCATGACGCAGTTATGAAATGCACTGGTCCTAATATAGACCGCGCACACCAGTCAATAAGAGTGGGGGATATGACCAAAACCTATGGTAATAATAATAATTAATTACTATTAATTGTAATGTTAGTTTTTAGAAAAGTTGTATTTTATGAAATATTTTGATTTATTAAATATTTTTTTATTAATTAATTATAAATGGTTTTATAGTAAATCATTATTAACTATTAATGATAGATTATTATTATTATATTGTTATATTATATATTATTATATTATTATATATTATATATATAAAATATTTTTTCTTTATTTTATTAAACAACCCATTCATTATTTTCTAAATGAAAATGTAGAAGTTTAGAGACTTAATCTGTTTATGTGAGGCAAGGTGTCTTGCTTTTCTTGGTAGTAATTAAAGTTTAATGATTTTTAAAGTTTAATTCTACTCCCTGAAGAATGGTTTTGAATTGCAGGTCTGCATCCTGTTTGCTACTTCAATTAAAATAAAAATCCTTTTGAAATTTAAAAGCCATTGTCAATTCAGTTCTGTAATATGCAAACACATTTCCACCATTGTACATAATATAACTCCACTTACATTATTTCTCTTAGTTTCCTTCCTCTGTTTAGCATTTTTTTGTTAATTAACAACACAAATTTAAAACACTCTTCTCTCATGCATAATGCATTTGGACACACACACACACACACACACACACAAACACACCCTCGCACCTGCACACACTTAAGCACATGAAACAGATGTGCATTCTTTGCTCATCCGTGTCAATCTGGTGGTGACTGCACATATCACGACCGGCACCGACAGAGCACATGCGAGAAACCGCTGCCACGTGTGCCAGATCCTCACCTGACTCTAAACCCAAACAGCCTCCACAACCTCTCACAGTCAACCTGCATCACATTAGCACATTTCCTCTGAGCCTGGCCACGCCCACTGCCACACATGTGCATCATACCTTACCGGCAGCAACAGCTGTGATTGGCTGTTTATAGTTTAGGTGGTTTTTATTTTTTTTTATCCCAAATGTTGTTGGTTTCCCAACTGTTTCTCCTAGACGGCAATGGGATTCAATTTATCATGTAATCAAAATTGACCCTATTTACCTGTTTTGCCTATGATTCATTGCAGCACATTAATCCAAATCTTAATCTTTCATCAGAATGTAATAACTTGCTCTGCCTATGAAATGACTTTCCTGTTTTGGCTGACATCACAAAACGTATTCAACCCCTTCAATCACTTAGTATGTAACTCTAACTCTTCATCATTCAATCTTTTCTCAGTGAAATCCTGTCTTCCACGGTTTCTTTCTGAATATCACATTAGAGAAGAAAAATTAGTTGCGAATGGCATTTCAGAATAAGACTCAATAACTTTTTATTTGGCCTGCTTCTCAGATATTTATTTCCAAGAATCAGATCCAGTACTCCCACATGGATTTTCTAGAGTCTTTCGGTTATGCTATTCACATCTATGTCTTTAATGCACTATAAAATAGATTGTATATATCAGCAATCGTCTCATTTGAGTTTACTATCATTTTTTTTTCTTTTACTTATCACTGTTCTGGGTGTGTGTGTGTTCACTGCTGAGTGTGTGCACTTGGTAGGGTTAAATTCAGAGCACTAATTCCGAGTATACATCTTTTTTTCTGCCATGGAACTATAGGATAAACATCTGAGACAAAATTGAAGTCCATTTCCACTTCAAAATTCTCACCAAAAATATATGGAAGTCACAGCTGGCGAGAAATAAAATGATGAGATGAGAAAGAACTGTTTTAAAATAGTCTCAATATGGGAAATATAGTCACAATTGTGAAAAAAAAATTGCATTTGAAAGAATTAAAGTTTGCTTAAATGCTTTAAAAAAATAAAATAAAATAAAAAAGTCAAAAAGGAGTCAAATTTCATTGCAAAGAGTTTCAGAAAGTAGGTTTGTGTCCTCTGCAGTCATAAACTCTCATCTCAGATAAGATTATTGAGCCTAAAAAAATCATTAACTAAAACATAAGTGGGTTCACAGCGGGACGCTGAGCGCATTTCACCCTGAGGCATTTCACCAGTGTGTGAGAGCGCCCGAGAGCAAGCGTCTCATGAGTTAACCGTGCAGCCAGAGGCGCTTTTCTTGTCTTGTGGGTTGGTGGGTGTGGATGTGCGAGAGGAAAGCTGCGGCTCTCTTTTTCACTTTTCCAGAGTCCGTCAAAACTCACTAAGTTGCTGCGCTTTAACCCGAGGGATCTGCGTGCATGAATGTTTCTGAACTGCGTGAAAACAGAAAGCAGCAGCGAGGAGCGACGGCAGATCATAAACAACCATGTGGAGTGTTACTCCCGGCCTCATGGCATGGCGTGCCGTGCTGTTTAACCAAGCAGCTTTGCAAGGAATTGCTGCCTGTTGCTGGCAGGCACAAAGCGCGGCAGCTCTCGTCGCCCGTCTCTGAGTGAGCAGGAAGTTGGCCAACCTCCAGCGGTGGAAAATCTATACACGGTTGCATAATATAGCATATCTTTACCTTGCATGAACCCTGAGGAGGCCCGGCAGCTGTGAGCAAACAGAGCGAGGGAGGGTGTGTGTGTGTGTGTGTGTGTGTGTTTGCACGGACAGGATTCCTGTGAGCGTCTGCTGGCTGTGGTTGCAGGCCACAGGCTGCATAGCTTTTTCTGACAGGCCCTATGTAGGTTAGAATAAATGCAATGAAAGTTGCCGCCCTGCACCACTATGACATTGTGCGGCTCTACCGAACAGTTAATCATCTATCCCAAGTTTTACAGAAGGATGTTATGACTGAAATCCGTGCGGTCTTTTACCTTGCACGCGAGGTAAGAGACCGCACGGATTTCGACTGTAATTTTCGTGTACTAGTTTTCCGTTTCCTTCTACAATGAAAATTACGTCCATTAGGTGAGCTGAAACGGCCAGCAGGATTTTTTTTTTTTGGTTGTTCATTCAATTCAGCTCCCTCCATTAAAAACACACGCAGAAGCAGGGCTGTGCAAATGACAAGTTAAAGAATTACCTCCTTTTCAAAACCTGAGTGTGAATTTTAATCAAACTGGCCACACCTCACAGGAAGTTGAATTGAAATTTGAATGAGAATGACAGGAAAAATAATGTACCGGTAGGTGTACTGAATTAGCATTCAAAGCAATTTAACTCAGGTGATGCATTCTGGGACATAAAGTGTTGTTATTTTACATTAATTAGACACTGAATGAGTGACAACTAGACTCAAAGTTTTGGATGGGTTTCTTATGACTGGAGGGTCAGGAAGTAACATCAAGTAACCCCATCAAAAATTCTAGAAACCACCTAGAAACACCTTAGCAACCATACAGAGCACTTTAGCCACCATCTAGCAACATAGAAATGACCAAGCAATATCTGTTGTTTTTTGGATAGACTACTAAGGTCAATTAGCAACCTCCTAGAATATCCAGAAACTACCTAGCAAAGCCATAGTAACCACACTTAACATGAATTTAATTTGATTTTAATTCTACTTCTTTGCATGAACATTTGAATTGCAATCCTGCATCTTGTTAGCTTATTCTGTTCAAATTTTTCCTCAAGTTCAGCAATTGAGCTGAGAATATGGCGTGCTGTAGTGTTGCGTTCATGCATTTGAATGCATTTTGGAATGCAAAATCACATGAAACTGAACTTGTATATAGCTTGTAGCGTTTGCATTCATGTAGATAGTGTCATATGTTATGCACACAAAAAACAAACAGACTTTATAGTTTTGTGCACATTTGTTAATGAGCTGCTCTGGGACAGATTCATGTAACGTCCCTCCACATATCATCTGGAATAGGATATGGACTGAACTCGAGTTAGCTGATGATATCGCATTTGTGGCTCCCGGTCGGCAGTGTAGTGTGTGTTAGACTAATCACGGCTCCACGCTTTAAACAGCTCAGGTAAAAATGCTCTGTTCCCCATCCGACCGTTACCCTCAAAGATAACCAGATGTCCAGCTGTTTTTATTCCTGTTTTGGTTCGTCTCTTTAAGAACAATGTCTTTCTCATATGACCGTACTCTTGTAGTTTTGTGGCGTTTTCCCTGTTTTGTCTTAAAATTTTAATGGGAAGAGGCTCCTTGGAACCATCAGCAACCTCACCTCGGTTTACCCGTCCTCCCGGTGGGCTTTGGGCGGTTTCAAGAAAAATATAAACGAAATGCAAATCGTGCGGCAGTGTAATGCAGAATGACATTTACCATGTGCCGTTCTTACACAAACAAAGAGAAGACGGGCCATCCAAGAAAAAGTTCCATATCTCCTTCCTTACATTCGCTTGTGTTTGCTTTCATATGTCATTTTTTTATTTCCATACTAAAGTTAGAGCGGCATTGGCCGGAGCTCTGCCAGTCTCGCAGAAGCCAGGAAGTCATTTGGACCCTTTCACTCGAATCCCGTGGCCAAGTGTGCGGTTGAATTAACCCCAAGACGACACATAAAATGATCCGAGAACTGCAAGCAACAGACATTTTAGGATTTCTAAGGTTATCGTATCCTTGTTTGACCTGAACTCAGAGATTGTTATTTGAACTGGGTATTTTTCTTTACATGTGTAGCTGAATTTAAACAAACCTCTGAGTGTGTGTGTGTGTGTCTGTAACTCGTCCTGCACCATTTGTGCTCCAGACATGAACGATTGCATGTTTTGTTAAAGAGAGGTGTGCCGTTACTTTCTTTATGCTAGAATGTTTGATTTTCACCTGGTAAGTGATGAACATAAAAATAACAAGCAATTGAGACATTTCTTTAGACTTTTGGATGGGCTTGTTTGACTTTGGTTGGTGAGCAACCATTTAGAACATATTAGCATTTACCTACCAACACTTTAGCAACCACCTTACAATGCCCTAGCAACCATTTACAAAACTTTAGCAACTACCAAGAACTTTCTAGCAACTATCTAACAAAGCCATAGTAACCATTTAGAACATTTGCAACCACCAAGCAACCTAGAAATGTCCTAGCAACCACACAGAAGGCCCTAGTATGAATTCCAACCACATAAGACCTATACAGATCTAGTTGGCATGTGCTGCTTTGGTCTTTTTCTGGTGCTGTATGTTTGGGAGGGTCTGCAGACGTCCTGACGAAGCTCTGACAAATACACTACATGTGGAATAGGAGCCATATGTGAAAGCAGGGGAACAAATGCACACAGCCCAGAAAACAGGCCCTTTCCACAGAAACCACAAGCCAGAGATCAAGTGCAGCTACGAGCTCGCATGAAAATCCAACCAAAAGTCCTGTGTGAAGAATCTCCAGTGCTGTGCGTCAACATTTCTACCAAAAAACGAAACCTGTTCAAACATCCTTATAGTTTAGCCATTAAATGCTGGTTTCCTGCTAATGAGACGCAGCCTGTTAGCATATGCTCAAAGTGAGAAGTTAGCGAGAAGTTCATGCACAGCATTTTAGTTGATTTTATTGCATTTGGCATTCATCTGGAAAGTATACAAATACAGCATAAACATAATCCATCAGTTAGGGCCACTTTACTGTGTTTGAAGACCCAACATCTTCCTCCTGTAAGATCTTAGTGAAGTACGAGGCACAACAGCAATAACGGCCAAACAAGCGAGATGCCTTCGGCCAAATACGTTTGTTGTGAGAATGGCATGTCGCTGGTACAATCCATCCACTGTAAAAACAATGGTGCGGTTGTGCTCCGTAACCCAATTATGCCCCTCTAGAGAGCAAGAGAGAGAGACTCTGTTAGCAACTCTTGATCCATGGCTTTATTCATTTCACTCTGTCTGTGTTGCCCGCCAAACTGGAGATTATATTTGAATTATTCCTTCTTATTTTTTTTTTACATTTTTTTTTATAGCAATACTGATAACTTTAATTCCACTAACTAAAATGCATTGATTTCTTTCATTTATCTTTAAGACATTTATATTGAATAAATGTAATAAAAATAAAAATTATTATATTTATTTTATATAATAATACATTATTAATACATGTCAAAGTTTATTTATAAAGCACTTTTTTAGAAACAACATGTGTTTACCAACGTCCTGTACAAGCATGAATAAGGCAATATGACAAAAAGAATAACAAAGTTAAAAATATTATGAAATATTATAGAATAATGTGAAATAAAATAGCAGCTCTCACAGTGTTAAATGCCATACTATAAAAGTAGGTTTTTTAAGCTAGATTTAAAAACAGTAAGTGTTTGGGCTTTTCTAACATGTAAAGGCAAATTATTCCAAAAGCCCGCCACCAGTCATTGTTAGTTGTCCCTCGTGTAAGGCTGAAGAGCAGGGGTGACCGTGGTCACCATCATGGTCACCGTCAAAAGCACGGTCACCCCTGCTCTTCAGTCTTACATGAGGGACAACTAACAATGACTGGTCCCCTTGACGGAGCATATGAGCATATTCAATTCTTTCAAAATCTTTGAAACTCTGTAAAGATTTAATCTTAGAAAGTTGCCTCATCTGGAAAAAACTGGATTTAATTACCAAATTAATCTGATTATCCAGTTTAAAATTACCCATTAAACCAAGTTTTTTGCAGAGGGCTTTACAAATGGTTTTAAAACAACTAAATCCAGGTCAGGAGACCCACAGGCACTCCCTGGAGTAAACAATATAACTTCCAATTTATCCTTGTTAGATTAAAAAAAAAGTACTGCCATCCAGGCTTAAATTTCCTCAAGGCAACACAGAAGTGGTGCTATAGAATTTGGATGTTTTTGTTTCAATGGCAGATATAATTGTGTATCATCTGCATAACAATGAAACAAAATATTATACTACCTGAAAATGGATCCTAGAGGAAGTATAAATATATATAAAAAAATAGAATAGGCCCTAAAATGGAGCCCTGGGGGACCCCACACGAGAAACACACAGAAGAGGACATAAAATCACCAACAGAAAAGCTTTTGCCAGACAAATATGATCGAAACCACTCCAACACAGTACCCTTAATGCTGACACAATGCTTCATATGAGATCAAGATGTTATGGTCTACAGTGTCATATGCAGCCGTGAGATCTGAGAGCATGAGAACAGCATAGTCACAAGAGTCAGTGGCAAGAAGCAGATCATTAAAACAATTCAATAGGTCTATCTCTGTCACACTGAAATACCTCATGAAGACCATGTAAATTTAAAAATGAGTACAGTTGTGTGAATACAATTTTCTCTTTGAAAGAAATGGGAGTTTTGAAATGGGCCAAAAATTTGCAAGGACCGATGAATCCAAATTATGTTTGGTATGATTTATGATTTTGCATGTAATTACTATATGATATTTATTTATACTACTCTTGTTCTTATTATTATTAATAATATGGAGTATAATCATTATGATTAGAAATATCAATATCTAATGTTTATTTATTCATGTTTTTTATTATTATTGCGTAGAGATCTGATTGTGAGATTATATTTTAAATTCTTGTTTTTCCCCCCTTTTGAGTCTAAATGTTAAGTTTAAACTGACACTTTCTAACTTGGGAATGAATAGTTGTTAGGGTAAACTGTTGAATATTTTACGGAAAAAAATACTTTTCTTAAATATATGGTTGTGCAATGGCATTGTGCTATTCTTCACCTAATTGTTTAATCAAAATATCTGATGTAAAAAAATAGGCATAATAAATTTGAAAAAGTATGAATATCGATATTTGTCAAACAGATTCTAATCTTTTGAGATATAACATTTAGAAGAAAATAAATTAATATTGTTAATTCAATTGAAGGTGGGGCCTAAAACTTTTAATACAGTTCGCAACCTTTGAAATGTGGTCAGACTGAATGTGTCTGTGCTTATTTTGTTTTATCCGAACTTCCGACGCTCTCTGCCTTCATGCATCAGATTAGCAGTGTGAGTTCTCACGTCTGCCGGTTCCTTTGTTTTGTTTGCCTCCCACCGGTGTCTGTCGTCAGCCCGCTGCTTTCCTGGAGAGCTGAAGTTGCTGTATCTTTATTAATTCAACAGGAGGAAGTTTCGACAGGAAATGAGGAAAGGGATGTGGGCAGTCATATTTACCGATAGGAAGAGAGTGTTTAAGTTCTCTCCTCTGAAATCTCTCAATAAGGCTTGACTTCAGCATTTACACTTTTCTCTTTTACTGTCAGACCATTATAGAAGGAAACTTTTTTCTAGGCATTTTTATTTCTTTAGAATGTACGACTACACTACTACTACACTTGTAAATGAAAATATAGATGATAGGTAGATAGATTCATGTTTAATAGCTCAGGTGTGTATGTGGTTTCCTGTGTGTCTGTGTGTGTGTTGGAACAGGTCTCTTTTGCCTGTGTAAGGGTCAATGCAGAGGAAGCATCTATTGGTCTTTATTCAGGACTTTCTCCTTCCGTCTGTCCCCCTTTATTTCTCACACATATCAATAGCCTGATTTTTCTCATGAATTCCAGTTATAATCAAGATTTGTTGCATAACAGTCATAATACAGATTTTCAAACTCATTTTACCACATTTACTGAACAGAACTATGTCTGCATTGTAGAAAAAAAGTATTTTGTTTCAAAAAAGTAAGGAAAATGTTTTCTATGATATGGTCCAACTAATTTACTCACTTATATCACCATCCACTAACCCTATATTTGGTTACGATTCAATATTTTATTTCATTTTTTAAATACATCAAATAATGGAAGTAAAAAGGCATTCAGCTAATTTTCATTGTTAAAATATTTGTTTCCTATATCCCAGCAATTTTTTTTTATTAATTCACATAAAGCTTGAAAAAATATAAATATTAAATATTAAATGGAAAAACTTGTCAACTAACTAAAATAGAATAAAAGTTAAATAGAAATATTAAAAAGAGTGTCAACATAATAGGCTTCCATTTGTTAACATTAGTTAACATGAATTGACAATTAAAAATACTTCTAGAGCATTTATTAATCTTATTTTATGTTCATTTTTAACCGTTACTAATGTCTTGTTAAAATCTGTTAATATTATTGAATGGACCTGAGTTAACATGACCTAACTATGAACAGTCCTATTTTTATTAATACGTTTAAAAGATATTTATTAATACTATAACCAACATTTGCTCATTGTTCATTCATGTTAACATTAAGTAATAAGACCTTATTGTAAAGTGTTACCAAAATGATAAAAGAGCTTAACAAAATGACAAAAACTTGCTGAATATAATAAAAGTATATAAATAAAAGCTCATTTAAAATATTAATGAATACTACAATAGAATACTTAAGTTGATTCCCCACAAACTTTTTTGATGATCTCATGCAGCCTAACACAGTGACATTTTTGACATCATGTGTTCAGTTTGACTATTCTATTCTTCTTCTTTTTTTAAGCGCCAGGAAGAGGTGTGGTGTCGGTGCACAGATACAGAAGGTGTTAAACAGGACACAAGACCGCTTAAAATGACAGACAGAGTTGCACAGACCTAGCAGAAAGGAGACAGTAGGGGTTGTGATTTGGGGATGGTAGTAAAGCATTTGCATAAAGGGCAGGGCAAAGTGCCCGGCGGTGGAAAGCATTGGCACCACGCCTCGCAGACTGGCAGAGGGGCGACTGAAGAGAGAAAAATAGTAGAAAGAGAAAGAGCGAGGAGGGGAGGGGGATTCAGTCAATAGTGCATCCCTTGTTCTGCGAGAGGAGGGCCGGTTTGTTGGCAGCGGTGATGGGGAATCTCTTGTTTGTGTGCTAGATTGCCCCTTTATTTCTTTGATTGCGAAACGTTCAACACTCGGCAACTGTAGTGCCTGTGTGAATGTTTACAGGGGCATCTGTTCCCGTTTCAGGGTCCCACGTTGTGCGTCTAAACTGTTTCAGGGTGTGTTTTAAGTTCATTTAAATTCATTTCGCTGTGATTCCGCTTCCACAGCAATCAATTTATCAACGTATTCAGTCTAATATGTGATGCTAAAGCTATTAAAAACAGGTCTCTGGGTAATCTCCTTCATTCTGGGTTCTTCATGGGCACAGCTTTGGCACACCGACTAATCTATTTGCATGCAACGTCTCTCTGCCAACCAATCAGAGGGTTTTAATCAAGGCAGAGAGCCGTGCCTTTGAGCTGGAACGCCATGGAGCCGGCGCAGCTGGATGATGTCATAGACCCGGCCTTCAAAGTGATGGTCAGCACTGGAAAGCTGCTGGCATTTTGTGTGCTGGTTGACATTTTCGGATGTCATTTTCAGTCCAATTTGCTGATCTGTGGTTTCAAGAAACATTTATTTTTATTATGCAAACATAAAATAGAAATATTGAGTGTCCCTAAATCACAAGTTCAATCTTTTGTTCGTTTGTTAAATATATTGGCTAATTTGACTGCACTTTACACATTCAATAATACCTTTTACCACACTGAGAAATAAAATTGTCTAGAAACAAATTTCATTCAGAAATTGCTAGTAAATTTCAAAATTAATACAATGAAACAGCAAGTAACAATGGAATACAATAGACTGAAATAAAATTTTCTTGTAAAACATAATCCAACATCTTTCTTTGTTTTACAACTTTGAAAAAACACCACTGGAGCCCATCGACTTCCGTTGTATGAATAGAAAATAATACTGACCCATTTCTCAACATCTTTTAATGTTCCGCAGAAGAAAGAAAGTTAAAGTACATGAAGACCGAACTCATGTTTTTTTAGTGAACTGTCTCTTTAAATCCACATCTCAGAAGGAGCTGTCTGCAGAGTCCGTCTGGGCCTGCTTATCAAGAGCAGAGATATTCAGGACTAATGATGTTTCCGGAGGTTTCCTGTGTTCTCCGTCATGCTCCGTAAGCAGCGCTAAGCCTTGGTTTGATTCTCTACGCACGTGAACTCAGTGCTGTGGCGGTGGTGTGCATCGGGCCGTGCAGGTAACTCTGCGGTATGTTGAAATCAGACACAAGATTTCTGATAATGCTACACTAACAATGCAATTAGACGATCAAAAGATCTTGACCACCGGAGATTTCATGATCTTTAATTCATTGGAGCAGTACTTCCCAATTCATTTATGTTAATACTTGAGCTTCAGAAGTTTGATTTTGAAGTTGTTTTTATTGTCAGTTTTTGTACACTGGGATTTATTTATTTATTTTTTTTTTTTGCAACTTTAGCAAAACCTATGATTTCTAATCTACCTGGATTAAATGTAGCATGCAATTTAAGCAAAAGTTTATTTGTTTATTTATTACTTTTAATATCCATGGAATAAGATTTTTGTCATGTAATTTACATGATACTTTCGCCCAAAGCAATTTACAGTGCATTCAAGCTATATATTTGATCTGCAGCTGCTTTTCCTGGGAACTGCAGCCGTGACCTTGGCATTGCTAGTGCTAGGCTCTGCCAGCGGAGCTGCAGGAACATCATTACCAGCTCGGCTGTGCAATCCTTCATCCATTATTCCTTATCAAATCTCTTTGCCGCTGGCTTTTTGTGTTTGTTGTTTGTTTGTTTTTGCTAAACTACATCCTGTGCTACAACACCTACTCAAGGAATTATGCAGCAATGATTTTTATCAGCGAGCCATAATTGTTTGCATTGCATTTGGTGCAATTATGTGTTAGCCAGACGGAAAAGGAAAAGTGTGGGCATGCACTGTATGACATCACGGTTTGATGACAGTTTTACTAGTATGTTTGGAAAAACCCATTTTGTAGATTTAATCTGTCATGTCCTTTTCACCTTTCTTTAAAATGTACATTTACTCTGGCGGCTCCAAAGTTTGGATAATTCAGTTTTTATTATTAATTTATTTTACTCACCCAGGCTGGATTTATTTGATCAAAATTATAGTAAAAACAGTAATATTGTGAAATATTATTACAATTTCAAATAACCTTTTTCTATCTGTATATATTATAAAACGTAATTTATTTATGTGATCAAAGCTGAATTTTCAGCATCATTGTTTCAGTCTTCAGAGTCACTTGATCTTAAGGCATTAGCAATTGTTCTTCTTATTATTATTATTAATGTTAACTTTTTTTGTCTGTTTGTTTATAACATTAAAATTTCTTTCTGACAATTCAGATCAATTTAAAGTGTCCAGCTGAATGAAACTATTATTATTTATTGTTTATTTTATTTTAGTTACCCCTAATATTTGAATGGCAGTTTATCACAGCTGTATAGCATGACCGTTTTTAACATTGATAATAATAATACATGTTTCTTGAGCATCAAATCAGCAATTTAGACTGATTTCTGAAGGATCATGTGACATTGAAGACTGCAGTAATGATGCTTAAAATTCAGCTTTTTACATCACAGGAATAATTTACATTTTAAAATATATTGCAATAGAAAACAATTATTTGAAATTGTAATAACATAACAGTCTTCCCTCAAAAACAAAACAAAAAACGTATTTATTCCAGATTTTTGTCCAGTAGTGTATGCAGTCGAGTGAGTTTGGAAGACACTGCTGCTGGTCCAAATCCGGCACATAGTGCACCACACCATTTCCTCTTATTAGGCCCAGAGAATGTGTTGACAAATGAGCTGATGAATTTCGGGTTGATATTTTGCAGGCCTTAACCCTACACTGCGGTTCTTCCCAGAGTGCCGGGCGTTCCATGCAGCTCTCAGGGCCCTCTGGGATACATGTGCCTTTCCTTTCTCTCCGCTGCCACAAATTGCTTGCAGACTTTTCACACATAGTAATGTGCTGGTTTGTAAACTGGGGTAATTGCAAACACCACCAAACAGCTTCAGCTATCGGCATGCATCACTGGCTAGCCATGATCTGTACGGCTTGGGTGCGTCCTCTCGCCTGACGCAGTGCATGTTGATAATAAATTCTGCCATTTGGTCATTCAAAAAGGAATCTTGCATTCATGCTTTTATCAAACAGGGTTGTACATAGAGAAAAAGAGAGTGTTTTAGCTCTCTTTGTGTGTATAAATTGATCTGAGAAACACTTAAAATGACAGTTATACATAGGGCAAACTGGAGCTAGTTGTCACACTTTGCCCAAATATTTCTCGGTGCAGAATTATTTTTAATTCCAGTTTGGGTGTAGAGTACCATTCAAAAGTCTGAGGAGAGTGCATTTTTTGTACTTATATTTTCGGATACTGTGAGCCATTTTTTCAAGATTTTTTGATTAATAAAAAGTTGAGAACAGAACTTCAGCATGGATGCATTCATTTGGAAGCATTAATCAAAAGTGTCAGAGGTTCTGTCTTTAAGAAAAAAATATTATAAAATCTGCAAATTAACAGCTATTATAAGGCCTAATTAATAGGCTATTAAGCTGAAATTTAATTAAATTAAAATCAATTTTCACTATATACCCGACATTTATTTTAATGCATGCCAAAAATATATATACATCAACATTTTAGTTTAAAAGATAAAATTCACAAAAAAATCTGATATTAGAGAATTTTGAACAAAGTGTTTGTGACTTGCCCCAAGCTCCCATATTTCACAGCTGCTGGTATAAAATCGCTTGTGTTCAGAATTTGCAGGTGTGTCTCTGATTGTGATGACAGCATCTTATGTCATTCGTCACTGCGAGGGCGAGTTTTTAGTGTGCCTGACCCATCTCAGACTGCCTTTCAGAAATCACAACAGACCTGCAGCGTATCAACAGAGAGAAGAGCGGCGAACATCACCTGTGCCAACACACACACACACACACACACACACACACAACTGCTCTAACTTCACGCTTACACACATTCTCACACGGCCCACGTTTCTGAGATGCGAGGTTATACACGAGTGTGTGTGTGTGAGACTGTGTCCAGTGTCAGACACAATAGATGGCCGTCTGTGTGTGTTTGTGTGTGTGTGTGTGTGTGTGGTCAGCTGTGTCTTTCCGCCATGGTTTTGTCCACGCTGGCACGCTGACATGTCTGGACTGGCGTCCTCATGATAGCGTGTGTTAGCACATGATTCTCCACCTCCCTCAACGTCTGTCATGTTGGTATTTATCACATTTTTACTCTGTCTCTCACCGTCTCATTCGAGGCCTGCCTCCTTTCACTTTTAAAAATACTTTTAACAGGCTCTTTGTCTCTTAGTTTCTTGTGTTGTCCGAGTGTCTTTCTGCTGTAAGAGGGCAGACTCAGCTCTCACGTCTGTCATCATTACGGTGTTTCAGGGTCACGGTGGGTCACACCCGCAGGGAGGGTCACGGACGCACAGCGGGCAACCAGCAAACCCTGAAATCTCTCTCATTAAACATGCTTGGTTTACCCAATGGTCCACACACGAGAAAACTACTGGAGGACAAAAACCTGTCCCAGAAACAACATCAGATATATTACACAACAATAATGAATAATTATTATTCATTTTATCTCAATAATTAAAAAATATTTTCAGTAATTAATAATTAATAAAGTATGTGCTTCAAAAGCTTTAATAACTTTAATGAATTATATGCTAAATCTTAAAAATATTTCACCTTCGACAAATATTAAAATACACTTTTTCATTATCTATGATGTTTCAGGTTACTAAGGTTCCTAATTTAGCTTTGGGTATTTTAATATTTTAATAATAATAATATTGCACTTATTATTATTTTTTTTTAAGAATAAATATTTCATATAGGAGAAAACATGTTAATTTCCCAGTGCTGAAGGCTGAAATATAAGACATTGAATTTAAAGCTGAATGGGTTTCACACTAAAATATAACATAATGTTTTCACTTGCTGAGTTGTTTCTAAAAACAGTATTTATTCACGATAGAACATAGCCTATCATATTTAATTTAAGAAATATTTGTAGGCTATCGGTGTATAAATAGCCCATCAGTAAAGTCTGCTGTGCGAAATCAGTTTGCTGACATTAAAAAGCGAGGTGAATGCATGATATATTTAAACGGATTTGTTTTATTTCGTTTTCTGTTTTTGTAACTCACAGTCGCAGTGTTTCATTCCTCCGGTTTCGCGTACCTCAAAAAATGATTTGCTGCGAGAATATTGATATTACAGGATATTATATTAGCTTACTATCTAACATTTCGTTTAAATCTGCTTCTTGTTAATATAACTGAATTTTATTCAAGCCAGACTAATCACTCCAGTGGTTAAGAATGATTTCTAAAGCGCTGGACTGTAATCGAATTCATCTTTCGTGCAGGAGCCTTTCCTCCATCATTCTCTCTGTTCCTCCAAATAACCTGATAAATGCGCGTGGACATCAGTATATTAAATAACCGAGTATATAATAATGTCAAGTGTTTAAACAGAAAATATCCGAAAAATAAATAAAAATAATTATCTGGAAAAATAATCATTATTCAATTACCAAAGGCAACTGCTTGATTGAATCGCCAGTCGGATCTGAGACGCTTTTGTGGATTATTCAACCCGAGTGTTTCTGTTCCAGTGTTTATGTTTTTTCTTCTTCTTTATTGTTGTGCCAGCTCAGTAAAACTAGGGTAATGATCACACTTTGCTTTATAGAACTGTATAGTGCAGCTTTGCCAAAGTGTTCAGTGTAAAATGTAGGCTGCTATTGTTATTAAGCACGAATCTCTAACAAAATAAACTAGATAAATCAGTTGACTGTGTAAAGCGTTGATGAAGAAAGAAAGTTTGAATAATGTGCCTTACAAAATAAGATTTTCACCAGACGATCGCAGCTGGTCCTTTACGGTGTGACTTGAATATGGATTTTGAACATTTTATGCCAGGAAAATGAATTAGCTAGTATAGACTATGACAGTAAGTTATGCCATGCAATATTTTGTAGTACAACCTAAATTAACAAAATTGTGCGTGCTTGAGTGATCAAGTAATTTTCTTTG
The DNA here is from genome assembly GCF_023724105.1 of Carassius gibelio. Lineage (NCBI taxonomy): Eukaryota > Metazoa > Chordata > Actinopteri > Cypriniformes > Cyprinidae > Carassius > Carassius gibelio. The sequence continues at coordinate 27,328,431 of NC_068373.1, forward strand.
GTCGTACTAGTTTTTTCTGCATTGATTGAAAGGTGCTTGGGTGTGTTTTTGCTACTATTAATTGATTTTACCGTCAGTGACAAACTAACACAAATGATTCTCTGGCGCGCGACACCAAACACTCTTTCCAGCTCGCTCATTTCCATCCGCCTGCTGGCAGACACTCGAGAGATGATGTCTTCTCTCTTTTAAGCATTAATGTTGTAGGAACAGGCGAAAGGGAAAAAATAACAGAGCGATTATTTTTAATTGAGCTGGCAGAAATCTTGCGCTCCTCGTAGTTTGTGGTCAGAACGGCGCACGTGACGCGCAGGTGTGACGCGTCACGCGCCGCTGATGTTACCTGCACAAAACGCTGCTTTGCAAACTGTTAACCGTATCTCAGGGTTTCTCTGACCTCTCTGAGGAGCAGTAAGACTCGGGCTGGGAATTAAGGTGAGAAACCAGGCCGTGCTTTGTGCGGTTTTGATGACAGGACGGCCACAGGTTGATGAAAGGCGATGTTTTGCTACATTTTTAAAAAGTATATCCCTTCCATTGGTTTATTAGCTACGTTTGTAATGAAATAGTGTCGTTTAATAAGTTTAAAAAGCTTGAAATAGATGACAGGCCCATGAGTAAAATAAAACAAGCCACGAGATGTTTGTTTTAACTCCTCGTGCGTTTATTAAACGGCAGCATCAGTAACGTTATGTGATTCAGTCGACAAGTGTTGAATAAATAGTTAGTTTCATTGATGATAGTAACAACAAAAACGAACAGTTCGTTCTTCCGCCGAGTAATATAGTTCATTAGTCTAATAACCGTAGGGTATTGACGGTTGCCAACAACCTGGCGGATTAATATAGCCGCAACTGTCAGTTTCATACTGAATATTTGGACCCGAGCCTTTGTTTTCATAAATTTCACGGCGCTTCGTAAAATTGAAAACAGTAATAGAGATGTTTGTCCATAGAGTCCAGTTTTTTTTTTCTTTCGTAATGTTTTTGTCATGAATATCAAGCAGGGGTGCGTTGCGGTCGTAGTGAAGATTTTTTTAGGCTGGATCTGTTTGTCTTATAACAGTTGAATATTTAAAATATCTATATATTTTTTTATAGGCTACTATTTAAATAATTGTAATATTTTATCTTTTAATTAATTAAAATATTACTTTGCAAAGTACTAATATGTCTTGTCAAATGCTTTTATTGTGGCCTATTCTCTGTTCTATAGAATAAGCGAGTTGTGCTTCAGGCAAGTGAGTTTTCAAACGCACATGTTGATCAGAAGCTAATTATCTCATGCTCGCACTGGTAGCACTAGAGGAAGCCATTAAGGGCTGTGTTTCAAACAGAGAAGGGATTGTTTGAAATAAAGGTGCTATTGAAACAAACGCATTCATAAACAAATTCTGCTCTCCTCTGGCTGTGTGCTTCAATTAGCATCTTATTAGAGACCTCAAGCAGGTGTTGGTTTCGACACATAGGCTCCCATGTAAAGGAGGAAGCATTAATGAAGAGTTTTACTGAGATGGGAGAGCGTTATCACCATGCATCCGTCCAATGATGTCTTCTTGGTCTCTCATTTAAGAGATATTTGCATATGTTTGTCCAGCTAATCCAGCATTTCAAATCAATTTTTCGGGAAGAACAGCATCCAAGCAAGTTATTCATTTGATTTTTTCTTTGTGGAAAACGTCAACAAGAATTGATCAACAGCTCTGTCTAGTACGTCTGGTTTATTCTCAGGGTTTCAGATCTGAATGTCTCTAGTAAATCTCTGCTCTGCTTTATGCTGTAAGCAGCTGTTGTTTTATATTCTTTTTGATTGCAAGATTAAAGTATTCCCAAAACTCAGATAGTTATTTATGATTGCATGTAAAAAAAATAATAAAGAGCACTGTTTACACTCAGTCAAATCAGTCAAGAAAACCATGACATTTGAAAAGCATTTAAAAGCATTCATTGGCAAAATTCTGATGCATATTATAATTTGTGCAATTAAACTTTCCAAATTTGACAAAACAGTGCTTTTATTTTTGCTTGAAGTGATCTTATACGCTCATTAGTGCTTGACCATTTTTTAATTTCTAAAATCAGCTGATGGCAGATTTTGGAGCTGGCACTTCTTCTGTAATAAATTATTAATATGTTTTTTTGCAGGAACATCGTTCCGAACAACTTTTCGAAGTTTTGTGAGCAACTTCAGATCAGATATTCAATCTCCCATCCTTCGGTCTGCTGCGTTCGGCCAGAGCTCCTCGTTTTCTCAGACAGACACAGCATATGTTTGTTTTAAATTAGAGCTGCACATGGGGAGCGAGGGGTGTGCGGTCGCTTTCCTCTTTGTCTTAGCCTCTAAATCCACGAGCAGCTGCCGGCTGCAGGGTCTGCTGGGAGTTTCGGAGAGAGCTGTGTGCTTTCTCCCATCGCCTTGTGCCAAGGTGGCATTACACAAGCGGCAATGGTGACCCAGACTTAAGAACACGGTTGCCATGACTAGCTTAATGGGATGGTGAACTTTGGCTCTGTGGTGGATCGGAACTTGTCAAACTGGCAAATTGTGCACCACCGGACTGGACTGTGTGCTCTCGCTCGCTCTCGTTCTGCCTCCAGCCCCCCCTCCACCCCCACCCTCCTCTCTTTCCCCTCCCTTTCAGCTCTTCAAGCTAACGTATTGGCTGAGCTACAGGCATCTTGTTGCCAAATAGGTGGGCCCTACTCGTGTTGGCAAAGACTCAGGCAATGGTTAAGGAAAGAACGTGGAGAGGACGAGAGAGAGAGGGAGCGAGAGAGCGATCGAGAGAGAGAGTTGGAGAGAAAAGGAGTAAAAAAAGCAGCAGCACTTGGGTTTGCCAGCGGTCCTGCGAGCTCGTCCAACATTGATTCGGTTCTCTTTTTTTTCTTCCTGCCCGTATTCTGTGCTTTGCATTAGCCAGCTCCCCCCACCCGCCCCCCTTCGTGGCAGGAGTGTGCATGCATGTGCGCGCGTGTGCCTGCGTTATGTGTGTGAGTTTTTGGCCGAATCCAAAGATCTAAGAAAACTCTCTTTGCGCTTTGCCAAGGATTTTTTTTATTTATTTATTTTTGCTTGCATTGTTTAGATTTTTAGTAGTATTATTATTATTTGGAAGGCAAAAGCATTTATTTTGAGTGCTGCTGCTTTTCTATCTTTTTTTTTTTTCTTTTTCTTTTTTAATTGGATACACCCCTTCATTTAATTTTTTTTTAGGAGCAATTTTACCTGGAAACGCATAAGAAAATTCCTGTTCTTTAATTTTTTTTTGAAAACTTCTTTCTGCTGGCAATTGAAGCATCTCCAGTCTTCTTTCCTTTTTATCCAAGCTTCCTCTTTTTTTTTTTTGGTCGGCAATTCTTCATCTTTGCCAAGCCAGCAGTTGTTGTTTCGGCGTGAGTGGCAAAGAACTGGTGCGGGTGGATTCCCCCCCACCTCATCCTGAACGGCGTGCCAAATTTATGATGAGAGTGCAAAATGGTAACTAGCAGCCTTTCTCTCTCTTTCTGCTCCTGTCTACAGTGTGTGCTTTTCACGGTGATATCTGACTTCTTGATTGTTGAAATGTGAACATGCCTGGATTTCTGCACGACAGCAGCCCGCAGAGAGGATTTGATGGCAGGTCTTGAAGGGACGCAGTTTAACCGCGGTCTTGTTGTGGCGAGAGTTGGCGGAGAGGGTCTGGGGCACGGCGGCCCTGGCACTGGGGCACCGTGGTGCGGTTTAGGCTTTGTCACTGAGCGTTGTGTGGTGAAGGTATTATTGGAGAGCTGAATGAGTCTTCCGTTGCCGTGGGAATCGCCAAGCTTTTCTTGGCCTGACTTGAGCTAAAGAAGCTGCTTTCTGTGAATTGCAGAATCCCGGAATTCCTGCACAGCCGCTGAGATCTTTAAAAACTGTCTGAAAGAGAGATTGGTTTAGCTTTCAATTTGCGTTTACATTCATTTAGTCTTTGTATTTATGTAGAATAATTGTGTCTGAACTTAAGGGGATTTTTCTTTATGCATGCTAATATTGCTAAAAAATTTCAATTGAAAATAATTATTGATCACATTCTTCTATTTGCTTTCAGTTTACATTCTATTCGGTCTTAATATCCAGTGTTTTATTTATATATTTTTATGTTTGCTCAGCACCGAAAAAAGGTCAAAATTAGATGTTAAAAGCAAAAAAAAAATGGAAATTCATGACAATCAAATGGCTTTAATGGAATGTGATACCAAATTAAATAGAATGTAAGACTATAAAATGTTAAGTCTGTATTATTTTAAATGAAAATAATTCATATTTTTTTCAAGCTTAATTTCTATAATGCCAAAAAAATTTTTCTTAATTTGTGTTTTAGTTGTTTTCTAGTAAAAATATCTTTAAAACAATATAAACGCACTTGGAACTAATTATTTTTAAGATATTCTAAGACTTGTTTCCAGAGAAAATCCCATATGTTTATTATGCCTTGCGTTTACCTGATTGTCAAAAATATTTATTCATTGAAACTGATGATTCGTAAAACCTAAAATGTATTCAAATGGACCTAATTTACCATGCATTTTCTATTATAGATAGTTTTAATGCCTAATTGTGCAGATATGTAAATTCAGATGCATCCAACACATTATTTTCCAAAGCTCTCAAACATTTCTCTTTAAGTTCCACAAAAGTTTCTGAAATCATCTCTAAAATTCCTCTTTTTTTTTTTTAACCACCAGGATGAATTTCATCCCTTCATCGAGGCTTTGCTGCCACACGTCCGTGCGTTCTCCTACACCTGGTTCAACCTCCAGGCCCGCAAGCGCAAGTACTTCAAGAAGCACGAGAAGCGCATGACGAAGGACGAGGAGCGCGCCGTCAAAGACGAACTCCTGGGCGAGAAGCCCGAGATCAAGCAGAAGTGGGCGTCCCGTCTGCTCGCCAAGCTCCGCAAAGACATCCGGCCGGAGTTCCGCGAGGACTTCGTGCTCACCATCACGGGGAAGAAGCCGCCGTGCTGCGTGCTGTCCAACCCCGACCAGAAGGGCAAGATCCGCCGCATCGACTGCCTGAGGCAGGCGGACAAGGTCTGGCGTCTGGACCTGGTGATGGTTATCCTGTTCAAGGGAAGTCCTCTGGAGAGCACAGACGGAGAGAGGCTGATCAAGTCACCGCAGTGCTCCAACCACGGCCTCTGCGTGCAGCCGCACCACATCGGAGTGTCCGTGAAAGAACTGGACCTGTATCTGGCCTACTTTGTCCACACGCCAGGTGAGTCACACACACACACACACACACAGAAATACACCGCTGTGTAACCCGGTTCAGGAAGCACGGTCTGATTCAGTTCCGGGCTGGATTCCAAACATGTACTTAAATGCAAATATATGCGAATACAGGCTTTTTGTTCTGTTTATTTCTTTGTTATTATTTGTGTGATTGTGATGGAACTTGAAGGAGTGTGTGTGGAACTGTGAAATTTACGTGTGTGTGTGTGAACTGGTTTACAGGTTATGTTTGCTGTAGTGTGTGTAGCATAATGCAACCATGCCTGTGATACTTGTGTGTACGTTTGTGTGTAAATGTCAGTTTGTGTATTGTGGCAGTGACAGCTGGCCTGCTCCCAGCTGGTGTGAAGGCCAGACACACACACACACACACACACACACACAGGTTGGTTAGTTTAACTACTGCCTATAACACACTCCTAAAACCTCAACGATCACATTCTCATTGACAGAACATTTACTTTCGATCTGCAGTCTTAATTTATGTATTTAATTTATTTAGTTTTAAGTTTTGCTCCGCATTGAAAGAAACGTCAAAATTAGATTTCAAAAATCAGAATGTTCACGTTGAAATTCTAAACAATCAAACAAATTTCATGGAGCTTTATGATAGACTAAAATGTACAAATATTTGGTTTTATAAAGCATTAACAAAACAACTATGATAAATATTTCATATTAAATGTAAAGGTTTTTATTCCAGGTTTTTAGAAAGAATATATGCATAATTATTATTAAAAATAAATGACAGATATTATTTCTAGACACTTAAAATAACACTTTCTTCAACTACTACAACAATATAAATAATAAACTATTATAAATCATATCTTTTAATTTACTATGTATTCTGATGGTGATGTTAGGATTGGTGAGTGTGGTTTTGTTGCGGTTATTTGTTTGTCAGATGCGCTGTAATGATGGTCACTATATTGGCGGCAGTTTTTGGCAGAACACAGAAAGAGACACTCACAAACAGCGCAATATTATATTTGCAGCTATTTACAGGCAGCTCAGTTATTTAGCTATTATCTGTGCACTCAGAGTATGTGAACAGGCAACATTTGATGGCGGTTTTTCGCCTTTGTTGTGACAGAGCCATAATTCTGTTTGTTGGCAGGGCCTCCGAAAGAGATTTTGTTGCCCATGCCGAGTTTCCCTTTTTTCTCCGTGTGGAACACAGCGTCAGTTAGCCGGTTCACCGTGCCGTTCTTTTCCTGTTTAACGGTATGCCATGACTCAGATTACCTCCTGCCGACCCGGCCGAATCTCCAGTCTTAATCCGGACGCTATAAAAGCGGCCCGATGGCTCATTGTTCTGGCCACATCCACTTTACCAAATTGAGATAATATTACTGCAACGTTTGCTCATGTCCCTTGCACCCTGTCAGACCCTGTTTTTTACGAAGATTATTCTCAGAGCAAACATTTGCACTTATTTTTTGACTGCAGTTTTAAACGACTAGCGCCTGCCAAAAACGAGGCCTGGTTTAGATCACTTCTGCTTTCGCTGTCTCTGAAAATCAGCGTTTACATTTTGGCTCCAGCATTCGAACAACTACATGTACTGTGATATTTTGTGGTGCAGATCAGGAGGCACGATTTGTGTATAATTGACTCTCCTGGTCCTGTTTCACTGCTTGTTTAAGATGCATGTCATATCGCCGATGGGAGCGATTAATGATGTTAAACTTCGCCGGTAAAACACTCAGGAGCACGATGCCGTAATTACGCTCGGACTTCTTGCCGTACGCCGGCTGTATTAATGATGATGATTAATGGGAGTTTTTGACCAGCACCTTGGATCGACCGTCTCGCGCCGCTCCAGAATAAAAGTTGTTGTTTTTCTTCTGCGTTTGTCAGAATGATAGATGCTTTCTCCAGGTTCAGTCATCTCTGGAGCTCGCCACGTCATGCGGCACCCATTATCACACAGTCATGATAAAAACATGTGCCTGCTCTCATCTCTACTCGAGCTGTGTCCAGCTCAGACAGCCGACAAAACGCCGGCCGCGGTGCCAAGATCTGTAGTCAGGCGACAACTATACAGCTCTGTGTTGTAAAGGAGAGAGAGAGGGATAGACGCTGAAAAGAGGGGAACTAATGGTGGCCTTTTCCTTTCAGAAAAGGAAATGGATGTGTATAGTGAAATGACAATGGACTCTTAAAGTGCGGTCAAGCATTAAATCGCTTGTTTCACAGCGAATCATCTATTCAGGATGATTTCCACAGCTTTCAGAGGTGTTAGAGATATCAGAGAGGTGTTGCGATTTCTAGCGGGAGTTTAAAAATAAAGACGGATTTTGTGGGTGTCGCGAAATGTACATTTATAGCCAGTATTTTCTGCTTGATTTTTTTAGCAGAGCGTTTGTGTTTTTTCAGAAGTGAAATGCAATGACTAATGCATTAAGGTTGTTTGCCGTCAGACCTTTGGACAGCAGCGTTCCTTCTTGGCTGGTCATCGAGGTGTTGTGGGCCGCTAACAGAGGCTTGTAACCAGACGGACAGCAGACAGTCACCCGCACTGACCGCTGACACGCCGCTTCACGTGGTCACCTGCACATTTGATTTGATTTGATTTGGAGCTGGATGTACTTTGACTCTTTCAGCAATGTGAAGGTGCTGCTTGGATCACACTCAGGAAGCTGGCTTCCCTGCCTTTATTGTGTTTGTGTGAGAGAGTTTGTTTAATTACAGGTGCTGGAAAAATGGTAGTCTGTTTGGATCCAGCTTTGACTTTTTTTGCTGTTTTTAAAAATATGCCATTTTTATTTGTATTTTTTTTTTAAATATATATTTGTAAATAACATTATTTTTAATTTTGTAAAATAAATGAAAATTTCATGAAAAAAGAATTTAAATACTTTTTTTCCAATAAATATATTCATAATTTCATAAAATCTAAATTGAACAAAATGCATATTTCATTCGTTTTAGTATTTTTATTTATTTATTTTCTTTTAAATAAGTGTATTCATAAATTTTTATAGGTATTAATCTTTCATTTAACAGCACATTTCTGATGCTGTATTTTATAGTTTGAATTTGTTAAAATACAGAAATGTTTAAATGACTCTATATATATATATATATATATATATATATATATAAGCAGTATATTTATAATATGGTAAAAAAAATGTAAATATATAATATAGCTATGTTTTGCTTTAACGTGATGATGAAATATACAAATAATAATTTCCCTAAAGATATTTACTTAAATTAATTTAGCAACTGTGATACGCACAAAGCATATCAGATAATATAAATAAATTTATTTATTAATTTGAAGCAAAAAAAGATGGAAAATGCATGAGAAATGCAGGAGAAGCATGTGTTTGAAAAGCGCTGTTTTAGTTGTTTTTCCTCTAATATTTAAACACTCATGCAGCACAGACTCGTCAGCAGGAGAGCAAGTCAAATACGGCAGAATTCAGAAGATCACAATAGCTGAGGAGGAAATGGTGCAGCTGACATGGAAAAACAGGAGAAATGTTGAAGGAGCAGAAGGATTGACTTTGGCCTGAGCTCTGCTTTCTTTAAAGCGTTTGGATGGAACAAGGCAAATAAAACTTAGAGGTAAAACCGTAATGCTCCATTACGGGATGCATAAACATATAAGCAAACAGAAATCATGTTAACCAAAGATATTAATATTCTCTGGCAGTTTAATGAGATTCTATCAACAATATCCAAAAAAATCCTCCTCCGCCTCCTGATCAACTATTAATTATTAGTAATGTTATTATTTGCATTGTTGCATTGTTAAAACTGAGAATAAAACAGCGTGCAGAGAATTAGGACGGTGTAAAATGCCAAAATGGAAACAAAAGGCGGTCTGCGAAGGGAACTTCGACTGGTGTGTGTGTTTGGCACTGCTGCGCGGATCTCAGCTTTTCAAATCACGCCACACGCTCTGCCAACATCCCTCTCTCTTTCCCAGCCTCTCCTTCCATTAAACCCGCTTTTTCATGCCCTATCCTCTGCTTTCCAGACACATCCTCCCTATATCGCCATCTTAACACTTGACGGGTAAAACAAGTCTTTACCTCACACGCAATTCCAAAATATACCCATGTCGCATTTTGAGGGTGCATTTTTTTTTTTTTTAGAGCAATTTTTGCTTTTAATGATTCATAAATTGTGAATGATCCCATTCGCTGAGAAAGCCGTGTTCCAAATCAAAATGGAGAGTTTGGCAGCGCTGGCTTTGGCTGCCGGGCTTCTGTCTCAGATGTTAAGACGTGAAAAAAATACGTGGCCGATAGATCATCCAGCTAATCGTGTTTAAGTACATATATTTTTACACAAAATCACCCTTTAGGCGTCTGACCCGAATGGTCAAACTGTCGCCAGCGCAATTTAAGTTTAAAATGATGCATTTTAACTTCTGAAGTGTGTCAGGAGACCCGGCCTAAGCCGCATTAGCACATGACACTTTTGACAGCCGGGCTTTACCAGATGAGAGTTACAGAGTTTGACACAGGCCCTCGTTGGAATGTGTGTGTTTTTGTGTATTTGTGCTGTGACGTTATTTTTTATATGGGTGTGTATGGTGCACTTTGAGTGACACCCCGGACAGGCTAATAGCGGCAGTCAGACCGAGCGAATAATGATTGGAAAATGAGGGCTATTATTGAACTAGAGTAAACAGCACAGGACTCTGCTGAAAAGAGCTCATTCACCACAGCGCTGGAGTGCAGCGGCTTTCTTCTCCTCAGGGGTCCTCCTGCCGCTCTCAGAATCCGTCTTTTGTTCAGCACAGAGAGAGCGAGAGGGGATGAAGCCCGCGCCAGTCTAACGAGACCTTCGCTTTGTCGTGTCGATGAGGCCGCTTCATCACTGCAACAGTAGACACACACACACTGCCCTTGTAGACATTTAGCCTGGCGCACTGACAATGAAAAGCACTTTTCGGTACTACTGTTATTTTTTTTCCCCAACACATGCAGGACATTTATCAGATGCTGATTTGCAGAAATGTACCATGGTCCCCTAAATGGTACCATGGTAGAAACTGGTGCCATAGTAGTTTTTGTACTGCTTTTTTACAACCTTTTAGCACTGCTGCTTTTTTACTGTACAAAAAATACCTGCTGATTTATTTACCATTATTTGCTAACAAAAAATACCCTGGAACTACATGCATTTTGACATAATACAATCCAGATATTAGTATCAGTGGTACTATGTCTGTTATATATTTACAGAGATTTTTACCAATATGTTTTATTATGGTACTGTTATAATACAGTAAATTTATGACCTGCTAATATGTATTGCCCTTACAAAAATTATATTAATAAAATGATTATGACATACAAGATTTTTAGTGTGGTAAACAAATTTAAGGATGTTTGAGTAACTTCTCACACACTGCTTTAGGGCTCTTTGGTGCATCATGTGAATGCTGATGTATGGATATTTGCTCGAAGCAGTGTGTGAGCAGGTTCCTGTGGAAGCACATGCTTTCGTGTGTGTGTGTGTGTACATGCAAGTGAGCGATAGAAAAACAGGGCAGGGATGTGGAGTGTAAACTAGGTGCTAATGCCTCCTTTTGCCTGTTTTGTCAGTGCAAACGCTCTAATTAATGGGAATGGAATAAATAAATTAAGCAGCTATGTCTCTCCACAGCTGAGCAGCGAGAGAGAGCGGCTGTGAATCTCTCTTCCTGTTCCACTTATGTTATGTCCTATTAGCCCGGGCTTTGATGCAAAGGCTTTTGTCAACACACACAAAAAACTGCTTTATTCTGTTGGATTGATTAGGTATTCATGTAACTAATAAAATCATTTTCCTCCAGATTTGGATTCATTCTGCATGTAATTAACTTTGCAGAGAGCGCACTAAAATATATGCAGCTAATGCTGGTTGGGGGTGTTTAAAAGTTAAGAAGTTAAAAGAATCGTCTCACCCTAAGGCCATCCAAGATTTAAAGTTTCTTTGTCAGAGCAGATTTGGAAAAATGTAGCATTACATCACCTGCTCACCAATGGATCTTCTGCAGTGAATGGGTGCCGTCAGAATGAGTCCAAACAGTTGATTAAAACATCACAATTATCCACACCAGTCCGTCAATTAACATCTTGTGAAGTAAAAAGAAACGTCTTTGTAATTAACAAATCCATCATTAAGATATTTTTAACTTCATATTGTTGCTTCTGGCTAATATACCTCAGTCCTGAATCCATAATATTGCTTTCTCCAGTAAAAAGAGATACAGATCAAGCACCATATACAAACAGTCCAAAATGGTTCTAAACAAATGTGTGTGGATTTTGATGTGAGCGGACGACAGGAGATGAACTTTTTCCCCCCACTGGAACAAGCATTATGGATTATGTAGTCATATTTTGTACAGTAGTGACTGTTTAAAATTAAAACACCTTTTATGATGGATTATCTTTTTACAAACATGCAGCTTTTCACTTCACAAGACATTAATTTGTGGACTGGAGTGGTGTGGATTAATGTGATGTTTTTATCCTCTGTTTGGACTCTTATTCTGATGGCACCCATTCACTGCAGAGGATTCATTGGTGAGCAAGTGATGTGATGCATCTTGGATACATTTGTGCTATGTTTCTGTTGGGAATACCTCTCTGCTGTCCCATAATCCCTTGCTCCATCCACAACCTGTACAGACCCTGTTTTTTCTGATATGTCTTGCCGTTCCAGTCTTTGCTTTTCTCTCACACAGAGGACGACCAGTGCAGGTGCAGTGATTAGAGCAGATTTATTATAGTCTCTTGCTCTCATTTAGTCTAATTTTATAGAGCCGCTTTAATTACAGTGCAGTCCTGAACCTCTGAACCTTACCTGCTCTCTTGAGAATGCCCCATTCACTCGGGAGGAGATTTGAAATAGATCATAAAGTACATTAAAGGGATTATTCACCCAAATCATTTACTCACTACATATTCTTTTTCTTTCTCCAGTGAAATACAAAATGAAAAGTTAGGAAGAATGTTCAGGTCGCTCTTTTCTTTACTGTTAAAAGAGGATTGTGATTTATACTTTTAAGCTTAAAAAAAAACACCATTGCAATGACTTTTGCTTTTGGAATTGCTAAACTTTTACACTGTTTCAATTTATTGAATGTCTTTTTAGTAAATTGTACTTTTTTTTCTGTCTATGTGGCATCCAGTTTAGACTACAAAATGGCATTTTAGTTGGATTGGTTTTATTTTAGCAGGACAGTTGTTCTTGATCACAAGAATTAATACAAATTCAACATTCACCATATTATTTGTGGCAGTTGCACTTTTGTCTTATTTAATAATAAGTAATAAAAATAATAATAATAATTAAAAACTGAGGTGAAAATTCCACAAAAATTTAGGTATTTTTCATTAATAGGGTTACTAATAACAAAGTCTTTTTACGTTATTGACTATGATTGGATTATTTATAACAATCATATTCTTTCTAGATTTTCCTCTTGCGCAGTGTTATTAGTCTTAACTAAAAACATATAGAAAAACTTTTGTTACTTCAAATAAAATAAACTTTAACTGAAGTAAAATATAAACTTTATAAATGTAAACCTTTTATATGAAAAATGTAAATTAATAAATACTATATATATACTATACTATACTGTCACGTCACTTTCACTTTCATATAGACATAAAAAAAAGATAAATGATAAAAACAATTCTTTTTTTTTTTTTTGCTAAAATGAAAACTTACGTTTTAAATGTATGTAAAAAATCTATCTGAGCGTATTTGAGTGTTTCCTCCTGAGATTGTGGAGGAGCTACACATGTTTCCTTTCATTTTATCATTCTGTTTTTCTCCCCTCATCTGTTTTTCTCTTCAGTCAACATCATCCCCTGTGACTCCTTGAACCAGAGATACAAGAAATTGTGTTGGTGCCTGTGTGTGTGTGTCTGAATACTGAATGTGCACATGTGCATCAGAGTGTGAGACTAGGCTACAACAAACGGCATCTGCAGATTTCACATATGGGTAAAACCATCACTGACCCCCACACACACGTCCCAGAGCAGCTGATCCCACTTCACACCTGATGCTGGGGTCTGTGTGTTCTCCGCTCCATTCCACAAACACAGATGGGACTCTGAACCCCTAGGACGGGCCTCAGACCGGGGGCTCTCCTGGTTGTCGGTCCAGGGCGGTCGGCTCTGATTGTGGGTGTGCAAGCGATTTTGACAGGCTGGTTCTAAATCCTTAGGTCTGTTTGCTTATGTAACTGCTGCACATTGTGAGTGTTTAGAAGGTTTAAGATCCCACATACAGGTTAAATTTCCAATTTTAGAAGAGTAAATTAATTCTGAATAAATTATGCGACAGTTAGTTACTTTTCTTTAACTGGATTGGCCGAGCAGCATTCCAAGAGCGCCGGTGTGAATATAAAATAGTTTGTTGAGCACAATTCTTTTGCTTTCTTTCTTGATGAATTTTCTTATGGAACAGGACATATTGAAGAGCTTGACGTTATCATTGTTTTGGCCAGATTATCAATCTTTCTGTCATTCTATTGTTATTTAGTTCTGTCTATTGTTCTAAGTGTCATTCTATCTGTCTGTAAGATTTAACTTCATCCAATCCATCCCTTCATCAACCCATCCACTCAAGTCCAACTATCCATCCATCCATCAATCCAAAATCAACCAATCCAACATCATCACATCCATCCATCCAACATCAACACATCCACCCATCCAACATCAACACATCCACCCATCCAACATCAACACATCCACCCATCCACCGATCCAACATCAACACATCCATCCTTCCGTCGATCCAAAATCAACACATCCATCCACCCCTCAAAAATCAACACATCCATCCATTCATCATCCAACCCTCCAAAATCAATTCATCCATCAATCCATCCATCCATCCATCCATCCAAAATCAACCAATCCACCCATCCAACCAAAATCAACCAATCCACCTATCCACCATCAACACACCCATCCAACATCAACACATCCACCCATCCAACATCAACACATCAACACATCCACCCATCCAACATCCACCCATCCAACATCAACCCATCCAACAGCCACCCATCCAACCATCCCATATCAACACATCCACCCATCCCATATCAACACATCCACCCATCCAACATCAACACATCCACCCATCCAACATCAACACATCCACCCATCCAACATCAACACACCCATCCTTCCATCCCTCCAAAATCAACACATCTATCCATTCATCCATCACACCCCTTCAAAATCAACACATTCATCCATCCACCATCAACACATCCACCCATCCAACATCAACACATCCACCGATCCAACATCAACACATCCATCCATCCGTCGATCCAAAATCAACACATCCATCCACCCCTCAAAAATCAACACATCCATCCATTCATCATCCAACCCTCCAAAATCAATTCATCCATCCATCCATCCAAAATCAACCAATCCACCCATCCAACCGAAATCAACCAATCCACCTATCCACCATCAACACACCCATCCAACATCAACACATCCACCCATCCAACATCAACACATCAACACATCCACCCATCCAACATCAACCCATCCAACATCCACCCATCCCATATCAACACATCCACCCATCCCATATCAACACATCCACCCATCCCATATCAACACATCCACCCATCCAACATCAACACATCCACCCATCCAACATCAACACATCCACCCATCCAACATCAACACATCCACCCATCCAACATCAACACACCCATCCTTCCATCCCTCCAAAATCAACACATCTATCCATTCATCCATCACACCCCTTCAAAATCAACACATTCATCCATCCACCCATCCAAAATCAACAAGTCGATCCATCAACCCATCCAAAATCAACACGTCCATCCATCCACCCACCCATCCAAAATCAAGAAGTCCATCATCCACTCATCCAAAATCAACACATCCATCCATCCACCCACAATACAAAATCAACACATCCATCCATCATCCACCATACAAAATCATCACATCCATCCACCCATCCAACATCAACACATCCACCCATCCAACATCAACACATCCACCCATCCAACATCAACACATCCACCCATCCAACATCAACACACCCATCCTTCCATCCCTCCAAAATCAACACATCTATCCATTCATCCATCACACCCCTTCAAAATCAACACATTCATCCATCCACCCATCCAAAATCAACAAGTCGATCCATCAACCCATCCAAAATCAACACGTCCATCCATCCACCCACCCATCCAAAATCAAGAAGTCTATCATCCACTCATCCAAAATCAACACATCCATCCATCCACCCACAATACAAAATCAACACATCCATCCATCATCCACCATACAAAATCATCACATCCATCCACCCATCCAAAATCAACACATCCATCCATCCACCCACAATACAAAATCAGCACATCCATCCACCATCCATCATCCACCATCCAAAATCATCACATCCATCCACCCATCCAAAATTTAAGAAGTCAATCCATCCCACCATACAAAATCAGCACATCCATTCATCCATCCACCATATAAAATCAGCACATCCATCCGTCCACCTATCCAAAATAAAGAAGTCCATGCACCATACAAAATCAACAAATCCATCCATCCATCCAAAATCCAAAATCAGCACATCCATCCATCCAAAATCAACAAATCCACCTTTCTCTATTCATCCATCTTTCTTTGTTTTATGATCATATAATTCTGTCCATTTTTCTCAGTTGTTCTGTCTGCTTTTATGGACTATAAACTTTACTTTTTCTGATAAAATCAGAATTTTAGAGTATTTTGATCAAAAATGCTGTTTGCATGATGTAAGGTCTTGATTGGCCTTTAGAGCTCATCTAACTTTGAGTTGGGGTGGAGGAGTTTTGTCTGATGTGTTGAAAGCGAGGTATGCAGCCGCTAGCGTCATGATTGAGTAATTTTATAGAAATTCTTCTCCAGAACTTTCTGTTTGCTCTTCTTTAGAATCAGATACTGAGAGATAAGACACGCATCACCACTATGTATGGCTGGACAGTCTGTAGCTGTAAATAAACCAGTGAAAACAATGACTCTTTTGGCAGCCTGGTGTGTTATTTTAGTGAAATGCTCTGCACTTGTTTTAGCACACTCTGGGAATGTCCATGTTGAATAAATCATATATGATACTACAAAAGCCATTTTCATAGCAAGGCCTGTTCAGCATTAAATGTTAAACTGAATTAAACCTTGCAGAAGTTGTCAGCAAATATTTAGGTTTTAAAGCGAGATGCTGTGTTTATTCTAAGAGCAGCTGAACATAAATGTGTACACACACACACGGAGTATATCTCTTTCTGGCCTACTTTTGTGGTCAGATTTTAATCTGTGGATTTCGGCCCCAGGAAAGCCTAATGTTTTGCTTCTCCTATGTTTCTTTAGTTACTGTCTTTCATCAAATGTGAGTTTCTATCTTTCACTGTGTAGAAAGTCTTTTAATGTACAGTAACAGAATTTCACTGTGCTGCTTCATCAGGAAGGTTGTTTCTAATGTGTTTTAAATAGAGATTCGTGGTATTGGTTATCTGTTTATCATGAATACATACTGTACAGTTCAGAACTTTGCGGTCAGTGTTTATTTATTAATTTTGAAAGATATTGAAGAATGAATTTGATCAAAAATGAATGTGAGGACATTTAGAAAGATTCCTATTTCAGATAGATGCTGTCTTTTTGAATAGGGTTTCTACAGAAATATTAAGCAGCACAATAGTTTTAACACTGATGATAATAAATGTTTCGTGAGCAGCAGTTAATCTTATCAATGATTTCTGAAGGATCATGTGACTCTGAAATGATGCTGAAAATTCAGCTTTGATCACAGAAATAAATTTTATTCAAAAATATATTCAAAAAGAAAATATAAAAATGTTATTAATAGAAATATTTAATATTTAACTGTTTTTACTGTATTTTTGACCAAATAAGTGTTATCTTGGTGAGTATAAGTGACTTATTAAAAAAAAAAAATCAAGAAACCTTACCAACCCAAAACTTTAGATTTTTCTTTTTTTTTCAAGTTCAATTTATTTGAATATATTCTAATGAATTATCTATAAATGTAAATGATAATAGATGCCTTTTGCATCGTTACAAAATGATCTTTTACACTTGTTAATGTTGTATTTTAATTGCAACATTTTATTTTCCAGTTTCAGTTTTTATTGTCAGGTGGAAACATCCTTCCATAATTTGTTCCTTCTGGTGTCAATTGATCCATGTTTCATATTGCACATTGTCTAAATCATAAGGAAAAAAAAACTACTGCATACACATTATTTATTTAGCTTTTATTGTGTTTAATGTAAATGTTTCTGGCTGATATTGACATCAAAACACTAAAAGCTACAGTAGAATGAATAGTTGTGAATTTAGGCATCAGTCATGTGAATGTGGAGTTTTCATTGTGGTCGGAGTTCTCTGTTGTCCTAAAAACATCTGTGAAGGGCCTCTCACCGCTGCTGGCCTGTGATTATTTAGCGAACGCAGCCACAGAATTTGCGTTTATATAAGCTGTGACATCATGGTTCGGTTTTTGATGCTGACTTGTGATAGGACACAGTTTAATGTTGCAGAAACGTTCTCACAGTTACGGTTTGAGAAAATAAAGAAGCTTTTGTTCTCTTGCTCACTTCGTGGTTGACTTGCTTTCATTTTCGAGGGGGGAAAACCTCTAATTTGCCCGCAGGTGACACACAAAACCAAAGTTACCCAAGCAAAGTCTGTGTCTCTGTGCTCCTTTGGGGTAATTTGATAGCCAAATGCAATGCAAACAGTCTCAAATTACGCATTTTTCCGGTTATCGAATCACTGTAACGGTTTTCGAAACTCATTTGCTCTCTCCTTCTCACATTTTACAGTACATTTCTCTCACTTTGCCTCTCATTTTTTTCTCACTCGTTCGCTCACGCTCGCTCTCTCTCTCTCTCTCTTTCCGCTCATTTTCTGCTCTCTCTGTGGAGTTGTCCTGGTTAGACCTTCGCTCGAAACGCTCGGCAACACAGAGGCTCTTTGTGGTTGCGTTCTTTCATAAGGTGTTTGTGAGAAAGAGCAGGATTTCGCTCCTGTGCTCTCCTTTCCATCCTGCTTTTTCCATTCTGTCTCTCTGTGGTTTGCTTAGTAAACAGTTGTGTCCTACACATGCAGTTCATCATATCGAAACAAAGCTGCTAGCAGACCAGATTAAACACACACCTTCGCTTCAGATTCTTTCTCTTTAGGGCTTTTTCCCTGCTTGACTTGGCCGTCTCAACCCAGGCTTGATTTGAATGCCCTACACACACATACACACACACACGTCTGGTCAGCTATCCTTGTGGGGACTCTCCATAGGCGTAATGGTTTTTATACTGTACAGACCGTATTTTCTATCGCCCTACACCAACCCTACCCCTAAACCTAACCCTCACAGGAAACTTTCTGCATTTTTAGATTTTCAAGAAACTTCATTCTGTGTAATTTATTTGCTTGTTTACCCGTGGGGACCTCAATTTAGGTCCCCACCGTGACACGAGTCCCCATGAGTCTGTGTGTATTCAGGTTTAAGTCCCCACCAGAATAGAAAAACAAGTACACACACACACAGATGTGTATACATGCATACATTTTTTTTTAATTGTCATCATTAATTCATCCTAATGTCATTCCAAATTACTGACTTTCTTCTCTTAAATGAAAACAAAAGAAGATATTGTTTTGGGCTCCATAGCTTTCATTATTCAAACAAAAACAGTCTTCAAAATATCATCTTTTGTGTTCTGCAGAAGAACAAGTAATTTGATGAATGATGTGAGGATGAGTAAATGATGACAGTTTTTATTTTGGGGAAAATGATTAACTTGTTGATTTTGTATACTGGGGGGGGGGGGGGGGGGTGTTCATTAAGAAACAGTTGCTTTCCCTTATAACTGAGATACGATTATAGTTTTTATTCATATTATGTATCTTTATTTTTTTTAGTGTTCGTTTTTTGTCACTTAGTAATAAAGTCTATTCATGTCTTATTATTATTATTATTATTATTAATACATTTTTTTCAGTTTTAGTGTGTTTTTTTTTTTTATTTCATTTCAGTTAGCATTTAGTGAATTTGTAATCCAAATTTGTATAGAGTAAATTGTTATAAATACTTAGGCAAATGGATAGATGAAAAATTAGGTTTGAATGTACATATTGAAAATCTCTTGAAAAAGCTTAGACCAAAACTGGGTTTCCACTTTCGTTTAAAGAAATGTTTTCCTTTAGAAGCAAGAAAGAGAATTATTCAAAGTTGTTTCCTCTCCGTATTCGATTACGGTGATGTGATTTATATGCATGCAAGTTCATCTTCTCTAAAAAAGTTAGATTGTGTATACCATGCTGCCTTGCTCTTTGTGACGAGTGCCTCTTCACGCACTCATCATTGTACCTTGTACGAATTGGTGGGTTGGACAAAAATACACATGCTGATGTTTATTGCTAAGGCATTGTTAGGAAAACTACCAATTTATATTTGTCATCTTTTACCGTATTACACCTGTACTTCTAGCACTAGATCTAGAGTTAAATTGCTTTTAAAGGTTCCTAGAGTACGTTCAGAGCTTGGTAAAACTGCCTTCTCTTCCTATGCTCCCTGGTTATGGAATGAGCTGCAGAGTATAATAATGATAGAAGCACTCCCCTCTTTAAAAGTTTTAAAAAATCTCTTATTGACCAATTTAAGGGAAACGTGTGTATGTTTGGTTAGGTAGTTTTTGTTTTTATTTTGAGTGCTGGACAACATTTTATGAAAGATTCTGAGTTTTATGTTTGTATGTAAAACATCTTGACTCCCTGGAAGAAGAGATTTTATATCTCAACGGGACAATCCTGGTAAAATAAAGGATAAATATACGATTTGCACATGTTGTTGTTTTAGCACCCAATTCTCTTTATTGAATTCAGGTGCAAACAATTTTGTGGATATGGCACAATCTATAATAAGCTTCATTTGCATAGATATGATAGATTTGTGCTCAAAAGAATGACAATACTCACTGCGCAGTGCTATTTCAATGAATTTCCAGATGTTTCTTGTGGATTGTGGATCATTAATGAGCGTGAGTTTTGCTGTAAAATACCATGTGGCTGACTGGTTTCACCCCAGAATGTTCATAAACATGTGATTTCTGATTTTATTCAGTAAAATTAGATGTTGATGATGTATTTGTGCATTTAGCCCAGAAAAACAAATGTATTGCAGCAAATGCCTGTTTCAATAGAGTTCTCAATCAAATTCATTCAAAATCAAGTATCAACGTTTGTCTCAGATTGAATCAAATGAGGTCAGTGTTGCTGTTCAGTTAGTGTAGAGCTAGAAAACTTAATAACAGCTCAGAAAGATGAGATATTCATATCGAGATTTCTTTTGATGACACATTTTGGCACTGTATTAGATCTGTGCACAGTTTGAAATACTTTCTAGAAATCTGGGGGAGACCAATATAACATTGTGAAAGATGTGAGAAATGTTCTGAGAAGTATTCTCCTGAAAGCCTCAGTTTGCCTTCCATTTAATTTTGATTCTGTCTAACAATTGAGCTATTAAAGAAATCTCGTTCGTTATTTCTATTATTTACGTGTGTTAACTACAACTAAATTTCTGTAGAGAACCATTACATCGCACACTGTTTTATAAAAAAATCAAAGTTGTAGATTATTGGAGTACATTTAACAAGAAAAAACCGTTCCAGTTTTTGTACTTCAGAATTTTACGCTCTTTGTAATTGTATTTGAAATTTACTAGCAATTTCTGAGCGGAAGTTGTTTGATCTTGTTTTGGTGAAGCAGCTGTTTAAAGAGAATCTTAAGTTAGTTATATTATATATAGAGAAATTTAAAGTGAGTGTTTATAAATAAGAAATTCCTAAACACAGTGAATATTTTTTTTCATAATAAAACAAAGATTATTACAGTACAAGAAAATTCTATTTCAGGATTTCTACTTACTGTGAAATGTAGTAATTTTCTGAGTGAAAAATGTTCCTACGCCAAATGTTTTTCAGTGCATTTCAGAATCATAATAACCTGGTTTAATAGCTCTCTTGAGATTTATTAACACAGTAGTGCAAAAACATGTTGCAGAAGTTTCCTGAACGCAGGTGTCTCTCATTTTTTACACATCTAAACATACTTGCACATCTTTAAAGACATAAGACTTGCAGCTTTATGCACTTCACAAACAAACAGAAAGGCACACATGCATGTGGGCAGAAACACACACTTGTGCTCCTCCAGCCCTGTCATTAGTGTGGCTTTCATGTGGTCAGAGGGTGGTACAGAGGCTTTTACAAGCACTTTCACTGTCTTCCTTCAGTTCTCTCTCCCTCAATGTTGAATCCTAAGACCCTTAGTGACTTTATAGGAGTAAAACTGTTCTGCCGTCACACACGCATGTTGTCTTCTGAAGTGAAACGAGAGCGCGGCCTCAGGCTTTTGTTTTTCAGTGATGACGGTGGCCAACACAGACCGTATTTGTGTTGAGATGATGTCATAGCCGCGTGACCCCGTGCCCTACTCTGTTGTATATTTGGCCTTAAGCCTCTCACATAAATAAAGACGCCGTCGGTGTCTGCAGTTAAGAGCTCAACATGGGAAAGTGCACGCTGCTGCCAGCCAATGTGTTTTCCTTTCCTGATTTACAGCCTCTCAATTGTGTTTATTAAACACTGAAATGTATTTCTGTTGCTGAACAACACTATAAAAACAGAGAGGAATGATGGATAGATGGAGAAGGGTTCTAAATCGATTAATGGATAAAAAAAAATTAACCTATTAATTGCATGATGGTCTATGTAGAGAAATAACTTAAAAATAATTACTTGGAAATGGAATGTGAGGAGTCTTACCTGGGCTAAGGAGAAGAAGAACTGGACTGTTGGACAGTGGTCCAAAGTCCTCTTTTCAGATGAGAGCAAGTTTTGTATTTCATTTAGAAACCAAGCTCCTAGAGTCTGGAGAAGCTCATAGCACAAGATGTTTGAAGTCCAATGTTAAGTTTCCACAGTCTGGTACTGGTGTTGGTCCACTGTGTTTTTTGAAAACCAAAGTCACTGCACTTGTTTACCAAGAAATCTTGGAGCACTTCATGCTTCCTTCTGCTGACCAGCTTTTGAAGATGCTGATTTCATTTTCCAGCAGGATTTGGCACATGCCCACACAGCCGAAAGCACCTAAAGCACCAAAAGTTGGTTAAATGACCATGGTGTTGGTGTGCTTGACTGGCCAGCAAACTCCCTAGACCTGAACCACAGAGAGAATCTATTGGCTATTGTCAAGAGGAATATGTCAAAGAAACCTGGGCTTCCAGACAACCTCAGAAGTGCCACAAACTGATCACCTCCATGCCACGCTGAATTGAGGCAGTAATTAAGTAACAGAAGCTCCTACCAAGTATTGAGTACATGCACAGTAAATAAACATGTTTTTTATATTGGTCTTATGAAGTATTCTAATTTGTTGAGAGAGTGAATTACTTCAGTCTGTTTGCACTGAAATTATTAAATACACAAGTTTCACAACATTCTAATTTATTGAGATGCACCTGTAAATACATTCGTCCTCCACTGGTTTTTACATTTCTGTGTTTTATTTGTGAGTGATTGTTTCACTTGTTGAGCTTACAAATGATTTTCATTTTGTAAAACATTCTGGCTGGGACTCCTTTTGTAAGTTATTCACCTGTAAAGACCAACTGTTCTGATCAGTTTTAGAAATAACACAGAATGAAATAAAACCATTATAATGGCGAATTGAAAAAATGAAACTAGCAGTGCTTAAGGAATTAACATAAATATTTGAATGAACAATTAAACATTGATCTGGACACACCTAATGTAAACCGATGTGTCAAGATAGATACACAGAGAGATGTGTTGATTGATTATGTGATGATTTAGATGGTTGTCAGCTGAGGGTGTGACGGTGTGTGCTAGTTCACATGAGGACACAGGGCAGGTAAATCCAGTTTTGTGTTCTCAGCCCTTGGGCCCTGAATGTTCTCTGCAGGATCGGCCCTGTCTCACCTCTTCTCCCTCCTCCTCCTCCTCCATCTTCATCTGCTCAGGAAAGCTGAGAGCGTTCTTGCTTGCATTTTTCTTTCTTTCATTCTTTTTGTATTAAAAAAAAAAACGATTACTTGTAAATATGTATATATGGTTTGCATAGATAAAAAAGTAATATAACTTAATAATTGCGCAAATGCCTATTTATAGTCATTTACTTAAAAATAACCTACATAACCATAACTGTGTAAGTACATTTTTCTTCCGGGTTTTTTTTTTTTTTTTAACATAAAGGGAAAAAAAATAAAATTTTAGAGTATTTTACTTAAATTAACTTAACTATAACTGCAATTAAAAATACATGTACGTGAATGTGGTTATTTTTGTTTATTATTATTATTATTATAGTTGCAAAAAAAATACAATTACCGGTATCATTTTTTTTTTTGCTTTTTTAACTTAAAAAATGAACTTGAATCACTGTAACTGCAATAAAATATACTTGTAAGTATATATATATTTTGTATAGATATTTATTTGCATTATAAAATTAATAATTGCACAGATGCCTAAGTAGATTAATTAACTTAAAAATTAACTAAATAACTACTATAACTGCAATTTAAATATATGCGGAAGTAAACAATTTTCACTATTTATTATAATTGCAAAATAGTAAACAATAGATTTGCTTTCTTTCTTGCTTACTTGCTGTTTTACTTGCTGTCTTGTTGTTCATGTTGCCCTGATTTATTTGTGATTTCACATATTTATGCAACTTAAGACCAGCAAAAAGGTTTTCAAGTAAATATGAGATGGCCCCTGGCCTCACTGGTTTGCATGAAAAGGGCTTTGATATAGTGTGGATGACCTGATCAGAGATCATGTTTGCAGACAAAGTCAGTACAGTTTGCCTCTCATGGTCTTGTGTCCTTGTCTTCACCCATTAGCGTGTGGCTGTAATTATCACAGCTAACGTAGTTAGATGCTAATTTTATTTTTGGTGGGAAACCCCATGACCAGTCTGAAGTAATTTCCCATCAAGCTCTGATTATATACTGCTGTCCATTTGTTCAGGCTTTGTTTCAATAGAAATGGTGAAACGGTTTACATTTCTAATCACCTTTCTATTATTGTGGTTTAGTTTTTTTGCCAATTGCTCTGATTTTTAGTATTTGTTTCACTAATGTGCAACTGTAAAGTCAGGATAGCTACCTTAAGGATTGAATAATGCTCTTGGGATTGTCTAGTTAACAGCAAGCATGTACAAAATTTGTGTGACCGAATCTTATTTGTTATTTCAATCAATGTGCTGATCAAAAAGAGCCCATTAGAGAACCTCTCACTCAGTGAAGGAGTCTCTCAGCATCTCTGGGCCATGAAGGGGCAGGAAGAGCAGTTGGTCTGGGCTCAGTGTGGTCTCCCGAGGTCAGAGCTGTAGCGCTCACAAAGACACGAGGAATGCTGCGCAGCCGCCAACACAAACACACAGCTCCACTGAGAGTCCTGCAGCTCGCGGGGTCTCGACCATATCAGACTGATGGCCAGAGGGTCCGCAGATCCTCCTGGTGAGGTCATACAAAGACACAGACATGTTTATTGGACTTTAGCATCAACAGAAGCATGATTTCAAGTGGTAAAGCTAAATTAGCACATCATCATGTTCAAATTACATATTAATGCATGAATGACAATAGAAAATGTTAATTTTGTCAGCCATATTTATATTTTAGTCTTAATCTTTTAAATTAGTCTTAGCCCTGGTGTCAAATGTTTTTTATAGTTATCATGTTTAGTCTACTGTCCTGTGTTTGTTTAGTCAAGTTTAAGTCAACTAAATGTCTGAACATTTTAGTCTACAACATTTCCGTCATGCTGCATAATAGTAAAACTTTTTTTTTAAGATAGTTGTCGTGTGAAATTAATTTTTAAGCAGAAATCAACAGAATGTGGACTCATACGCATGGTTTATTTTGTCTCATCTAGTGTACTCATTTATTGTAGGCTGTTCAATATATAAATAAATATCCCAGACTTAGAGATGCATGCTCTGTCTACTCGTTTATGAAATCTGGTGAAAACAAACAAAAATATTTTAACAGAAAAATTCCTAGTTGTAATTCCAATAATTCCAAATTGCAATCATGCGAGTGTGCGCGCATGGTTGCCAGATTACAGAAATAACCAAAACACCAGGCACAAAATGTCTCCTTTTAACACAGAAGCTCTGATTTGCGTATTTGAACTCTTGACATTTGGCAAATGCACACGTGAACGCTTGTGAAGTAGAGTATCACATGATTGTCTGTGATTAATAGCAATTAATTGCATTGTTATGCACAGAACTAATAATGCATTCAAAAGTAGTGTATTATGCACTGTTTTTCATTTAAAAGCAGGCCTATTGCTATATGAACAAAAGTGCTGTCGCTTGATTTGCAAAGACTTTAAACAAATAAGGTGCTTTTTACAGCAGTATTCCTTTCGAAGCACCTTTGTTTTAAAAGGAATAATATTTATAAATATTGTGTGTGTGTGTGTGTGTGTGTGTCTGTTCAGTGCAGAGGTTTATTGTATGAGTAATTGTGCAGTTGTGTGTTCATGAACGCACCAAACAACCCCAGAATCACACAGACATGAGTCTGGAGCAGTCGTGAGAACACTCCACATATTCTCAGTATAAATGCCTGTGAAAATGACCAAGAGCATGAAGGATCCATCTTCACATTTGCTATCAATTTAGGACCTGAAAATAAGCAGCAGCTCTCTCTCTCTCTCTCTCTCTCTCTCTCTCTCTCTCTTTCTCTCTCTCTTTCTGTCTCTCTCTGTCTCTCCTGAGTAGGACCAAGATGAGGAATGTTTTTATATCAGTGGGGAAAAAGGATTGAGAGGGGGAAGGTATAAAGATGGCGTGTAATAATAGCAGTCTTTCTCCAGATGTGTGGCAGAGATCTGACCTCAGCGTGACCTGTAGTTAGATCAGCGTCAGTCATCTGCCACCTGCTGACCGTACAGAACATGCACAGATACAGTCACATGTAGAAACGTCCTGTGCATGATGTTATTCCACATGGTCGAAAGCCAAATTCCAGGACACACACACACAAACGGAGTCATATTCATTCTTCAAGGCCGATTGCATTCGCCTGTTTCATGCAGCAGTGTATGAGTGGAAGGATTCCCTTGGTTTTACTGTGGTTTTGGACTGGAGAGTTTTTGGAAAAGCTTTTAAAAATATTGAGTTTGATGCTAACTTTAATCTGATGTACTTCCAGCCGGTGTGTCAGTGGGGACTTTAGCATGTGTGTACAGAGTGACCATGAAATAGAAACCAATACAATATGGCATCATTTAGATAATTTCCAAACATGTATTTTTGGAGGTAGGACCCCTAGTCATATTTCAAGACCCTGACCATACGTTTTACATTTTGACACATAGTACGTCCAACATTGTTTGTGCTAAATGAATGAAATTGTATGGGTTTTGAGGGGAAATGTGCTTTTCGTTTAGTGGAACACACACACACATATATTATTTCACACATATATCTCACAATATTATTAATTATACTGCGTTTTTTGTTCAAATAAATAAAGCCTTGGTGAATGTAAAAGAATTCTTTCATTAAAACATCACAAAATCTTACCAGCCTCAAACATTTTATTGTTAATGCACATTGAATGTACAAAGTCATTTCTAGAGACCAGAATAATGTAAAAACTTAAGCTTAAACTTTTATCTGTTAGCTGTTCCATTGCAAATAAAACAAATTAGATGGATATAATGAGATTCTTCGGATCATTCTGGAGATCCTCGCTAATGGCTGCGTCTTTGCACAATGATCTATCCTAACAGATATTTTTGTGGACCTCGGTTCCTCGGGGTACAGCGTCGTGGTCCAAACAGAGGGAGAGACCAGATGTTTCTTTTGTTTAGATTTGAACCGGGCGGAAAGGAAGGGTTTAGGAGTCGGTGGGCGGTCGGGTATAAGGAAACTAAACCATTCACAGTTGAATAGCTCTGTACTGTACAGTCAGTGTGTGTCTGTGTGTGTGTGTGTGAGGCAGAGAACACACATGTGTCCTTTATAAACATCTGAATGTATACATCAGCGTTTCAACTCAGGTGGGTCGCTGACAGACAGCGATGGAAGGAAATTAAAGTTGCAGTACTACGGAGTTAACCACATTTTTTAAATATCACACTCGTAGCCATGCAATATGGCTGTATATCAGCACACTGTGATTGCCTATTGCCCATAACACCTGAGCAGTGCCACAGACTGATCGACTCCATGCCGCGCCGCATTGATGCTGTAATTCAGTCAAAAGGAGCCCCAACTAAGTACTGAGTGCTGTACATTCTCATACTTTTCATTTTCATACTTTTTAGTTGGCCAAGATTTCTAAAAATCCTTTCTTTGTATTGGACTTAAGTTATATTCTAATTTTCTGAGACACTGAATTTGGGATTTTCCTTAGTTGTCAGTTATAATCATCAAAATTAAAAGGAATAAACATTTGAAATATATCAGTCTGTGTGTAATTAATGAAAATAATATAGAAGTTTGACTTTTTGAATGATATTCTAATTATATGACCAGCACCTGTATTTTAGTAAATATATAGAGTATATTGTAGTACTGTAAGTAGTTTTGCTTTTCTGGTGTTAATTGCAATTTTTTTTATATGAAAGTAACAAATCTCTGACAGAAAATCATCCACTAAAAACATAACTAAATATACACTGAGGAATATAACAATTATAAAACCACAAAAGAAAATATAATCATTGGAGTAACCAATGCAAAGTAAAAGCAATTATAATAACCTTGCCTAAATCATCCGTATGAACCTGTTTAAAAGAGCAACTTTTCCTCACTTAGTGGTGTGGATCAATAAAAATAGGTTAAAGGGTTAGTACACCCTAATATTAAAATCATGTCATTAATGACTCACCCTCATATTGTTCCAAACCTGTAAGACCTCCGTTTATCTTCTGAACACAGTTTAAGATATTTTAGATTTAGAATTAGTCATTGAAGCTGTGTGTACGGTATACTGTCCATGTCCAGAAAGGTAACATCATCAAAGTAGTCCATGTGACATCACTGCGGAGTCGTGAACGCAGATTGACAACAGACCCGGAAGAGAAGACAATGCTGAATAAGTCGTAATTTTTGTTATTTTTGGACCAAAATGTATTTTTGATGCTTAAACAAATTCTAACTGACCCTCTGATGTCACATGGACTACTTGATGATGTTTTTCTTACCTTTCTGGACATGGACAGTAGACCGTACACACAGCTTCAATGGAGGGACTGAGAGCTCTCGGACTAAATCTAAAATATCATAAACTGTGAGTTATTCATGACATAATTTTAATATTTGGGTGAACTAACCCTTTAAGGTTTTGTGTTTCCTCTTAAGTGGATGTCATTCTACAGTTTTAATGTGGATGCTGTGAGTTTTGGGATGATGTATGACTGTATAATCGCTGCTATGGGGTTCACAGTAGTTTCTCTGGACGCTTGCGTTCCTCATCAGCAGATAAGAGTGCATATAAGTCAAGTATACAGCAGAAACACATTTGTTCATATCTGTCTTTTCCTGTGTGTGTCTTTGATATGTGTTTACATGTGTTTGGTGATCAGGATGGGAGAGAGTGTAAATTAGGAAACCACATTCATACTATTGCTGTGTCTCAGCTTTACACAGTGTAGACAAGATAAACCTCAACATGTCCAGCTTCCCCTGGATCTGCTCCGGGTGACTGTCAGGATTACAGTGAGTGTGTGTGTAGACGTGAGATTTGTTGGCTCCAGCATGAAGGTTTGTTGAGCTCCTTGTATGTCCAGACTCATGATTTCTTGTGCTTGCTCACATATGTCTGGGATTTATTGTGTTTATGTGTGTAAATATGAGAATGGCAGACGTGTTTATAAGGAAGAGGAAAAGCAGGGTCATATGACAGGAGCTAAAGACGTGGAAGGAAAGGTTTCGTTTTTTTTTCCTGAGCGATCACATTTTTTCAATTTTATTTTATTCTATTTTATATTAGTTTAATAATTAAATTAAATAGTTTATTTTGAAGTTGCATTAGTTTTTAAAGGTGTGGTTACAATTATTTGTAAAAAAAAAAAATATATTTCATAAAAATAATTATTAATATTATTTTATTAATGCATTTTACAAATATTTGTAAAAACGTCTTTACCACTTCTTATATGTGTATATATATATCTCACAAGGCATTATTATTTTTAATTAGTATAACCTTTTATTTGAGATAACTGATTATACAAGTATTTGAATATATTAGACTTTGTATAAGTATAATACATGTTTTTTAGACATTATAATGGCTATTAATTTTAACACAAACATATAAGTAATTTTTTTTGCAAAATAGTTGTTTTACACAAGTCAGGTTGTCATAAAATGTATTATTGTGATTGCATATGATAATATTGTATGATCTATATCACTTCTATGAAATATCTGAATGGCAGTACTCAGTGTGTCCCAGCTGACTCATGTGCGGTCAGCTGCTCACAGATGTTGCCTCATCCTGCGGTCTCTGACTGGTGGACGCTGGGGTTTGAAGTGGTTAGTGTGAAGTGTGTCGGGGTCAGAGGTTAAAACAATCTGCCCCCCTCCCTTTGTCCTGTTCTACCCCCATCTCTGCTTTTCTCTTTCACCCTCTCCTCAACACTAGATCACTTCCAGACCCTTTCACCTGACTGGAGGGGAACTAGCTCTGATGAAAACAGCTTTTACAAGCTTTTATTGTGAAACCTCAAATGGCTGTAGTGTGTTTGAAAACAAGTCTCTATCTGATTCTGATACTCTAATGAGCATAAAATTAGACGGCATGCAAATATTTGGTGAAATAGTATCTACTTCACTATTCTAGTCTGCTTCACGTCATTGACACCTTAAAATACTGCCTACGTTTGCAGGTCGCTTGGTTTTTGGAACATAGCTGTGTTCATTTGTCAGAGGAATTCGTCCAAATTAAATCAAATTGCAACATGTTTCTGTTTGTAAAGGATTGCTGAAGCTACCTCATCAGATTGATTATTTATTTATTTATTTTATGGAGCATATTTATGTTTGAATTTATTTTTTATTATTTATTTATTTATTATGGATTTATATAATATTTAAATGCTTGTTTTATGGTATTAAATTTTTTAATTATTTATTTTTGACTTTTTTTGGATTTATTTTATATTTTTTTATGGAATTTCACTTAAATAGAATCATATGTTATTATATATTATTTAAAAAAGTATTGTTTGGAATTTATTTATTTATTGTCTATTTATATAATATAATTATATATTATAATATATATTTTAAAATATTACTTTTTTCTACCTTTTAAATGACTAATTAATTTTCATATTTATTGTTGGAATTCGTTATTTTTTATTCATTTTGGGATTTATTTATTATTATAATTATTTATTTATTATAGTATGACATTTCTTATTCAAAATGTGATTTTTTCTTTTCTTTATTTACTTAAAATTTTTATGGAATTTAGTGATTTTAATTTTATGTCTGGGTTTATTTATTTATTGCAACACACTTATTGCAACACTTACCTGATTAAAGCTATTAGGCCTTAGGCTCATTTTTGAGTTTGCATGGCATGTGTTTATGCTTTAAAATTGTTCAACATGTGCAGTCATTGTACTTCTCAAACAGCAGAAAGCTTTGCTGCAAGCTACACTGAGAATGTGTATAGGACAGTATGAGTTCATGTAAGCCTCTCAGCACTCGCCATGTGAAGGAAAAGCCTTGTAATTCTTATGAAAGCACTTCCAGTTTCGAAGCCCCTCAGATTGATAAACTACAGATGGAAGGAAAGACAAAAGACTCCAATTAGGATTTTTTCACATACAAGCAGATTCCCACCACACGCAAACACAATCACACTTCAAGACGTACTGAATCATTTTCACACTCTTCAGACTGCCATCCAGATCTCTTCATCCTCTGATGGCTTCTTTAACACACACTCATCACTGGACTTAAGGTGTATAGTGCATACAGACCCTGACTTATTATCTGTTTTTTCCTTTTTTTTCTCATTTCATGTGCTGTGGCTTCACTCAATGCATCTCAACCACAGGTAAGAAAACAACTTGTTTCTTCTACTGCATTTATAAATGCCTTTATTAACATATCCATGCTTGAATCCCTATTATCATCAAATTAGAGCTGCACTCCTAGCCCTGTTGGGCCTCGCTCTCATTCTTTGAACATGTTTAATTTTTTAAAATAAAAAAAAAATCCCTGTACACAAAAGTACCCTGTACAAAACACTTTCTCTAATGTTTCATATTTCTGAAAAGTTTTCTCTTTTTTTTAATTGAACTTTACAGCTTTGTTTCAAAACTTGTTGAGCTGATTCATGCCTACATAGGCAACTGACTTCTAAGGGCAGGATTGTAACTAAAACAGAACTTCATAAGTGACTGATTTGGAAGACTCTGCATGGGAACTGTGACTAGAACTGGGTATTGAGTTCAATACTTTTTAGGCACAAATCGAATTGCATTGAGTATCGATTTTTTTCTTTTTTTTCTCGATACAAAATTTCGATACCTAAGCGGTTAATCTCGTCAACGTCAGTGAGCCAATAAGCATGCAGCATGGTTGATGTGCCTAAATCATGTGCTGGTGATTGGCTCTAGTGAGGCATCCAGAAAAAAAGTTTACGCCGGTTCTGCCCCAAGACGTGGTTCACACGTAAGGATGTAGTGTGTAAGCGATGTAAGGCTACATTTACACTAGTGCGTTTTCGTTTTTAAACAACGTTTTATGGAAAGGATCCATACTAGCATTTCTACTGCGGTTCAGCAAAGATCTCGGTCCACACTACGAAAACACGTTACATGACTAGTCATGCACACTGTAGCATCATAATTTATAGGATTTATACTGTGCTTTTACTAAAAACTTATTTTTGAGTTATAAACACGTAATATGAGTGACATGAGCAGTGAATGAGCTTCCTCTCAGTCAGAACAGAGATAGAAGAAGAGAAAACATGTAGACGGCGCTGGAAGCAGCTAATGCTCATCAGTAAATCAGTCGAATTTTTCAGTTCTTGCTTTGACTGGGAATAAAACCCACAACCTTGACGTTGATATCGCCATGCTCTACTTATGAGCTCCAGAAAATCTAGTGAAAATGTTGAAGATGTTGTTTTCTTTAGACCAACATGCACCAGTAAATTGTTCCCGATCAGAGGAGGAGCGTGGATCAGAGCAAACGAGGTCAGTTTGGATTCATCATGTTGACTTTAAAGAGGCTTAGCATCTTGAAGCCCATGCCCCACTTGAAGACCCTGTGTGTTACTGATAAACAGGACAGGATCAGCTAGGTACTACTTGAAAAGGTAGTACATGCTATTCGCTGCTTAGCCTCTTTCTGCCATTTGCATCAGTCTCCATAGAAACCGGGCCCTGCTAACACCGTGTTCTGGTCGGATGCCAACACAAACTCGAGAGGGCCAAACACACAACATAGCAATGTGGATTCGTGGCACCACATAACAATGACTTCACACAAATGATTTCCCATCATGCTTCACACACGGCTGATGTGTTCAGCAAGAACCTGAAGCACTGTTGGAGCTTTGCAAGCTAATGTCCTTTTTTATATCAATCATGCATGTGTGAAATGCATGGTATAGACAGGTTTTCTTGTCTTATAGATTCTTGAATTATGAAAATCGCTTTCAGTAGCTATGCTACTAAATTTACGCAAAATTTATTTAAATATGGCTATCTCTGTAAAGCTATGATCAGCTGTTCCTCCATCTTGGCTGAGCTTTCAATGTTGTTACAGAAAGAGTGAAGGTGATTGGTTGGTTCTTGTCACATGATCTGTGTGCTTTTACAGTATTCTGAAAAAGCTGAGCTGTTTCTCGCTGCGGTTCAGACTCGCCTTGAAAAAAACTAGTGTCGCTCTTTATTTGCGTGTACTTGCCGCGCGTCTTACAGTTGAAATAACGAAGTGTGCAAAAGATTTGAAATGTGAACGGCCCCTTAAACTGAATTTGAACATAGAAACGTATAGTTTACAGTTAATTGTGGTGACAGGATTGCAGAAATGTCAAACCTCACAGGAAATGAATGTTCAAAGAGGGTCATATTTTTCTACAATTTCTTATGAATTTACCATCTCATGCAAATTATTACCATTTCTAATGAGACAGGCTTGAAGTGTCGGTGCCGTATCCATTGCCCAACCTGCAGAAACGATGCATTTGCAGATGTTTTTGTAAAGTGATCTTCATCCTCGTCCTCCTCTTCCTATTCGACAATGGAACTTTGGAGGTTTTTCAGTCTTAAACTCCATTCCAGATGGTTTCTGTTAAGGCTTTTTTCACCCCATTATTTTATACACCAGAGTTCACAGTGTCTAAAGACAAGATGTGTGTGTGTGTGTGTGTGTAGGGTGAAAGGAAATGAAGAAAGTGATATAGAAGGGTGAAAAAAAATGTATTAAAGCAATTATTCCATCAACGAGAAGCAGCACATTGCTCTTCTGGGCCCTTTTTCGGTTGGGTTTCCTGTTTCTTTTTTAATAAATAAGGACATATAATGTAATATTGATTTAAATCCCATCTGTCAGAGTGACTTCATCCACCCCCACTCCCTCTGCTCTTTCTTGGAAAGGAACCATGGACTCGGGCTGCCAGGAATAATTGCTTGTTTGCTGCTATTTGGTTAAAATCTGTCACAGAAAGAAAGAGAGAGAGAGAGAGAGAGCGAGGAAAGGAGAGAAATGAGAAGTGAATGCTTGCATTTCCAGGCCTCACAAAACGTAGCTGTTAGCTTAGCGTTCTCATTGACGCTCATGTGGCTGTAGTTGTCATCGTATTGGTTTCTCATGAATAGTTTCAGTCTTGTCAGGTTTAAAAACGCAAATGTTCGATTTAAACATGATAAACGTTTGTGACTGTTAGCACTGAGAACTTGAGTGGAAGTGGAAGGACGTATGTTTGCGCACGTCTGTCTCTGTGTGTGTTTGTGCATGAGCTTCGACTCTCAGTCTGTCTGCAGGGTAGAGGCTGGATCGCGGCCCAGTTTGGCCGGAGCCCTGTGCGCTGTGCCAGGCTAGTGTTCACAGTGTCTCCATGCTCCCCTCCCCAAAGAATCGTAAACAATAAACCCTCTGTTACTTTTAACCCCCTCACGTGTCTGCCTCTCTTGCTTGCTCTCCACGTCCCGTCTGTCTTTCTCATACCCCCCCTCCTCCTTTCGTTCTCACTCGTTTCGGCTGCTTGGGTTTGATCCTTTCACCTCTTCGGCGAACGCACATGGCACTTTCAATGAATAGGGTTCACTTTGGAGTCTAATTATTTTTTTGTAAAGTGTTTTTTGTTGTTGAGAACTAAGCATGAGAGATTTTAAATGTGTCCCACGTCAGAGGTGATAAAAAAAAATTCTAAATATATATAAAAATATTATAAAATTATAAAAATATAAAGTGTTCCTGTAGCTCAATTGGTAGAGCATTGCGTTATCAAGCGCAAGGTTGGGGGTTCGATTCCCCGGGAACACATGATAGGTAAAAATTTATAGCCTGAATGCACTGTAAGTCGCTTTGGATAAAAGCGTCTGCTAAATGCATAAATGCATAAATGCATAAAAAAATGCATAAATATATAGTAATGTATTTAATTAATTGTTTATATTAAAATATTATGTAAATGTTGTATTATTTTTATTGTATTTATACATTTATCTATATTATTTTTACTTTTTGTAATATTTCATTAAATTTGTTGAATTTATTTGTAACATTTTTATAAAATGTAAATAAAATGCTTTATAATTTAAATATAATTTTGTAACATTTTAATATCATATATATTTTTTTACACAAAATGCAATATTTTTAGTTATTAGGTCATGCTTTTTCCCTTTTTTCCCAAACCGCGACTCCCTTTTTTGCAGTATGCGATATATCCGCTCAACTAATCACAGCGCACAATTCCACGCACTATAAACCGTAACAACCAATCACAGCGCACCATTCCATGTACTGTAAACCGTAACAACCAATCTCAGCGCACCATTGCATGCACTCTAGACAATCATTAAATGAATCGCATTCGATTATGAACGTGATATTGCGTAGCTTGTAAGTGGTAGTGTTTTTATTAATGCCATTTACAGTATGTTTTTGTTAATACAGCACATAGCACTAAATGAATGTAACATGGCAAAAATGAATGCACTTTTGGAAGTTGAATGTAAGGGAAATGTAATTTTGGAATTTCTGTAGTCTAATGTGATGTTGTTCATTTGTTTGTGATGAAATTTTATTTTATTGCGGTTAACAAGGTGACCCGTTTAATTAATTTTGGGAGCGATGACTGATGAATGCATTTTTAGTCCAGTGCCTGTATATAGGTTAGTATTGACTAAGTTCAGAGGCTGGCATATGTAGATCAACTTACTATGTTGTGTATTTTCATCAGTTTTAATATGAAAAGTAACTTTCATATGGATTTATTGCATTTAAAAAAAAATGGATTTATTGCATTTTGGGAAAATATTTATTACATTTTATAATAAATCTTTGAAAATCAAAACCTGGATTTTAAATTGTTATTATAACCTAAAGATGCTATGTGAAAACAGAAACAGAAAATAGTGTGTTTTATCTTGCCACTTTCTTGGTAAAGATAATTTTTGTAAAATGGGTTTTCATAGATATGGAATTTTCATGTTTATTTCTGGAAAATACCAAAAGCATGAGTTTTAAATTGCGTTTAAACGTACATTTTATACATTTTACATGTACATTTTTGCATATTTTGTGAACTTAATATGAGATTAATCAATGTCCTTAGATTGATGTCAATGTTTTTTTAATTTTATTATTTTATTGTATTTAATTTTTTCAGGAAAAGATATGATTTTAAATTGTTTCTGAATTTTCTATGCTAAGAGGTGCTCTGTGTGAAAACAGCCGTGGCGTGTCAGTGGTGCAACTCCACTTTAGGACAGCAGTATATTTTATTATGCTGCTGAGATTAATTCTTTGTTTATTTCCTCAATGTATTTGGTTTATCTGTAATCGAAACAATGGCTGGATAGTAATGATTTTAATAAAAGCCATGCAGTGTTTCGGCCGTGGCCCAGTACTAACCTCTCAGATTGCGAGTTTAATGTGGCAATCATGTTCCTCATCACAGGGCTGTTATCCCCAATCCCTCCACACGCACACACATTACAGCCCACGACTGTAAACAGATGTTGCTCTAATCATTCTCTAATGAGACCGGTCACTCATTCGCCCATCTGTAAGTTTCTGCCTCGACACTGAATAGACTAGAATGAATGTAAAATTAGGCGTAACAGAAAAATCTGTAAAACGTGTCCTGCTGTCTCTATGATAAGGTAGACAGAGATTGAAAAAAGAGACATTTCTGTTTTTGAATAAATAACTAGGAATTTACATCACGTGATACTTTTGCCATTATATATATGAATCTTATCCACAATAGACAGATTTTGCAATAAAGGTGTTCAAATAACGACTTGCTTTGGTGTTCTGAGTGGTTGCTAGGTTCACACCAAGAACGATAATTAAATTAGCATCTACACCAAAGCACGATAGCATTTGCTTTATTATATTATTGCAGTTTTGTTGTACTTTTTTCCAGTTCTATCATATTCATACTGTGATAGGGGTTTTGGTCATACCACCAAACCCTTAGTAGAAATCAGATTTAAGTGATGGCAAAATGGTAAATTACATTAGTGCGGTTGCATAAAGAGTTCTAGGCAATTAGATGAAAGAGTGTTTGTAGCTTTCAGGGCCAGAAATGAGTTATTTGGAACTGAACATTCAGTTGTGCGTTTTACGTTACGTTTCAATTAAACACCATATGGTGGAATTTAGTGGCGATGTTCCATAACAAGCACGAAACCATTATAGATACATAAACATTCATCGGTTATTATTAAATAACGTCTCTGTTGTGGCATGTTTTTCTTGTCAGTCCCCGAGGGAAATTTCCCCACTCTCTCCAGGCACACAACGCCCCCTGGTGGCCTGGATGAGAACTCATCACTGCTCCAAGCATGTTAGTCAGGGTATATACAGTATATGTCATGTTTTATTTTCCTGTTTGACAGAGGCTATATACACAGGAATGTGAGCTGCATTTACGCAGAATGGCAGCAAATGTGTGTTTTCTGAGCTGATTGAGACCACAGTTTGAATTACTCGTGGTTAAAGATGAGGGAAGCCCAAAACAATGTGACAAAGAAGAGAGAGTAAGAGAAAGAGAGAGCGGGAAAGAGAACAAGGTCATTTAGTGTGTTCTCCAAAGAATGACTTCACCTAAGCCATTAAGAGTGAATGAAAAGAAGACGTCCTGCTTTGCGCTGGTCAACTTGTGATGCCAGAGAGAAAAGGACAGTTGATGGAGAGGGAGATTTTAGGAGAAAGACAGATAAGAGACACCAGGAAATGAAGACGGGTCGAATCACGATGTTGAAGAAGCAGTAGATGAGGAGCCTATGAGTGGGAATGGGAATCGTGAGAAGTTTAACATTACTGGTTTGGACTCCGGTTGTTTAAACAACTCTTTCCATGCTCTTTGGACTTAGCCATTAAGCTGTAACACAGCATCAGTGCAGTGTTTTGTGATGTCAAATCTAATCCTGACTACAGCAAAAACAGAGTTTGCAGATAATTAAACCATAATATTTGAAAGACTGGCCTGTCCAAATACAGAAAACTTGAATGGTTCAGGACAGATGTGGCAGAAGAGTCTGACAGGAATGGCTCCATACACATGCTGTGATGTTCAGCTCTTTTTCTACTCCAGATAACATGAAAAGAGCAGGAGGAGTGTTGTGTACATCAATAGAAACAGACTGTCCTTGTGTTTATCATGCTTAAACCCCTCTTTCTCTGTCTCTTCTCAAAGAAAATACGTGGTTCTTTTGAGATCTCCCATGTGGGAGTTGATCAGGGTTAACAGCAGCGGGACCGAAAGGAACGAATGACAGTTTTCGCAAGCAGCGAGAAGATGCATACAGACAAGCAATCATCCTCTCTTTGGACGAGGAAACACATTCAACCTGAATGGTTTAGCGTTCTAAAAATTCTTAGAATTCTCTTTACTCAAAATCAAACTGACAGTGACGAATTAATTGGAATACTGAATTATGATTGGTCTGTTTTTGAGGCCTTGGTTGTTGCTGTTGTTGAATGTGCTCAGTTTTCCCAGAATTAGTGAGTGCTGAGCTAATGTTTATCATGCGTATGAAAATGAGACAAAAGGTGTGTTTATATGCAGAGAGGTCAGCATGAAGCGGTAAGAAAGGTCCCGGATTGTGCGCAGTGTCTCACACTCGTGGTGTCCTGTGCCTGTGTGGCCCGGCGCTCGGCTGTGGAGGGAAGCAGGAAATGTATGAACCATGAAGGCATGTGTTTATGCTGGATTGAGCTGATACTCACCAGCCAGAGGGAAAACACACACCACGGGCCTGTTCTCTCTCCGTCTCTGCATCTACAAAGCGTTCTACTTGTGTTCTTTCTTTTTTCTTTACAAAAGAGAAACCACTGTTATTATCTCTCGTTCCAGAGACCAGACCAGTCATCAAAACATTGAATTGATTGAATTATGTAGTAGGCAAAACATGTTACGCAAAGGGAAACGCTTCTATTTGAGCTTTTTTGGTTGTCTGATTCTATTATATTTATCAAAGTTTTTATAATTCAGTATTTCCAAGGTTTTGACTTCTAGTGTGCTGATGATTATTCCAGGCTTGGTTAAACCACTGGTTTTGGCCTTGAGTATTAGTGATAAAAGCTGTTTGTCTCTCCATTTAATAACCAACGAGAACTAAAGATGCTGGCACACATCAGCTTCTAGTGGCACCATGTTTGGTTTCTCTCTGATGCCAAGTCATGTTCAACCATTCTCAGCACATTTCTGCAGTTTGTTTCTTGTCATCAGCTGCAGTAATCATCCACACACACTGCATGTCTGTAAGCTTCTTTCCTGACAGCAGCCTCCCCTAATGCATCCTGGGAAAGCAGGGGGTATGAGAGGGAGGGAAAGGGTGAAGCTGCTAAAGTAGCTGAACAGACTTAAATGCAGAATTGCAATTCAAATATGAATATAAGGAACTTCTGTAAAATTAAAATGAACTGCAGAAAACCGTTGGGTTGGCAAAGTGAATTAAAAAAAAACTCTTGAAGGTTAAAGGCTAGATAGAATGTGGTTATAGGCAATGCATTGCAGAGACCAACTGAAGCTGTGATCATCTGCATGACATTTCTGCACATGCTGTTGTACCGAGGCTTTGGTGCAGTAAATGTCAGCAAGGGGAAACAAATTAAACTTCTTAATGAGATTTATTTTGTTATACAGGGCTGTTTCTGCGTGTCCTACAGTGATGGTACATCAGAGTAAGACTTATATCTGAAGGGATTTGTACTTTTCTGATTGACAGATTCAGGGACTGATGTTAGTTCGGCTGATTGATCCACTTTCCCATGGTTCTTTCAAGCAGCAGCTTTATTTGGCGGATTTTTTGGTGATTAGCACTAGCTTTAGCCCAGATTAATATTGTTGTTGCAACATGTAAGTATATAAATAGGGGCATGTGAGGCAGTTGACTTTATCTCAGTAACAATATGGAGTGTCAAATGTCCAGTGATGCAAATACTTTTCTCTACTGGTTTGGTAGGTTGGTTTCAACCACCTAGTTTAAAACGGTCTTAAATTATACTTATATTTTTTCATTTGTAGATTTTACTTGGGATAAAAGTATTTTGCTGGTTGGGGCAAGTTTTCATGTGTTGAAAATGTATTTTAGCCAAAATATTGTATGTGACCTTTACCACTTGCTGCTGCTGTAGTGAAATTTGTTTTATTATTGTTTTAATATTTAAGCTTGAAAACCTATTACATTTTATTCAATGGAAGGCCATTTCTGCCAAAAATTAGATAAAAAAATCAAAAAAGTCAAAATTATGGGATGCATAATAATTTTGAGATTGTAATTTAAAATCCAGATAAAAGTCATAATTGTGTTAAAAAGTAAAAATGATAACACAATCATACATATGAGATAAAAGGTTGAAACTGAGATTATGACATTAAAATTCAAAATTACGATAGTGCTAATTATGAAATAAATTTATCTGAAAGTGAGTTAGTCAATGACAGTCAATGAAGTTAAAATTATGACACTACAACATAATTATGAGATTATTGAGATGTTTCAGAAAATTGAGAAGTCAATTGAAAAAGCTGAAATTATGACACCACAACAAAATTGTTAGATAAAGGTTTGAAATTGAGATAAGAATCATAATTATATGAAAATTTTAAATTGAGGTATATCAGTTGAAAAAGTTGGAATTGACACACTACAATTATGAGGTAAAAGATTGAAATTGAGATAAGTCATAACTATGACATTCAAATAAAAATAAATCTTAATTTATACTTTTCAGCCTACATTAATAATGTCTTAAAATTATCTCTGCATATTATACTGAAGTAATATGTAAATACTGAATAAAAGGCATAGTTTGCCTTTACCATTGATCTTTAATGTGGCCTGTGGGATCCCACCGTTCCTCCATTCGACGGGACATGAGGGGCTTGGGAATGCAGAGCCAATTGCTCGCCAATTTAGCGACTGGAGAAATAAGCAAAAGCGAGCTGATCATGTGGAAAGCAACGCTATATGACGTCTCATATAACTCTAATTAAAGAGCCATTCAGGGCCCTGTTTTGCTGAAAGCATTTCCAGACCTGTATCTCATCCCCCTCTCCTCCATCCTTGTTATTTTTTTTCATTTGTTCATCTTACGGTCCCTGTGGGGTAACAATCGGTGAGGTATTTCCTGCAGTAAGTCTTTCCTGCGTGGCTCTCGCACTCTGCCCAGGGAGCCGTGAACCAAAGCAGGCGCCCAGACTGACAGCAACAGGCCAGCAGAGAGAGAAACCCAAGCTTCGTCTTGGAACCACGTCCATGCTACACCTCCCTGAGTCACATCCAAGATCAGCTTGTCCTCTTTTCTGTGCTGCCTTCGGTCACAGACAAGAGTGCCCCAAAAACGGGCAATGCGATGCTTTTTACAGATTGCCACAAGAAAGCTCTGGAGTAAGTCTCAAGAAAACATAGTCTTGATCATATTTTATGTATTTACTGTGACAAAAATGTTGTTTTATTTTTTAATTCATGAGTATCTTTTAATGAGTATACTTTTCATGTGACAGAGTTAAATATTTATAAAAAACAGTTTTTTCTTATTTAACGACATACAGGTCCTTCTCAAAAAATTAGCATATTGTGATAAGTTCATTATTTTCCATAATGTAATGATAAAAATTAAAATTTCATATATTTTAGATTCATTGCACACCAACTGAAATATTTCAGGTCTTTTATTGTTTTAATTCTGATGATTTTTGGCATACAGCTCATGAAAACCCAAAATTCCTATCTAAAAAAATTAGCATATCATGAAAAGGTTCTCTAAACGAGCTATTAACCTAATCAATCTGAATCAGCTAATTAACTCTAAACACCTGCAAAAGATTCCTGAGGCTTTTAAAAACTCCCAGCCTGGTTCATTACTCAAAACCGCAATCATGGGTAAGACTGCCGACCTGACTGCTGTCCAGAAGGCCATCATTGACACCCTCAAGCGAGAGGGTAAGACACAGAAAGAAATTTCTGAACGAATAGGCTGTTCCCAGAGTGCTGTATCAAGGCACCTCAGTGGGGAAGTCTGTGGGAAGGAAAAAGTGTGGCAACAAACGCTGCACAACGAGAAGAGGTGACCGGACCCTGAGGAAGATTGTGGAGAAGGACCGATTCCAGACCTTGGGGGACCTGGGGAAGCAGTGGACTGAGTCTGGAGTAGAAACATCCAGAGCCACCGTGCACAGGCGTGTGCAGGAAATGGGCTACAGAGAAGCAGCACTGGACTGTTGCTCAGTGGTCCAAAGTACTTTTTTCGAATGAATGCAAATTTGGCATGTCATTCGGAAATCAAGGTGCCAGAGTCTGGAGGAAGACTG
This sequence comes from Carassius gibelio, assembly GCF_023724105.1. Classification (NCBI taxonomy): domain Eukaryota; kingdom Metazoa; phylum Chordata; class Actinopteri; order Cypriniformes; family Cyprinidae; genus Carassius; species Carassius gibelio. Next base: position 27,370,832 of record NC_068373.1, read on the forward strand.
GGGAGAAGGAAATGCCAAAATGCCTGAAGTCTAGTGTCAGGTACCCCCAGTCAGTGATGGTCTGGGGTGCCATGTCAGCTGCTAGTGTTGGTCCACTGTGTTTAATCAAGGGCAGGGTCAATGCAGCTAGCTATCAGGAGATTTGGGAGCACTTCATGCTTCCATCTGCTGAAAAGCTTTATGGAGATGAAGATTTTGTTTTTCAGCATGACCTGGCACCTGCTCACAGTGCCAAAACCACTGGTAAATGGTTTACAGTCCATGGTATTACTGTGTTCAGTTGGCCTGCCAACTCTCCTGACCTGAACCCCATAGAGAATCTGTGGGATATTGTGAAGAGAAAGTTGAGAGACGCAAGACCCAACACTCTGGATGAGCTTAAGGCCGCTATCGAAGCATCCTGGGCCTCCAAAACACCGCAGCAGTGCCACAGGCTGATTGCCTCCATGCCACGCCGCATTGAAGCAGTCATTTCTGCAAAAGGATTCCCGACCAAGTATTGAGTGCATAACTGAACATAATTATTTGAAGGTTGACTTTTTTTTGTTTTAAAAACGCTTTTCTTTTATTGGTCGGATGAAATATGCAAATTTTTTGAGATAGGAATTTTGGGTTTTCATGAGCTGTATGCCAAAATCATCAAAATTAAAACAATAAAAGACCTGAAATATTTCAGTTGGTGTGCAATGAATCTAAAATAAATGAAAGTTAAATTTTTATCATTACGTTATGGAAAATAATGAACTTTTATCACAATTTGCTAATTTTATGAGAAGGACCTGTATTTTACTTTTAATTACATTCTCAATAAAATGTGAAATATAATACTATTTAAAACAATTCATAATATTCAAATATGAATTCCTACTTTTTATTACATTAGGAAACTGTGTATTTTTAATTTCAATTAGCATAATTGTAAAAAAATACAATTAGCATAAATGTACAATTTAAAAAAAAAATATGTACAAATTATAATATTAAAATCTTAATACCTTAATTAATATAATAATTTTAATACTACTAAACATAATATAATTTTAACATTCTTGAATATTCCTTAACATGCAGTATTTTTACTGTTTAGTTTGAAATCCAATGCTACCATGATGTATAAATACTTTGCTATAATTTTGGGTTATTTAAGAATAATTGGGCCATTTTCCTCATCTTAACTGCAAAAATTCTCATAATTTACCTGAATTCATCATTTATTTATTTATTTATTTATGTTCATTTGCTTGCTTGCTTGCATTACAGTAATAAGAAATGAGGATGAAAATGTGCTTATGTCATGAAAATGAAATGTTTTATGGTACAACAACTCTTCTTTTCAAATGATAAAAAAACTAAATATAGAAATAAATACATTTTCACTCAAGTTTCTAGTAAAATTCACAGTTTCAAACCAAGTTGTACATTACATTAAATAGTAGAAACAAGTAGAACAACTGAAATGGTATTTTCTTGTAAAACATACTCCAGTTTTATTTATAAAAAAAAAAAAAAATTACAGTGTAGATTGTTCTTGACAGATTTTCTCCACTCACTGAGAGTCAGACAGAGATATTGTGTAGTCCTAGCTGATTCTCCCAACTGCCTCCGTTCTCTGACCTGAATGAGACGTTCTGCGTTTGAGTTGCTGTCAGACACCTTGTGTTGAAGCGGCAGACAGATCTATTGTAGCTGCTGTTGTATGGGCGTAATGAAGCTTTTCACTGCATTCTCAATGCAGACGCTCGTCTTTCTCAAAGCTCAGCTTTGCCCAGTCGTTCTTTAGAAACAAAGTGTTCACTGCGCTATTGACTCAAAGCTTCCAGTGTGCTTTTCTGAAAGCTAATTTAACTCCAGCAGGGCAGACCTGCATCCGGCATCTCTGCACTCATCTGATAGCAGCCCCAGGTCTGAGACTGTACGTCAGTCATGTGCCAGCGCAATCTTCATTGATTTGCCTTCATACCTGCTTGAAATCTGATGGCATTTAAACTCTATGGCTGTAAAAAAACAAAACAATAAAAAAAATAGGGCCCTGTCATACATTCTTAACATGCTTTCCTGCATTACTGTGGTGAAAGTACTGAAAGAGCCGGTAGTGTTTCGTTTCAGATGTCTGTGCTGTGAAACCGGCTGTGATGTTATTCAGATAGCTAGATATAAATGTTGACAGTTTAACTAGCTTTTCTTCAAACTGTTGCTGTGTTAAGGACAGTAGTCAAGCAGAAAGAGAAGAATAATCAAATTGCGTTCACACATTTAAGGAAATTTTCTTTTGCTGTTTCTTTTTCAAAGTTTCTATTGAACATTCTTTTTTTCAAACCTCCGTTCTTTCGGTCTTTATTTTATTTTAAACTGAGTAATTTTGAAAGGAAAACACTTGATTTTATCTAAACTTTTTAAATGTTGTTTTGTTCTTTCAAACTTTACATTTTTTACCGTTTTTGTTTTCTATCAAACTTTTTCATACTCTGTTAAAAAGTATTTTAAACTTTTTTTCAAATGTTTTCATTTTAATCTATCAGTTTTTAAATGTTTTTTTTTAATTCAATTCTTCTGTTTTCTTCTATTCATATAAAATTTTCTTTTGAACGTTTTCTATTTACACTTTAAGAATTGTCAAACTTTCTTTTTCAAACTTTGTTCAAACTAACGTTCAAATGTTGTTCAAACTTTTTCAAACTTCTAAAGTTTTTCTTTTACGATTTTGAGCGTTCTTTCCTCCTGTATCACTGATCATTTCAAACTTTTTTTGAATGTCTTTCTATTTTCGTTTTTCTTTTTTTGTTCAAACTCTTTACAACTTTTTCAAACTTCCTCTTCCTTTTATAAATTTCATGAAAGCATTCAAAAGGAAAAACCTTGTTTCTATCTTTCTTTCAAAAATTCACATTTTCTTTTTGGAATTTTCTTGAACATTCTTTCCTACAGTTAAACTTTACTGTACACTTTTCCTTTTCCTTACAGTTGGAAGAGCTTCACTGTAACATTGCCAAAGCTCTGTCAGGGTGATAGTAACAAAGAAATAATAAAGTGTTGGAGAAACTCAAGTGCACTAGATATTCTAGTCTTTCTCTCTACATCTTTTTTATGTGTAGATGTCCTGTTTATACAGTATGAGATGGGAAGTGTTTTTTTTTTCTCTTTCCATTCCCTGTTGTATTTCCTCACTGACAGCGGCCGATCCGGAGGTATAGCTGCGGTCAGCTGCCCACATCTGCAGTTTGGAAAATGGTGCAATTTAAGACAAGGGCAAAATATACATGAGAGTCTTTTTTCATCTCGCGGCTCCCACAACGGAGAGCGAGAAGACGAGATGAGAGAAATGAGGGCTCAGGCAGACCTCTGCTGGATCTTCTTTCCATTTGAATGTGAGGCGTAATCCACCGTAAGTGAAATCACATGGTGAATTATCCCGTCCAGAAGGCAAGATGAGCTCTGAAGGAGACTTTAATGATGATGAAGCTCTCTTGTTCCCCTAATGAAGCCGCTGATTGGATACTTTCTTCATGTCAGCACACCAGACTGTGATCGTTTACCTCTTTGTGACATTTTAGACTACTTAACTCAATCACCGGCTCCAAAAAAATGTAATTCACAAAGGTCCAGCGTGTAGACACTAATGTCCTGTTTTCTCATTACTTGTTTACAATCATCCAAGAGGCATATGGCGTGAATATGATCTTCATTTATTATTGGTTGGGCTTTTTCTATTTGTTTAGGCTGAGTGCCACCAGAAGGTGTGGCCTATAACAGGAAAATGGGCGTGGCTTCATATTCTAAATGGAAAATGTACACACAAATTAACACAAAATAAAGGCTTCAAATGTGAACATAGGCAGATTACCAAAAAAAAAAAATGATGCCGAAATGCTTGCTGATAAGATAAGAATAACTGATAAGAATAACTCATGTGTGTGCTAGCGATAGGATCATGTCAGTCATGTGGTCATTCTTGAAGTGAACTTTTGCCTGAATGGTGATTAGATTCACTGTTTCGGATCGCTGCATTTAATTTGATAATGCACATGAAGAATGAGGTTAACAATCATTAGCACGTGCAGCAGCGGCAACTGAATCACCGTCTGTGAAAATCCTGATTGGTGAATTACTATAAATAATTCTACATAATAAAAAAAGACTTTAAAAAGATCAATATCGGTGATCATATTAGCAGATACTGCTTCCTGTGATCGACTATCGGTAATGGCCTCCAAAAATACCTTATCAACAACACAAGGATGAGTTTTTCTTCTTTCCTTCTAACTTCCTCCTGCTGAAGACTTGTCCGTGGGCTAAAAGTAGGTCATCACCAAACCTGTTGCGTTAGCAGAGCTCTTTCTCTGGACCCCCCTGCTCCTCCTCCTCCCTCTTCCTCCTCAGGGATTTTTTTTCATTTGCAATTACAGTAATATATAACATCAGGCATTGGGAGATTTAGAGCTTTACCTTACATAACCCAGTGGATTTAAGTTTAGGGCTTTGGGTTGTCTCCAGAACCCTAACACTGCCTGTGTTCAGAAACAAGCGCAGACATCCACAAGGCCGCCAGGCAGGACAGTAGTAAACACATTCATGACACTGAAAGCAGATCATGGGTTATAATTTCTTCACTGTACACACAGAGGGACTACATTTCTACTTAGCCTTTCTTGCCTTTTTGTTAATACTTATTGTCTTTGAACAACTTACAGTAAAAATACTAGTATTGTGAAATACTTTTTAAATTTAAAATTAATTTTAAATAATTTTTTTAATTTTAAATATCTGTTTTCCATTTGAATATATCTTAAAATATAACTTATTCCTGTGATGCACAGCTGAATTTCCAGTCTTCAGTGTCATGATCCTTCAGAAATCATATCAATAAGCTGATCTGCTGCTTAAGAAAGGTTTCTGATTATCAAAGCTGGATTTTTTTTTTTTTTTTTGTGCAACATTAAGAATGTCTTTACTCTCACGTTTTAGCTATTTAATGGATCCTTGCTTCAAGAAGTATTAATTATAAAACATTAACATATCTTTTTCAGACCACAAATTTCGACGTTTCCATTGATAAAATGAACACTTCTTGCCATTATTTGTCTGTTTCATAACATTCTCTGAAATTTCTGATCATTAACTTATTCCTTATCCTGAAATATGTGTACTGTATTATAGGTATGCAGTAAGTGTGTGTGTGTGCAGCAGGCAGCTCTTTTCTTCATTAGAGCTGATTTGATGTGACTTTAAGTGAGGTTGACTGACCACAGCCAGTTTGTGTTCCTGCGGCCCTCTGGTCCACCTGGCCAGAACCTGTAAATTTAATATAACGAAGCGTTCTAGTAAGCAGCGATGACATGTCACATGCGGCAATGAGTGAAAGAGAGCAATCTGACTGGTGCAGAGAGAGGATGGGATAGTTGGGTATTTCAGAGTGTTTAGATGAGAAGTACTCATGTCGTTTGATTCAGCTTGTACACTCAAGAACCGTTTTTAATTTCTTTCACATCTCAAGTGCTCAAGCTCTGGATGGTTTAAGATGTAAAGCTGCAGGGATTAGGTTTGTAAGAAGAGGATGAAGAGGAGGAGATGTGAGCGTCAGGGGCTGTTGACCTGGTCAGAAAGACATCAGGGTGGTCAGCACAGAGCTTAGGAGGGAGTGATAGAGACATATCGAGGTCTTCAGGAGGTCTTGCTTACATCAACTCAAGGCTCAGACAACCTGGAGATGAGTTTGAGTTCAGTTCAAGAGCAGAGCCTCACACCAAAGCCACTGCGTTAACAATTAATGCATTATGTACCATGAACTGACAATGAAACAATATGTTTTGTAGTGTTTATATCAGTATATTTATATATGCTGTGTTTATATTATGTAATATTTATATTTAACCATATTTAAATAGTTCAGCTCAATGTAAAGCCATTTCTTTCTTTATTTTGTATATTTATATTTGCATTTTGAATGCATATTTATGCATTTTATGTCCATGTTGCATTTTAAAAACATTCTTTAAAAATATTAAACTCAACTAACTAAATCAACTAACATATAATGTCTCTTAAAGATCTGTTAGACTACACTGTAAATCAGTTATCCAGTGCAAGACATAATTGCTGGCTATCACTTTTTCTTTGCATTTTTTCCCTCCATTTCTTTCATTCTTCTCCTGCTTATGGTGATGTTCTGTGTTTGGTTTGATGTTTCATGCTTTGGTTTTTATATTAATAGATCTCTAGTATGTATGACCAATACACATAGTTGGGATAAAAAAAAAGAGGCCCAAAGACAAATGAGGGTACTGGAAGAGAGCAGAGAGGGAGGAACAGGGTCGGAGCCAGAAGTGAATCATGAACGAAGTACATTTCCAACCTTTGCAGTCTGATTTTTCCAGTCCCTTATCACAGTGGTTTTCAGTGTGTGTACTGTATCTCCCATCTCTCTGCTATAAACTTTTCTCTTCATCATGCATTTCCTCTGTTTCTGTCTAAGCTTCATGAAAATACGCTCACTCAGTCACAAAGTTGGATTTCACGATTTCTTTCTCTGCAGTTTGTTTTATCTGAGTGCATTTCAGCCAAGTTTCCCATTTCCTGCGTTGTGGGCTGCAATTTTATCATATATATATATATACACACATTACACACTCAAACATAGGTTGTGCATGTGTACTCTTCAGAACTGTACGATTGGGGGGGAAGCAAAGTTTGTCCCTAAATTGTGATTACTGTATATGACACAACTAGTCTCAGCCTCAGACGTCATGTCCATGACCGTTGGCTAAACGTCTGATGCATATAGGACACAAAAAAACATGGAAAAATATCTGGTTCAGAATTATAGGTGAGAATAAACGCAGGCAGCATGAATGAAAACATTTATTTCTAATCCAAGAGGAATACAGATTAGTACAGTGCTGATCTAGATAATCAAAATGACACATTACACATAATTTCATAAAGTTGCATCACACAAGAATCGGACCATCTATCTCCAGGTCAAGTGCCTGTCACTCATCTTGTTCTGCCGCTGGGAAGATGGATGTTCATACAGATGCTGAAGTTCTGAAGTTAAACTGAGAATGTCGTATTGGATCATTTCAGATGAGATCATTCTTGGAAAGTCACAAGGCCTGCAACAGAATCAACCTCTGCATCATTTCTCACCACAGTACCTCTTTGCGGTCTGGGCACATGTTACACTGAGATGCGAACCCACGACATGAAGCATGCAGGCTAACAAAAAAAAAAAAGGTTTTTAACTGTAGTTTTGTAAGTTGTAATTTAGTTTTCTTTTAGCATTGCTAACATGCACTTAGTTTCTTCCCAAGCATGTATAATCTGAAGTTTCTGCCAACAGACAGACTAGTATTTTATTCTCATCGCAAGATACTTTGATCATGTGAATAATGCTAATTATTAAACATTTTGGCTAGTTTTATCATGTTTTTAGCTAGCAGTAAGTGTGTAGCACGTTTAACTCTGTCCCAGAATTCGATTCCACAAAATGTCAGTTTAGAAAAAAAATCCAGAATTCCGCAGGTTTTCCCTCAAAATAAGTGCAGAAAATTCAGCAGATTATAATGAACTATGTAGCTCCTGAGATTTTCTGGCCCGTCAGTTTTATTTAATTTCATTCATTCAGATCTCTGCTCACACACATGCACGTCTCTCTGCATCTTCATCTGTTTTTCTTGTTCTGTCTTGCTGTCGCATCCCTCCACCTACTTTTTCTCTCTCTCCATCACTTTCCCTCACGCCTCCTCTGCTTTTCCTGTTTTAGTCTCACCACCTTGTCCTCCCATCTCTCTCTCTCTCCAATCTCTGTCTTTCCAAAGCTGTTTTTCATAAAGCGTTGGCTGGAATGGCAGATCCCAGAGGCGTAGAGTGAAACACTAGACTCCGATGGAGCAGGAGCCAAACAGATGCAGACCCTCGTCTCAACATATACCTCTGTCTCTCTGTCTGTCTCTCTCTCCCTGTCTTTCTCCACCCTGTCAACATGCTCCCAAAGTTCCTCAGACTCTCCTCCGCCCAGGCGCTGAGAAACACTTTGTGCTTTCGTTAATCTAGCTGGTAAAATTGCTCGAGGTGTGTTTCTTCAGCGAGATGGGCTTGTTTATTTGTGCACTTCAGATTGAATTGGCTTTCCAGGCTGAGCTTCTTAAAGGGACAGTACACCCAAAACCAAATAAAACTTTTGCAGTAATGAAAGAAAATTGCAATTAAATATTTTTTTGCAGCCGTTGGGGTCAATCACACAGAACATTTTTGCTTTGAAAAACACAAGACGTGGGCAGTGGAATGGGGAAGAAAAACACAAGGCCTCGTTTTTGAACTTCCTTTAACTTGAGCTTCATGTTTTCAGAACCTCGTGTCATGTGCGGGATGTAGCAGAATGTGAGACGTGTACATGACGGTCAAACATGTCCATCTAGCACATATATACATAGAAAAACAATGAAAAGTAGCGCAGTGGAATGGAAAAACGCATATCAACTTTCTTTGTATAGATAAGAGCATTTGTTGCAAGATGAAGCGAGGTGTTTTGTAGGATGACGGTGATGGATCTTCTGGGTCTGAGGTGTTCTTCAGTTCCCACTTTTCCTCCTGTCGGATTCTGTTTCCTCTCAGCGAGTGTGTTGCCAGCACTCCTCATTCCTGCGAGACAGACGGAGAGATTTAACCTGCTGTTTATGAGCGGGATGAGTCTGACGCATGACCTCCTGACACGGGATCTGATTTAATATTCTCTTATCGCGGGGGTGCCGTCCTGATGAACGAGCTGAGAGCATTAACGTCTTATCTGCTCCAACAGGTCCAAAGACCGATGAGATACAGGCTTAACTCTGCACCCATACAGACCGGATTAGATTACAATAGTTCAGTTTCATAAGTGGATTGATAGATGATGGAAATCTATTAGCTCGAGGATCCATGGTGAGCCGCTAAAAGCTGAAACACGCACAAAACGGATCTCCTTAAATTACTTTAAGCCACTTGAGGGTGCAAAAATATGGTTTTTCTTGTTCCCGACCCATTTTGCTTCCATAATGTTTTTCAAAGTAAAATTGAATAATTAGTAAAGTTGGTTTATTTTATTTTGATAAAGGATCAAACTTTACATTAGAGTCACATGCTTAAGAAAGTAAACGACTCGTTTTCAGCCGAATTCTTGAGAGATGGAGGAAAATGTCCTGTTCTCACGTTCCTACATTCATGAAGAGGTCTGGCTGCTCTCGGCTCGTGTGTTTTTCTCACGGTGCCGCTAATCTTTCTGTGCTAGGATACAAGGAAACGTAACTAAAGGAAGTGAGTGTGTGTGCGGGCCTGGCTGAAACTTTAGGCTTTTAAAGAAAATAGAGAGTCTAGACGTGTTTATTTGCTCACCATATCAGATCATGAGATAATGCTTGGACACAACTGCAACATTTTTTTGAACGCAATCTGTTGCTTCTCCATTTTTAGTTCAGTTGTCGAAAAAACTTTTCACACTATATCGCCATCTGCAGGTGGGATGTCTCATCTCACTGAGATTCAAAGGCCTTCAATCACATCAAATAATTGATGTTTTAGATTTTAGTAAACGTGTTATTTCAGCTTCAGAAACTGTATTTAATAGTTTTCATCTTAATTTTAGGTTTAGTATGATGAAAAAAAAAAGTGGTTTAAAAACTGGTTATAAGTCAATATTATTAGTCTTTTATATTTTATAAATTCTGGTTCATTAGCAAGAGTGTAAATTTATCCAATTGTCAGACAAATGCTATTCTCAATGCTCAAAAATGTGTTTTAAAGACCCTATCCTCCTAAAAACCTTTACTATAGTAGACGACTTGTTTTATTAGCATGTTATGGAGTTAATTAATTGTCTAATATCTTAGCTCTAGTTTAACTACAGTATCATCTATTTCATTTTTTCATACCACAGTCGGATGTATCCCATGTCTCGTTCTGCTATTCAGGCCCTCATTAGCTAAAATAGGCACATGCGTTCTTTAACAGCCGTTCCTTTATGTGTTTGTGTGTAGTTTTACAGCGCTCGTAAAACACCTCCACTCAGTTTGGAGTGATTATCTGAGCATTTAGCAGCCCAAATAAATCCACTCCGGTTCTCCAGCAAGGGTTTTCAGCTGCCGCAGTCATTTTGCTTTGGATTTCATGGCTTTAATTGTATAGTTGTGTAAGTTCACTGGGTTTTGGTTGTGTTGTTGTTCTCTGTTTGTTGTTGAGATGGCGCACTAGGATACATTTGAGAGAAATGTTATTTGAATGGTACTTCATAGTGTGTGCATGAAGAGGGACGACCTCACAGGAAAACCAGATGCACTTCCTGAAACAAAGAGAGAGTAGAGTCTCAGCATAAAGCCTGGTCCACTTTACATCTGATTCTGGCCAAGAAGTGTTCGTTTACACTGGAACAGAGCATCTGATTGACATGTGAAGTAACCAGCTACAGTGTGCGTTACTTAATGTGTGTGTCCAGTGTCTTTGCAGCAGAATTTACTGCATGTTTATTTAGTTTCTACAGCACTCTTTAGACTGAATTAGCTTTATAAATGACAGGTGTTATATTTACTGTTGTTAACAATTTTATTTTTCTTATTTTATTAAGATGTTGTTTGGATGTGGCTTTTATGGAATGGATACTTTAAAATGAATTACATTTAAATTAATATAATCTAACTTTATTATATACACACAAATGCACATGAATGTGTTTGTGTGTGTGTGTGTGTGTGTGTGTGTGTGTGCGTGCACGCGTGTGTGTGTGTGTCTGCTACTTACTATATATATTACTTTTGTTTTGGTGTTATATTTGTTACAAAAAACAAATATAAAAAACTTAAATGTAAATGTATTTAAACTTATATATTTAAATTGTTTAAATGACTTCAATTTAACTGTTGTATTTAATATTATCATTATATACACAAATATAATAATACAAAATTTTAAAATAAATGAATAAAAATTATAATAAAATTATGTAATCTTTTACCAATTTTCCTTCAAACAGCTAGGTTTTACCCATTTGTGAGCAATATCTTTTTTATCCATTTAAAATGCAATAAAATGTAGTATTATCACTTTTTATTTTCTGTATTTTTATCATTACTGGTCAGAATAAGTGTTTAATTTTTACATAAATATATCCTGTTACGATAAATGAAGATTGAACATTATTTCACCCATATTTTGAGATTTTAACAAAGGTTATTTGAAGTAGACACTTTACTTGCACTTAATATGCTTTCTGTGTAAAATCAATTCTGTAAATTTAATCTGATGCAGACAGCGAAATAGGATTTCTCATTTTGACCCATGTATGTATAATTGTTTACTATGAATCCCACAATCCCCTGGGTGAGCCATATAAACCGAATTGAAGATGCAAACACATGAGGTCAGGGTGTGAATGCTGGACATTGTGGTTGTTGCCCCTCTCTCGCTCTTGTGTGGATGGATGACAACATCCCTGACTTTCTCTCTCTTTCTCAGTGTCTGTGATCTCAGCCAACACATCTCTCTTTCACTCTTCCTTCTACACTCCCTCTACTCCACTTTCTTGGCAAGATCCTTCGTTCCCACAGCTCAGCCACGTCTCTATCTCTCCCTGTCTGTATCTCTCTCTCTCTTGGTTTCAATCTCTCTTTTTGGCAAAACCCGCCTCACATGATCCATGCATACACGCTCATATCATCCTCACATCTTTTATACTCTGATATACAAGCTGACTTGTTAGCATACTTCAGCCTGTAAACAGTCATCCCAGAACCCCATTATTTCACGTTGAGCCTGATTTGTAGTTTCTGAAATCCTTTTTCTGTGATTATGAATCTCTCACATGAAAACAGTCGTCCAGACAAACTTACAAAGTTAACATTTATTAATGGTGTGTGTTAAGGCGTTCAGATCTCTAACACTCAGTATGAACCCTAAGTAGAAATCTTTGATAAATAATTTGTTGTACAACAGACAAGAATCATGTGTTTTGATGAATACAGGTCTGCTGTTGCTTTATTTATTTTTAAACAATCGGATTTAAAATTTTCAGTTGATAAAATCAGGGTGTCCGCGGGGTTTTAAAAAGTATTAAAAAGTGATAAATCAAAATAGTCAAATTTAAGGCCATTAAAAGTGTTAAATGTGGTCTCAGAGGTATTATTTTTTTCCAAATTAGGTATTATTTTTTCAGACTATCAGGTGTCCTATTCTGATTGAAATTCTATCTGCGTTCGCGTTAGTTCGTTTAAATATGGGCTTTAGCATATCTGGGCAGATAATCAAAGATCTTTCGTCTCCGTCTCAACGTATGTTTGATGCTGACGTCATATTCAGTGGGCGTTCGGCATCATCTCAGAACACTGCGCGCTCAACAGAAGTGGCTGGCTTCCGTTTTATTTTAGACTTGCTTCAAGGCATATCTTCAAAGACTGGACAACCATCGTCGTCTTCATGGGCAAATGCAAGTTTTCTAATAGATTTACTGATAGCGCTGTTTCTCACACATGCAAAGAGAGAGAGAGCGAGAGTCTTACCACGCTGAATCAACACGCTATATGTAAACTATTCTTTGTTGTCTTCTCCTGTCAAAATAACGGAGTTCATTTAGAATTATTCATATTCATTTTCAAACAAGCAGAAGACACACCGGTTTCTCCGGTAGTGGGCGGAGCTAATGGCAATTTCATTGGCTGGCGCTGATTTAGTACCGTCCCTGTTTTGATTTCAGCAAATCAGTTTGACCGAACGCAGACAACGTGATTAATATTCATGAACCCAGCAGCTCATCAATTAATAGTGCATTGTATATACATTAGTATGATAGTAGAATTAGTAGTAGTATTATCTTTTAATAATAATTAATTTGATCTATTACTATTTTGTTACAGAAACCCTCAATGACCAAAAATATCTTAAGCATCACCACCAGTCTTAAGTTCAGTTAAAATGACAAATATGCATTCATTAGGCCTAAAAGTAAATTTTTACATAAGGGCATTGTGCTAGAAATATTACTATTATTTAGTAAAATGTATGTGATACTGCTACTACTGTTGAAAAAAATTAAAAAACTTTATTTTTTGAATAAAAAAATCACAATATTTCTTCCATGTTTTAATTTTAATAGCAAATCCCCTTTATTTACCAAAAATAAAATGTTTAAATTTCATAAATTAAAAGACAAATTAAATTTGGGGGAAACTTGTTTACTGTTTTTCATAATTATATAACTTGTAGAAAAACTTTAAACACAATAAGTATAAAGAATGGCATTGGTTTTATTTTTATTGTAAAAAGTAAAAAATCTGTGTAAATTATAGAAAGGTCGCTGATTAACACTTGCAATTCAGTGTCGTGATGGTTTTAAAAAATATTCTGAAGGTAGTAAAAAAGGTATTAAAAAGTAGTAAATTTAACTTAAGGATTGCTGTATATACCCTGAAAATAAACAGAATAAAAAAGCCATATCAACTGAATAGCAACATGCTGAAAAAAAACCTCCCATTTCCTTCAGAAAGTTTTGTTTAGCAAAAAATGTATGATCAAATTTTAGATTTTGGAAATACAATATTGTTCAAATGTTTACATTTATTATCATTTTTTTCATTCAGCAAAAGATGCATTAAATTCATCAAAAGTTACAGTAAAGACATTTAATACACCATATAATTCACCCGGTTCAATGCGACGCAAGGCGCAACACAAGTGTGTTTGCTAGTTTCAGTCCTGCGCCATTCGCATTTTCCCATCCAGCGCCACGTCATTTAATTAGCAAATGCATTTGCGCTCATTTTTGCACCCAAGGGTGTGCTGGTCTAAAATACAGGTGTGTTCAGGAGCATTACTGTTGCAATACTATTTTAAGGAGCTGAAAATAGACTGTACCATAGACCAGCTCAAACCTGGTCTAAAGTTTTTTCTTTGTTATTTAAAAAGCGTACACACCAAAGTACTAGCGCTGAAAAATCAGCTTCACCTGAATGAATAGCGTTTTAAAAGATATTTAAAATAAGTTATTTTAAATTGTAATAACATTTCACAACATTTGTTTATACTGTATTTTTTTATTTTACTGTGCTTTTTTAAACAGATGCAGCCTTGGGAAGCATAAGAGACTTAAAAAATGTGTGTGTGTGTGTGTGTGTGTGTATAACATAAAAACAAGCCTTGACAAGCTGTCAAACTCCAAAAATAATATTAAAGCACCATAAAAATTGTCTCTACAGCTCATAAATGTCAAAATTAAGTACATTTTTATGGCTTAGAAGACTTAACAAAGAGTAAAACATGTGTAGATGGCTTTTTATGGCGTCTGTCACCATTTACTTTCATTGTGTGAAAAAGTGCAGCTTGAACAGCTTGAATCCCTAATATATCTGCTCATAGACTGATCCACTGATAGACATGGCTTTCATCGCTCCCGTGTAAGCGCTCGGTGAAGAGAGTGAAGTGATTATCATTGTAGCCAATCACAGGCAGATCTGTTGAGCGCGTGAACACAATGGCCAATCAGCGCTGTTTGAGAATCCACACAACAGTGCTCACAGTGCTAGCATTTTACCTTCCTGAGGACGGCAAACCCTCTTTTCCGGAGTCCTTCACTCTCTGGTGGCTGCCGAGAGTCACTACACCCTTCCACACTCGGATTTGATCAGAATCACTATTGTGATGCTCTTTCCACCCCAAACACAAATACTGTACAGCATCCATAACTGTCAGCATTTCCATCAGTGTAAATACAGATGGAAGTTTTAGACTCCAGATTGTGGCGACATTGCTGAAATCACAGAGCACAAACACCCACAGACAGATGTGTGAATTAACACAGAGTAAAACTCACGTGGATTACTTTTTACTTTCATTGTGTGAAAAAGTGCAGCTGAAACTGGACTCAGTTTTGCATGGATAGTAAATGGATTAGATTACGATAAGGTGTGTGTGTGTGTTTGTGTTTGATGTGTGTTCACAGTAAATGTATAGATTAGACGTTGGCCGTTATCCTCTGAGAGCGACAGACTGCGTCTATCCCTGCCAGCTGCTTGGTTACATATCTCTAATCAGACGAGAAGAGGACAGAACATGAAAGAGATGGGCAGCACGCCAACTTCCTCTCTTTTCTTTTTTTTCCCTATCCAGTTTTTCATTTCTCAGCCATACTGTGTGTCCACGTTTCTTTTGCGTTAAAGCTGCTGTGGCGAATGTCTCTATTCCCCCTCCCCGCTCTGCCATCTTTCTGTGCTGTGCCGGGTGTGTAGTTGGCACGGAGCGGGCACAGACGGGCACACAGATGGGCAGTGGACGATGCAGGGCAGATCCCTACACACCTGCTCCTCTTTGGCATGACCCAGGCCAGACAAACTCACACACACACATGCGTAAACAGAAAACATAGAGATTCTCCATTTGTGTGCCTTAAAGGGACAGTTCACTCAAAAATAAAACACTGTGATCATTTACTCACTTTACTCACATTTGCTGCCTTAAATTAAGTTGAATCAAAATGGCTTTACTCGTCATTTCAACTTAAAATATGAGTTGAGTTGAATCTCGTATCACTTGAAAAATGAAGCTGAAATTGGATAAATTATTTTGGTTAATTTAAATTAATGGGAAAACATATGCTGTCATGACTTATTTATCTTATGTATATATATATATATATATATATATATATATATATATATATATATATATATATATATATATATATATATATATATATATATACGTGTGTATATATATACGTGTGTATATATATATATATATATATATTTATACGTATATATATATACGTATATATATACATATATATACATATATATACATATATATATACACATACATATATATATATACACATATATATACATATATATATATATATATATATATATACACACACACATATATATATATATATATATATACACACACACATATATATATATATATATATATATATATATATATATATATATATATATATATATATATATATATATATATACATATATATATATATATAAATAAATAAATTGTTGAATCACAATGAATCGCATTATGCTCAAAACTAATAATGCATTCAAAAGTAGTGTATTTTGAACTTTTTTTCATTTATAAGTACTGCTATGTGAACAAAAGTGCAATAACATTTGTAAACCTTGACCAGAAAACCAGTCTTAAGTCACTGGGGTATACTTTTAGCAATAGCCAAAAATACATTGTGTGGATCAAAGTTATTAATTTTTCTTTTATGCCAAAAATCATTAGGATATTAAAAGTATGAGTGTGAATGAGCGTGTGAGTGGTCACTGTTCCTCTTAGTAAGTTAATTTTTATGAGTTACAAAAGCTAATATAGAGTAATACTCATGTGGGTGGCTTTTAATCGTCATTTACTTTCAATGTGTGAAAAAGTGCCTCTTGAACATTGTACTAAATGTCTCTTTTTGAGATCCATGGAAGAAAGAAAGTCATAGGGGTTTGAGGGTAAATAAACAATGACCAAGTTTTCATTTTTTAAATCTCCCTCTAGCATGGATATGCATATTGTAATTATGTACATGTTTAATATGCAATGTGTGCGACCAGCGATTGCATCAACAGCATGCACACACTCACCCAAACGCATACAAATGCACATACACGTTCACAGGCATATATCAGCCAGAGGAAACACAAAACACTGCCCAGTTTCCTACTGTAATACCCATGTGCATATGCACACGCATACATGCAAACTCCAAACACACCTGCCACATTACACGTTCACATTTCATATCCGCCCCCCATGAGCATCCACATACATATTAATCTATAAACGCATGTCTGGGGGCTGGGGGGGTCTGGGCCAGGTATAGACCCCTTTTAAAAGCTGCCTGATTTCACTCGCTGCAGGGGCTGCTGGGAAACGCATGGCTGAGGGGGTGTGGGCACAGGATGGAGTGTGCTTTCATAAGATAGGAAATGAATAAATAAGTGCTGGTGGAGGGGGGCAAATACTCAAATAAAGTCCAATAAAAGAGCTCAGAGAACATCTGTGTGGGATCGCCGTGGGGATTAGGAGGGTTTGGAACATTTTAAGCACATTACGGATTAAAAAAAAAAGGTCAGAATGTTTAGCAACATACCGATAAACCTCTTAAGCAAAACCCAATTGGAAAAGCTGTGCTGCCTCTTCATTCTGCACCACAGTGTGTGTGTGAGTGTGTGAGTGTGTACCTAAGGTGTGGAGGCGTGCATTGGGTTTTTGTTTTGTTTTGTTTGTTTTTTTTTCTTCAGGGAAATGCATTGCACATTTTCATGCTGTATACTTTTTCTATGTATTTGTCATCATAAGCCATGACGTTTGAATCCAGGGGATCTAACATGACTCTCCAACTAAAACACACACACACAGAGAAGTAATGTTTTCTCTTTTTGCATCTTTTGTTTTCTCAAAGATACATTTGGGTCATTTGAAGTTAGTATAATTCAAAATGACCCTTTCTACTTTCCACATTAACAGTCTTTCAAAAGAGATCAGTAAAGAAGTTGAAAGAAGTCTCTTCTGCTCACCAAGGCTGCATTTATTTAATAAAAATACAGCAAAAACTGTAAGATTCTGATCATTACAATCGTAAAAAAAAACGTAATCATAACGTACAATCGTAGGTGCCGCTTAATTAAAAAAAAGGATTCTTTGATGAATAGAAATATTTAAAATAATATTTCTTTGTGATGCCAAGAAGATCTTTAGTGTGTTTCTGTAATGTGTTTTGTGTGTTAATCGAGCGGTTAATCCATCATAAACTATAATTAATCTCATCGCTTAGTAAAAGTCACATCACAAATGGTGCAGGACAAGTTTGTGCCAAAGTTGAATGTTCAGGATTTTTCGTTTTTTCTGCTCACTGACACAAAGCATGATTCTTAAAGTGAAGAATGAAAACCTTTCAGAGATCCTATAGGTCAAGCCTATTTAGTTTACATATACAACGATAAAACAAACCAAAATCATGATTATAATAACACATATTGTTATTATAATGTTTTTGCTCTCACAAGTGCAGTCATTTATGAATATTTGCATGCTAAATTAGTCATTAGATGGCGCCTTTTAAGAAAAGAGTGTGGGAATGATCAACACTTGCTGTTTAGGGATGGTAATAGTTCTAAATACCCTGTCAAACAATGGTTTTTCATTTAAAACTTACTCAAGAAGTGAGTATTATAAAGACACTTTTGTCATGTTAAAAACACTGGCACTGTGTGTGTGCATGTGTGTCGCCCAGTATCTTTGGCATGGTGTGTTCAGGGGTCCTTTGACTGTGTGTGCCGGGAAGATAAGGATTAGCATGAACATTGTTGGATGCAGTAGCTGTGTACAGTATTGTTCAAAATAATAGCAGTACAATGTGACTAACCAGAATAATCAAGGTTTTTCGTATATTTTTTTATTGTTACGTGGCAAACAAGTTACCAGTAGGTTCAGTAGATTCTCAGAAAACAAATGAGACCCAGCATTCATGATATGCACGCTCTTAAGGCTGTGCAATTGGGCAATTAGTTGAATTAGTTGAAAGGGGTGTGTTCAAAAAAATAGCAGTGTGGCATTCAATCACTGAGGTCATCAATTTTGTGAAGAAACAGGTGTGAATCAGATGGCCCCTATTTAAGGATGAAGCCAACACTTGTTGAACATGCATTTGAAAGCTGAGGAAAATGGGTCGTTCAAGACATTGTTCAGAAGAACAGCGTACTTTGATTAAAAAGTTGATTAGAGAGGGGAAAACCTATAAAGAGGTGCAAAAAATGATAGGCTGTTCAGCTAAAATGATCTCCAGTGCCTTAAAATGGAGAGCAAAACCAGAGAGACGTGGAAGAAAACGGAAGACAACCATCAAAATGGATAGAAGAATAACCAGAATGGCAAAGGCTCAGCCAATGATCACCTCCAGGATGATCAAAGACAGTCTGGAGTTACCTGTAAGTACTGTGACAGTTAGAAGACGTCTGTGTGAAGCTAATCTATTTTCAAGAATCCCCCACAAACTCCCTCTGTTAAAAAAAAGGCATGTGCAGAAGAGGTTACAATTTGCCAAAGAACACATCAACTGGCCTAAAGAGAAATGGAGGAACATTTTGTGGACTGATGAGAGTAAAATTGTTCTTTTTGGGTCCAAGGGCCACAGGCAGTTTGTGAGATGACCCCCAAACTCTGAATTCAAGCCACAGTACACAGTGAAGACAGTGAAGCATGGAGGTGCAAGCATCATGATATGGGCATGTTTCTCCTACTATGGTGTTGGGCCTATTTATCGCATACCAGGGATCATGGATCAGTTTGCATATGTTAAAATACTTGAAGAGGTCATGTTGCCCTATGCTGAAGAGGACATGCCCTTTGAAATGGTTGTTTCAACAAGACAATGACCCAAAACACACTAGTAAACGGGCAAAGTCTTGGTTCCAAACCAACAAAATAAATGTTATGGAGTGGCCAGCCCAATCTCCAGACCTTAATCCAATTGAGAACTTGTGGGGTGATATCAAAAATGCTGTTTCTGAAGCAAAACCAAGAAATGTGAATGAATTGTGGAATGTTGTTAAAGAATCATGGAGTGGAATAACAGCTGAGAGGTGCCACAAGTTGGTTGACTCCATGCCACACAGATGTCAAGCAGTTTTAAAAATCTCTGGTCATACAACTAAATATTAGTTTAGTGATTCACAGGATTGCTAAATCCCAGAAAAAAAAAAATGTTTGTACAAAATAGTTTTGAGTTTGTACAGTCAAAGGTAGACACTGCTATTTTTTTGAACACACCCCTTTCAACTAATTGCCCAATTGCACAGCCTTAAGAGCGTGCATATCATGAATGCTGGGTCTTGTTTGTTTTCTGACAATCTACTGAACCTACTGGTAACTTGTTTGCCACGTAGCAATAAAAAATATACTAAAAACCTTGATTATTCTGGTTAGTCACATTGTACTGCTATTATTTTGAACAATACTGTATGTGTGTGTATGTTTGCGTTTGCATGCTGATAACGGTGATTATTGGACTCCGTAGGCTGGAGTCTGTGCTCTAATAATGGACAGTCTTTCCTTTGTGTGTTTGAGTTTTGATGATCTGGCCCCCTGCTCATCTGCGTTTTGTCTGAGCCCAATAGCGCGGCTTCTCTCATTAACTCGCGTCCAGTTCTGCATAGTGAGCTTCACTAATGTCCCATGTAATTGGATTGGAGGTCATCTGAGACGTCTCCTTAATCTGCGCTTCATGCATCCACACCATTAGAGGGTGCTGATCAATACGAATTGTAGATATTTTGAATTCATAGAATCCATTGGTTATTAAAATTAACTAAATGGAATAATTTGTATGAATAGAATTCTATTCACAGTCTAGAATGCAATCAGATTGGATCAGTTACGGCCTGCACATGGCTACCAGAATCAGGTTTGAAGAATGTGTTCACGAAAGTTAAAAAAAACTGAAATAGTTACTTGAAAATAAAATGTAAAATGTTACATGACAGAATTTCTTTTTTTAAAGCCCTTTTTTAAATATACTTTTATATCATCTAGACAGAGCATTTCTCATTTTTTGTTTAACTTGATGTACTCATACTACTAATAATAATATATTATAAATGATTAAAAACTGTAGACTTTTTTTTTTTTTACTTTTTTTACTTTAAAATGAAAATGAAAAATATAAAAATTAAAACTAATTAAAAATATGAATAAAAACGAATACATCTCAGTCACACTTACATAACACTGGCTAATACCATTCATTCATTCATTCATTTAGGTCATTGTGGCCATGACATTATGGTAATTTCAAAGGTTGGTTGGTTGGTTATTTGTTTGTTTGTTTTTTATTCATTCTGATTTAATATCATAATTACATAAATCTTTTTAGGATTTAATCAGATTTTTAGGTGGACTAAGGTAAAAAGCCCCCTTAAATCATTTAAAAAACTGTTACCATCACTACATCATGGTATCACTAAAGTTAGTCTCAGCCTCAGACGTCATGCTTATGGACATCTGATGCATACGGCACACAAAACTGGAAACGATTCGGGAGTTTCAAAGTCGTCATCGGATTGGGTGAATTATACAGGATTTCTGAGAGACATGTGCAAGCGTTCTTTAACATTCCACCTGGAAACAAAGATGCCTTGGCACCAAATCCTCTCATGTTAGAATAAAGCCATCATGTTTACAGCTGTGATGACAAGCGCGTATCAGGATTAGCTAAATTATTTTCTTTTTTTAAGTATGTGAAATATTTAAAGTTTGCGGCTAAGAATCTTTAAAATGAGTTTTACACACAGTCTGTTATTGTAGGGACATTTCCATGCCCCTAAACATGACGCAGCAAAAAACGAAAAGTGATTGGTTGCTTTATCTGTCAGTCATATGGCCTCTTGGGCGGTCCTTGCCATTCAAAGCGGCCAAGGTTTCCAGACCTTCTGATGTCGGTCTGAAGGTATGGCTACACGAGGCCACACTATGGTCATTTTTGTATACTAATATGATATGTAACACTTAAAATGAGATTGCATTTGACTAAAGCATTTCCCTATAGTTAGAGTTGAATAAAGCACATTTACTTAAAAGCCCACAGTATCAGCTACATGTGCTTCTGCGGGAAAAAAAAAAATTGTGGCGGCTGTTGATACCCCCCCCCCAATTAGCAATTTAACACAAGTAGCTGAAAATAACCTACATTTGCAAGGCTTTTAGTGTATAGCGCGTTGGTGGAGAGGTTTTCTCTCTCTGAGAGGAGTGCGTCTGTGTGTGGGTGCTTTTGTAAGCTAGCTGGAATGCTCTAGTACCGCCAATGCTAAGATGGCTGCCAAGCGTTAAGATGGCTGCCAGGACTCCATACAACAGCACCAGCAAGTGAACGAGGGGGTGCGAGAGAGAGAAAAGAAGGAAAGAGGGGGCTGTCGTGTTCATTTTTTCCTTCAAAACGTATAGTGTAGGTTTTTAAAACCACATTCTGCTGCGGCACATAATTAGCGGTGC
Source organism: Carassius gibelio (assembly GCF_023724105.1). NCBI lineage: Eukaryota > Metazoa > Chordata > Actinopteri > Cypriniformes > Cyprinidae > Carassius > Carassius gibelio. Next base: position 27,392,840 of record NC_068373.1, read on the forward strand.
AATCTAAGGCCAAATAGCACTACTGCTAAATTTCAAGGCAAATCTAGAGACCAGAATATCACAGAAGTGTGGACTGTTTTGACTTGGGCTTGTAAGCGAATATCCAGAAACCTCCTAGCAACTAGCAAACATGCTAAAAAACACTAAGTATGATTGGCTAAAGAGATGAAACATTCATCAATACTCACAGCAGGCTGAACGGGAAGGGCAAAGTAACTAAGTGACTTTCCTCTTAAAGTCTATAGTTAATCAAAACCTCAGTGCATATAGAAAAAATGGGTTAGTGAGTCTCAGCCAATTCAAACAGCCGCATGGGTCTGGTCTTGCTCCAAGATCGCTATACTTTCTAAGATAAAAGGCCTAAGGAGACATTGTCCAAACAACTCGATGGCTGCGGACCAGCCTTTTTCTACATCTTATGAGCTATACTGCAGAGTTGGGTTTCACCAGGCTGCTCTCGGATGTATATTTTGCAGATTTATAGATTTTAGATTAGCAGCACAACTTCAAGCCTAAAATGGACAACAGTGACATCAAACCACAAAGCTGTGTTTTTTCATTGGACCCGACTGATCAAGTCCAGTTGTGTTTTTTAACACACCTGGGGTCTACATTGCCGGAATAAAGATCTTGTTTCATGGTCGAAAGACTTTTTTGTGGTTTATGTGTAGATATTGATATTTTTATAATAAAATTATAGATTATAATCTTTGTTTATCGACCAAGGCAGAATTTGATTCTGAAATCCGTGTAATTCGAGGTGTTATTCAAATCTGTTTTGTTTAATACTTAAAGCTAAACATTTGTTCACTAACCAACCCAAAGTATGAATCATAGTAATGTTAATCTGTTATCAAATTTACAACAGCATTAATTAAGATTATTATTATTTTTTTAAATGAATACTTTAAGCAATGGTGCATTTATTTGATCAAAAGTGACAGTCAAAAATGTTTAATGTTACAAAAGATTTATATTTCAAATAAAAGATGTTCTTTTGAACGTTCCATTCACCAAATAATCCTGAACAACTGTGTCTCAGTTTCACAACTTTGATGATGAAGATTTTTTTGAGCAGCAAATCAAAATATTTTAATAATTTCTGAAGGATCAAATGACCTTGAAGACTGGGGTAATGATGCTGAAAATTTAAGTTTGCATTGCAGAAATGAATTACATTTTAAGATATTTAAAAATAGAAAGCAGTTATTTTAATTAGTGATAATGTTTTTTTTTCAATTAATACAGCTTTGGTTAGCATAAGAGACTTATTATTATAAATTATTTTTTAAAAATAAGTCAGATACCAATTAATAACATCAGATTTCAGATATAAAGGTTTCAATTTAGTAACATCATGTAAATGATTCAGAACCGGAGCACATTTTGCATGTCTCATTTCCAGCTGTGTCGTCTCAGCGCTACAGTGAATATGTGCTGGCAGAGAATCTATAGAATGTTCTACATCTGCTAATTGATTCAGGCACCTTTGGACTGAACCCAGCCGTCCCATGTTTAATCTGCTCTCTTTTTCCCTCTCCTGTCTCTCTCTCTCTCTCTCTGTTTCTTTGTCGTCTTTGCAGAATCTGGACAGTCGGATAACTCCAACCAACAAGGAGAAGCAGACATCAAGCCTCCGCCCAATGGTGGGTCAAGCAAAATGAAAATCACACACACTCTCACAACTACACACTCAAAGATTCTAAAATGCCATTCAGCCCAGAAATTAAAGTCTTCATTTACTCAAATTCATTTTAATTTAAAATAAATGTGCCTTGATGAACCAAGAAGGAGTTCTTGGTTTCCCAAAGAACTGTTTATTAAGATGCTTATAATAATACACTATAAAAATTCTACCTCCATTTCGACAGACAAACTCTGTTTTTGAAATATCTCCATATAACCTTTTCAGTTTGCTAAGTTTGCTCCCTTTGAGTCGTTTTTGAGTGAAGAACCATCTAAAGAACCTTTTTCCACTCCAAATAACTTTTTTTTTTTTCCAATGGAAATGATCTTTATGGAACCATGGTGGAATTCCACAAAATTCCACATTCCACAAAAGGTTCTTCAGATTCTTGAAATGTTCTTCAGAAGAAAAGAAAGGTTCTTTTAAGAACTTTTAACTGAGAGCTTCTTTGGGAACTAAAAATTGAACTTTTGGAACTTTCTATTTTGGATATGTTCTTTATTGCCATTTTGGTTTCATGAAAAGCCTTTCCATTGCACAAAATATTTTTATAGTGGAAGAAGGTTCTTTAGGGGATGTTCTTTACACTAAAAAAAGGTTCTTTTAAGAATTGCTTACTGAACTGTTGAACTAAAAATGGTTCTTCTGCACTGCAAATTCATTATTCATGCTTTCTACAAGCTTCTTTCTTTGCTGAACCTTAAACTCTGCAGAAACTATTGAAGCGCCCTTATTGTTTAAGAAGTAGTCCACTTAAATCCTCAGTAGAATTGCATCTGAAGTTGTCAGTAAAGGCTGCGCGCGCGTAAGCTCTGGTTAGCAGTGGTGGAAACGTTGTGATGAAATCCCAGCGCTACACAATCAACCCGTCAGCCATTATTTTCCTTTCCGCCTGCCAGTCAGCAGATGGATCTGTGGGAGAGCCGCACTCTCCCTGGACCTCCATACACACAAATACAGCCCGATTGATACTGTAAACCGCCTTATTTACCATAATAATGTCCCATGCACACCAACACGGAGAGTGCGCGAAAGCCATTTCCATCTGAGTTTATTATAGTAAAATGTTGCTATCCTGGCTGTCACGGAGAATGGCGAAACGCTCATAAATCACTCCATGATTGGCTGATGGGAACCACATGGCTGCGGCGCTGGTGACACTGAGCTCATGTGCTGGCCTCGCTGCGGTTAACCAGCACACACACACACACACACGCTGACCTCAGCCAGCACTACAGATGGGTGTGGAAGCATGCCTCATTCACCCTTTTTGCCCCCACACACAAAAGTACATATTGAAAGCCCATATGCACAGCGAAAGCAAACAGGTTTGTATATATGTATGCAGCTACACACACACTCACACACTTAAGTATGACATAAAGCATTTTAGTGTCCTCATTAAGTTTCAGCTGAGATTGGAGCTGGTTTGGAGTTAACCATAAGTACGGGGTAGCCTGTTATTCCTTCGAGACGGAGAACATATGCCAACTGAAGACTGTAATTATATGCTCTCTGCCTTTTTATGACAATTGAGTCCAGTTTATTTTGTGTGTGCGTGTGTTTGACAGGTGCAGAGAAGTAAATATGAGGATTTTTTTTTTTTTCAGTATAATTTGTCGGTGTAGTGTGTGTTCATTTCTGGCCTCTCTTTCTCTCCAGGGCACTTGAGTTTCCAGGACTGCTTCGTGACGTCAGGCGTATGGAACGTGGCGGAGTTGGTCCGTGTGTCACAGAGTAAGTAACATGAGCAGCGTCTTTCTGAACAATCACCGAAAATACTAAAAAGGCTTTTCTTATTATTATAATCCTAAAAAATTATATCAGGAACACAAATAAAAAGCCCCAAAAAGCCTACAAATAAAACAATATGAAAATATTGCTGTATTTTCAGCATCATTCCTCCAGTCTTCAGTGTCACATGATCCTTCAGAAATCAGTCTAATATGCTGATTTATCAATGTTGAAAACAGTTTTGCTGTTTCATTTTGTTGTGGAAACTATTGTACAGTTTGTTACAGGATTCTTCGATGAATAAAAAGTTCAAAAGAACTTTCAAAATAATTTATTTGCAATATAAATCCTTTGTTACATCATACATTTCTTTACTGTCACTTTTGATCAATTCAATGCATCTTTGTTGAATAAAGGTATTACTGCTTTATATATAAAACACACTCCTTTTATTCCAAAAAAAAAAAAAGATTATAATAACTAAAAAGACTTATGAACTTGTGGTATTGGAGAACCTTCAATGATTTCTGTTATACTTAAATCTGACATGAAGAAATGTTTTATTATGTTGTCATGAGAACAGAGATGGATGATGGGATTGATTAATCTGACTTCTCTCTGTCTGTATCTAATTCAGCACCAGTTGCCACAGCAACCGGACCCAACTTCTCTCTGGCCGACCTCGACAGTCCAGGATATTACAACATCAACCTGGGTCGCCGCTCTATTACGTCTACGCCATCGACCAGGTACACACACACACACACACACACACACACACACACAGCTCACTTTCCTTTCATTCTATGCCAGGAGGTGTTTTTTTGTTTTACATTTTTTGATGCCAAATGAATCTGGGCTTCCTACTAAAATGTAAATATCAAATAATAAAATATAATTGACGTATATAATTCTGGTAAATTTCATGGTTTCTTATCATTCTTTAGAAAGCAAAATGAAACCATAATAATGTCAAAATATGTACTATTTTTTATTTTCTATTATTATTTAATTGTATTTAATTTCAATTTTCTATGGACCTGCTAGCCATCTTTTCCATCCCCAGATTGAAAACCCTCTTCTCTCAAGCAATTTTAACTTTGTCTGTTGTTTCCTATAGTTCATTATCAGGTGCATTTCTTTCTTTTTTTTCTTTTATGAAAGATTTTTTTTCCTAAAATCTATTTAATACATTTGCATATGCATAATTAGATTTTTTTCAAAACTAATAAACTTTCATGTCTTCAAACAGCTATACAATCAATCTGTCTCTAGTTTAGTAGTTTAATGCATGTTGGTAGCACTCACACGTTCTTGCTTTCCTCTTTCTCTGTATATATTTCTGTCTATCTTTTTCCCTACCCTTTTGCTTTCCTCTTTGTAAATATTTCTGTCTATCTATTTTCTCTGCCTGTCACCTGTTTGATTGCTGTCCTTTTTGTCTCTTCACCTCTCTGTTCTCCTGTCCCTTCTCTCTTGTCTTGTCATCGTGTTTCTAACGCTGCAGGACTGAGATGGAGTTGTATGCCTGTCTCCCGCGGAGGTACTCCACACTTCCTGTCGTCTGATTCACTTTTAGCTCTGCTGTCTTTGCTCATCTAATGTCTCACTCTGCTAAAATAAACATGTGTTCTTGAAACTGAGGATTTTGAGTCGACTGTTTTAAAGCAAATTTCTATTGCAATGTTTTTATAGAGTAATAATTTGTATTTAAAGGAATCATTTTAGACAAAAATGTAAATGGTCTTTAAATGTACTCAGGCCATCCAAGATGTAGATGAGTTTGTTTCTTCATCTGAACAGATTTTGAGAAATGTAGCATTCCATCACTCGCTCACCAATGTATCCTCTGCAGTGAATGGGTGCCGTCAGAATGAGAGTCCAAACAGATATAAATATCACAATAATACACAAATAATCCACACCACTCAATCCACATGTTTGTAAAACAAACAATTTTGGTCAGATATTTTGAGAGATTTTCAGATTTTTTGGCCAGAAGTGACAAAGATGGACTTTTCTCTTTCAAACAAGCAGCTTCTCACTTCACAACATGTTAGATGATGGACTGGAGTGGTGTGGATTACTTGTGGATTATTGTGATGTTTTTATCAGCTGTTTGGACTCTCATTCTGATGGCACCCATTCACTGCAGAGCATATCTGTTCTGATAAAGAAACAAACCCATCTACATCTTGGATGGCCTGAGGGTGAGTAAATATTCAGCAAATGTTTGGGTACACTGTTGCTTTGAAACATTCCCATTTTGAGGTCAAGAAAACAGTCTAGAAAAGTTCAAATCAAGTTCACTACTATCTAAATAACTTTGTATCATTACTATGTGGGAATTTTCAGCTGTTTCTCAGTACACAACATGCAAACCTTCTAGCTATCACATTAAGTTAAACCCCCTAACCTTCTCTCTTCTCTTCTGTTTCAGCTCCAACAAGCGTAAATCCATTGATGACAGTGAGATGGAGAGCCCAGTGGACGATGTCTTCTATTCGGGCCGTTCTCCTGCCCCGGGAGCATCCCAGCCCAGCGGCTGGCCCAATGATGTTGATGCAGGTACAGCCACTTTACCCAGCAGCCCTCTGGCTCTTCACTCACTCTGCTTGACCTCCTCTAATCTAGACCAGTGCTGTTGAAAAAGATATTTGTTTATAAATCTACATAACGCAATCATAAATTGCATGATTATCCCTCAAAGGCTTGTTTTTTTTGTTTTTGTCAAAAGAAATATGTGAACCTCTGAACCTATCAGATCCAATTGTGACTCATGTTTGAGTCGTTTGTGGACACAAGGGCTGTGTGAAGGGCCAGACTTTTCCTTCATTTTATCCATCAACCCATAAATCTCTCTCTTTTGCTTGCTCTCTGTGCTTGCCCACCATCTTCTCATACCTCAGTAGACTGCAAAAATATTGAATAGTCTTACGATTGGACCGCTAGAATCATGTGCGTGTTAAATGATCTGTTAGCTGGGTTTGTTTGGGGCTCACAGCTGACAAAACTCTTAAAAGCACTTAAAATCACTCTTAATTCATGCATGCATGTGATGATTTTATACAGAATTTATATGTAATGTTTTATAGTTTACACTGAAATGTTATTTATAAAAGATAGAATGCATATGTAAACTATTTTTTCACTTGTATACTACTTAGTATGTATAGTATGCAGATTGACACTCATTTTTAGCTTGCATACTAAGTATGTTTAGTATGTCAATTGTAACTCCTGATTATCGCTTGCATAGTAGTATGGATAGTATTGAATCAACACTTATTTTTCACTTACATACTACTTAATATCCATGGTGTGCCAGTTGTGACACTCATTTTTATATTGCAAATACTTAGTATGGACAGTATGTGAATTGTGATGCAGCCAATGCTCATTTGATATTCTGCCACCTCTACTGTTTTAGTGCACTTAGCATGTGTTGATTCTGGTAGACAGTAAGCAATACTGTCTTAGACCTCATGCATATGATGTTTTCTAAAGTGTAAATAGTGATTATGTGTTAGTAATGTTTCAACAGTGATCCCAATTTTTCTGATTTCTCCAATATACCTCAGTCTCTCCCTCTCTCTGTTATTGTTAACTCTATGCTTTTCCCCTGTTTGGGTTTTCAGTGCAGCACCATTTGGCCAGTATGCAGGAGAGGAAGATAAAACACGAAAACGATGGCGTGCAGTTTCCTTACCATGGTTAGACCACATTACCCTCATATTATAATGAAATGTCTCTTATCTCTGTCTGTCTTTCAACCTCTCTGCTGCATCACACATCCCAGCTCTTCTCTCTGATTTGCTGATTTTTCGGTGCTCGGAGGTGGCGGGTTTTCTGTGGCCTGTGAATGTGCTTTCATTTTGTTTTGTATGTCAGAGGTCTCTCTGTACATCCATTGCTTGTGTTAGATTGTGATATAGGATCCCTTTGGACCGAAGCAGAAGTCCAAATCCTGATTTCCACAGTATTCCCAAACATAAACACTTACAGACATGGCTATTGTGTTGCCTTACCAGATATTGTTTTTGTTTGTTTCTTCTTCATGCAGGATTTATTGTAATTAGTGTGTGCATAAAGGGCTTTACATGCTATAAGCAATATCTCAGCTGTTTATTCAGCACGCTTTTGAGATTTTAAACCAGTATATGCTGTAACGTCTGAAATATACTCAACTAAATACAAACACAAGCTCAATTTCACGCCTCGTTGCATTCCACAAATTGTTAGAACGCAGTTCATAGCATGACACCGCAGATACGTCTCTTACAGTCAGTTGTCTTTTTTAGCTCAGCTTTTGTCATGTTTAACTGTTGACATTTTTATTCACTTTCCTAATAGATTTTCCTAGTCTTTTTGTACAAAATTTGTCAACGCACAGTATTCCAACTATCCAATTATTTACCACTGGTAAATGAATAAAGACCTGCTTACATTTTGTTTCCTCCCTGAATATCCTGTTTCGCTCTGAAATCCATCAGACCGGGCGTTTCACATTGACTCTGATGGCACAGACATTTGACGGTAAAACTATCACCCCCTCAGGTATGCAAAAATGGATTATGACGGAATAGCGACAGTAATGTAAGAATGCATGCTGTGTGTTTACAACAGCAACTTGTGTACTTTTAAAGGATACGTTTCAGGCCCGAGGGTCCGCCTACATCTAATCACATTCACTGCCGCCCACGTCATGATCAACACAGTCACACAGATCTTAATCTAGGGAAACATGGGTAAATCCCACCAAAAAAATGCCAGCATGCTCAGGTGCTCCTGATGTCATGGGAATACACAACAAACACACACACATATTTACACCCACCCCTGTACACACACACACACACACACACACACAGTCTGTGGTGCACCAGAGCTCTGCTCCAGATGGCTCCTCCATGTGTCGACAGCGTTGGGAGCTACGAGGTTACAGAAGACATCTGTTACGCAGATGAAGGCGCTGGTGGCGCTCCGAGCATGTGTGTGTGTGTGTGTGTGAGTGTGAACCGCGCTACGCTCTAAAGGTGATTCACCACCTGAATGAGGCTCTGGCAACGCTGCAAGGTGACGGTGTCATTTATCATTAAATCCGGTGTCACCCGTAGTACACCAGCAGCCTGTCAACCCACTCGCGTTTCATTCATACGCCCCGATCGCTTTCTCTCGCCCTGGGATGACACAAATATCATCCCCTCCTATCTTTCATTCTCCTGCACTCTCTGTCACCTTGTTAGACTGCACCACTTTGTCTGTAAACATCTGTTTGTGATGGTTTTGCTGACGTTGAGAGGGTCAGACAGTGAACAGGGCTCCCACAGGCATGGACAACCATAGAAAATTACCGAAATTAATTCAAAAGTTGATTGATTAAAGTAATGCAAGTTTCCATTGTAATTATAACTGATTTAAAAATATTTTAAAATAAGTACATTTATTTGACAAGCAGTCTTTTTAATATTTTTAGTCTTTTTGAGTAAATTTCAGAAAATGATTTACAAAAATTAATTGATTACAAAAGTTAAGGAAGTTTCCATTGTGTGTGTTTGTATATGCGCATATATATATAAAGCTATTAAGTTATATGTTTTATATATTATATATATTTTTAAAAACATTTAATTGGCAGGAAATTTGTCTTTTTGAGTGTAAAATTATTTAGGGAAAATTGATTGACCACATTAGTCATAGAAATTTATATTTTTTAATAAATAAATAAATATATATATATATATATATATATATATATATTAAATGCACAAATATTTAATTGGCAAGTAATCTATTTTTAGAGTAGAATTAATGAAAAGTATTTTTTGACAATCAGTCATGATTTCAGTAGTGTATATTCAATGATTTTTATTAAAAGGTTTAAACTGTTTAATTGGCATAAATCAACTGAAAAAGCTCAAAAGCAAAAGACCCGAGAACGTGAGTGTGTCAATACTGTAAGTTCATGGTAAAGCTGATTTGTACTTGGATTTGTGTCTTTCTGTGTCTTGTAGAGGTTGGACTTTCTGATGGTTGGACAGTGAATGTGTGTGTCTGATTAAGAGAGTGTGTGTAGTGTGAGGCGGTATATTTGGCGTTTTTTGACAGGTCATGGTTTTTTGGCGGCCAGCTTGTTAGCGTGGTGAGACTGGAAGGTCAAGGGAGCGTTTGACTGGCTGCCAGTCTGCCTGAGCATCGGGACACAGAGAAATAACACACAACCCATGATTTTACACACACACACACACACACACACACACACACACACACACACACGTCTGGTCAGCTATCCTTGTGGGGACTCTCCATAGGTGTAATGGACCGTATTTTCTATCGCCCTACACCAACCCTACCCCTAAACCTAACCCTCACAGGAAACTTTCTGCATTTTTAGATTTTCAAGAAACTTCATTCTGTGTAATTTATTTGCTTGTTTACCCATGGGGACCTCAATTTAGGTCCCCACCGTGACACGAGTCCCCATGAGTCTGTGTGTATTCAGGTTTAAGTCCCCACCAGAATAGAAAAACAAGTACACACACACACACACACACACACAGGCTAATGTGCAGGCAAAGTCATGGAAACTGTCAGCTGCAACTCCGATGGTGATGTTTTGATGTAGCTACATCCTCTCTTATCTTATAATATTATTAATATTATTAATATTTAATACACATTTTGTGTGTGTGTGTGTGTGTGTGTGTGTGTGTGTGTGTGTATAATTTGCCCATCCTTGCACTTTAAAATGGACTAAAAAAAGAAATATATTTTTTATAAGAAATGCATTTTTATCTATGATTTGCAATTAAGTTGTCATATATCATTCTTTTTTATTTTTTTATTTAACTAGTTCAGGGAGGTGAATATTTGTTCAAAAGTGACATTAGCATTATAAGCAGATTTGTGGCTTCCTCACACGGCTCTTTAAAATCTTAAATTGGCTTTTTAAATCACCACTTAGGATAATTGTTCCCAAAACCAGCCACAGGATTTGATGGTGAACTCCTTTTTTCCTTCCTCTCCGAGTCCTGACATGTTTGGCCGTGTTTCTGGGTCACTGGGTGAGCCCGGCGTATATTTCTGCCAAACTCAGGACAGCTGAAGCTAGCAGCCCTGCGGCCTCAGTTTGACGTTTATAGGATCAGGACGACACATTAATGTGGCGTTATATATGAGAAGACCAAACCATCACATACTTTCTCCCTTCATTTCCCTCATCATTCTCACATCACGTTTCCCCCCCGTCCTCCTGGTTTTGGCGTGAGCGTTCGGACCTGCCACTGGAACAGAAGCGCTTGTGTTTGACTGTTTCCCTCAGCTCTGAAAAGTCAAGTGAAAGCCTCTGGTTTGGTTCCCCAAGTGAAGTTTAGGAGTGGTTGTATGTCAGAGTCTGTACACAGCCAGCATTTACGTGTGTTTACTCATTAGCATTTGGTTTGTGAAGACGTGTCGTCCTGTTCGTTTGGCATCACTAATGCGGTTTCTTGGGTATATTGAAATTCTGGAGTCAATCTGAACACATTCACATAAAATAGACAAGTTATTAAACTAAATATGTTTACTCTGTTATGTTCGGTTTTAGCAGACTTTATTTAGTTTGTTTTGCAGCACAACGCTCTCAAGTGTTTGTTTAGTATGTTTTTAGTTTTTTTTATTGTTTGCCTATTGGCTCGTCTTCTGTAAACTGATTGTCTTTGCTGAACAGTAGAAACTTGTTTAAGACGTGTAGTGCTGATCAACCCATCGCTTCAAACTAATGGAAGCAAAATCAGCTGGAAATGATGATGGTTTTGCTTATAGTCTTGGTTTTACATGGCTCAACATGTTTCTCACTGTTGTGTAAATTGTGAATGTTTTTTTTTTTTTTCTTAACTAATGGCAGAACTATTTTGTTGTGGATTTAAAGACGATATATATTTTTTCAATATATTTTTAAGGTAGTGGACGACAAGTAGGGTTTTTAACAGCCGGTGTTGATATCTAGTGAACAAGGTGGCAGATGAATTAAATAATACTGGTCTTTGTCTATGAAATAGTTTTTTTGTTAAATTAAGTGGGACGACAATAACGTTTTAAAACATTGTGTACAGTATTTAGAGAGAAACAAGGGAAGTGAGCACTAAACTAAGACATTAGTCGATACATAAAGCACTTAATCTATACTACAGTTCAAAGGTTTGGAATCAGTAAGATTTTTATTTTTTGAAAGAATATTTATACTTTAATTTAGCACCAATGTGTCATTTAACACTGGAATAATGATGCTGAAAATTCAGCTTTCCATCATAGGAATAAATTGCATTTTAAAATATATTTTAATAGAAAAGTTATGATATATCACTAGTAGTTTATATATATATATATATATATATATATATATATATATATATATCCTGGAAAATTGACAACGTCACTGTAAAAACGGTGAGAAATAGTGGCAAAATCCCGACTTTCATGCTTTGATACTTTACACTTTACTCTGAGATTTGGTGATTTGAATGAGACAGACAGACAGACTGACTGACATGAGTTACTATGAGATCTGCTGTCACAGCCTCTATTTTCCCACTTACAGCTGCATAAAGACCCTCCCCGGCCCTGTCCCGACCCCTGTCCCGACCCCGTCCTACTCTTTCCTGCACTCCACTGCTTCAAAGCAAAGCTCGCACCCTGGACCTGTCGGCACTGAATAAACACAGCTCTTGTTTTCCAGTATGATTATATTAACATCCTTAAAACAAGATGCATTTACTTGAATCAAACATTATTAAAAAATCTTATTAACATTACATTACAAGTTAATGCATAATATATATTTTTGACAGTGGGGTAAGAAAAATACATTTATTTTCCTTTTCTATTTAAGTTTATTTTTCTCCCTCATTGGCAAATACTTATTATTAAATGTGTTTTTACTGGAAAACAAGGAAAAATTACTCCAGTGTGACTGGCTTCTCTATATTTCACAGGAAACAAAAAAGCCCTAACATTGTCTTACCTATGGATTAAAAGATCATTTTTAGTATCATTATCAGCAAATTTGTAGTATTTTAGAAGCTGAGATGGATAAGATCATTTATTTAGATGAAGCTCAAGCAGCAAAAACCCTGTTTGATTAAATCCACATCTCTGTTCTGCCATTTTGTTGATCCCATTTTTACCAGGACTCTCGTCGCCTGGTTCTCTTAAGAAGTCGGGGAAATTCGATTTCAGCGCTCTGTCCAGCCATACGAGGTCTGCACGCATGCCGTTCACCCATCACCCGCTGCCCATGCTGGCAGGTGTGAGACCAGGTGAGAGTTCAGAGCCCCAAACCCACCCCACCTCCCACATCCTTCCCCTTCCTGTCCTGCTCCCTCACGCCCCCTGGTGGGGTCGGATGTGGTGACGTTTTGGGGAGAGGCGAGGTCGTGTTTACACCACGGTTGGGTCAGGGTGAAGGCATTGGCCATTCGTCCCCCACCCCTCACCCTCTTTCTCCTCTACACCGAGGATGATTTGTCTTTTTTGTCTGTCTGTTTGTCACTGTGATTGGTTGGTGATTGGTCTCTCCATTTCCAAATTTCATTCTCCCCCCTCTAGAGGTGTCTTTTCACTGCCTCATAAGATGTTATTATAAATGCTGTACAGCAATGATCAAAGCACAAATCCACTCTCCTTTAAGACTCACAGGATTGGAAAACTGCTTTTTCAAATATGTTCTGAAGTATTTTATCATCTATTATTGATTAAACAAGATGAAAGAGAAGGAAACATTGTAAATGTGCTGAAATTAGAAACCATGGGGGGTTTTTTTGTCATCCAATCAATGGTGCCTATGGAGTTTTTTTTTTTTAATTTATTGAATTCTTTTATTTTTTTATTATTAGTTGTAGTTTTTTTTTTTAGATGAATACAGTAATTTACCCATTATTCATTATTTCTTGTCGGAGAGCCATTTATAACTTACAAAACTACGGTAACCAGCCCCACCAACTGACTTACAGATAGATAGATAGATAGATAGATAGATAGATAGATAGATAGATAGATAGATAGATAGATAGATAGATAGATAGATACGCTCAGATGAATTGCTGGTGATGTTCTGCGATGCACTCTCGTGGTGTGGGCATGTGTTGTTGTGGAGTCACTCCTGGTGGGAGGGGGTCTTTGGTGGCGGTAGTTTGCGGTGCCATTTGCCTCCTCCTTGAAGTCTTGGCTCCATCCCATTCCCTAATGGGATTAAAGGATGGATGATGAAAGCGAGAAAGAAACGGAGGAAGAGGAGGGAACAGCAGTCTGCCTGGCAGAGAGGGTGAAAAGCAGGGCTTTGGCTGGGAGCGCAGTGCTGTCTGGGTTACATGCAGGCTCTGGAAGTTGGCAGACTGTCCCGGGCAGCTGGGGGCCCTGCTTGGCTGGAGGGGACAAGACCCCTCACCCCTCCACTCGCTGGTCGGGAGATGGGCGTAATGTTATTCTTCATGCAAATGAGAGCGGGTCATGACTTATCAAGAACTACTGCAGTTTGTTCACGTTATGTTTGTGCTGATACAAAAATGCATTTTTTCCCCATTGCACATGCTTTAAATTGATTTTGTTTATCTGTGCATTCATACCATTTCCTACAGTTAAATTAATGTCTAAGCTGTCGTCTTTATCTGCAACCAAAGTTCAACTTGAAGCAATCTCTTGCACATTTATGGTCAAAACCTAGTTGGCATATTTGTCAATGTAAAGAGTTTAGGGAAATTTGTATTAAAAATCGTCACATCCTTGATTAAATTTTATGATAATCACAATTAAGAGAGCATGTTTTCACTTGGAGAGCGTGTTTGTGTCAGTCTAAATCATTTTGAGCTTGTGAGAAATTAAGAGTGGGAATGAAAGAGATCACAGAAAGAGATAAGTATACAGTATGTGACCTTGCTGGGGTATATGTTTAGCAATAGCCAAAAAAAAAAAAAAAAACATTGTATGGGTCAAAATTATAGATTTTTCTTTCATGCCAAAAATCATTAGGATATAAAGTAAATATCATGTTCCATGAAGATATTTTGTAAAATTCCTGCCGTAAATATCAAAACTTAATTTTTGTTGAGTAATATGCATTGCTAAGAATTATTTGGACAAATTTAAAGGTGATTTTCTCAGTATTTAGATTTTTTTGCATCCTCAGATTCCAGATTTTCAAATAGTTGTATCTCAGCCATATATTGTCCGATCATGGACATCAATGGAAAGCTTATTTATTCAGCTTTCAGATGATGTATAAATATCAATTTCTGCAAATTGACACTTAAGACTGGTTCTGTGGTCCAGGGTCACATATATAATATATATTTTAAATGTACATAAATATATATAATTTATTAATACTTGTTGCTTTTTTTGTAATGCTTTGTTTGGTTTCACACATTTATTGCACATTTATTGTTTTTATATTAAGCTAACAATAATTACTTCAAAGTAAAATCTTAACCCAAATCCTAACCACTAAAATAAAACTTTCATAAATTCAAATTTTATATATTTATAAATCATTTTTATCCATGAGAATGTCCCGTAGGATCAATCAGTGGAGGTTTTGTCAGGTTTGGCTCTGTTTTGGGAACAGCTTTATCTCTAATTGTTGTAAACACACACACACACACACACACACACAATTTTCCTGAATTGATTACCATCACTTCCATCTCATGTCATTTATTGTATCCTTGTGTGTCAGTCTCTGTCATTACTGATCTACTGCTAGCACTTATCCTAACACAGTATGCATCACTGACTTCTCTCTCTGTGTGTATCTGTCTGTCAGCAGGAAGTCCCCGTGCCTCAGCTTCCTCCCTGCACTTCCCCTCACCCTCCATCATACAGCAGTCCAGCCCATACTTCACCCATCCCACCATCCGATACCACCACCACCCGGGACAGGACCCGCTCAAGGAGTTTGTGCAGTTTGTGTGCTCCGACGGATCAGGCCAGGCTAGTGGTCAGGTAAGAGGAAGTGACCTCACTCGGGGAGTGATGATCTGAGACGTTGGGGTCAGTTAATTGCTTGTGTACGTCATTTGCTTTGCTGTACATATTGCAAAAAATGTTTACTGTTTTATCCAGATGTTCTCTGGCTGGTTTATAGTGAATACTGGGAATGGCAAACTGTATCCCACAATGCAGTGTTCATCCTTCAGGAATCTTTACACTAGTATTCCATTTAGAATGTAGCCTTGTCACATTCTGCTGAATAAACAT
Organism: Carassius gibelio; assembly: GCF_023724105.1. Lineage (NCBI taxonomy): Eukaryota > Metazoa > Chordata > Actinopteri > Cypriniformes > Cyprinidae > Carassius > Carassius gibelio. The sequence goes on from NC_068373.1 coordinate 27,408,492, forward strand.
TTATCGTTGCTCGCTGCATACGGTTTCAAATACTATTTGTTAAATGATTGGGAAATACAGGGTATATACTGTACAGTATGCCATTGTTTTAAGAAAATAAATTATGAAAATTAAATTTTATCCATCCTTTAAAACCTAATGTTGATGAAACAAAACTAAGAGGAGATATTTAGCCAACACATTGTCCCCATTCAACCAAAGCCGCAACTATAAAATAAACTTTTATTTTATCTTTTCTCTGTAAAACTAATCTTATCAAGCATTTTAAGGAACTTAAGCTTGAGCTCACCATTGTGAAGACAACTGTTCCATTTAACAAAGCTAAGATTGCAGTTTTGCTGTTAACGAGCATCCAAAAACACATTAAAGGGGTCATGAACTGGCTTTTGTATTATTATTTTATATTGTTGTCTGAGGTCTGCTTATGACGTTCACATGGTTTTTACATTCAAAATCATCAAAATCAGTAAGTAATAGGATATTTTCTACCCTGGTTTTGAGGCCTGCTTGAGAAACACTGGGTTTTTATGGGCGTCCCGCATTGAAGAAGTGGAAGTAAACACCCACTGCTCTGATTGGATAACAGTTTTTGCATAGTTAATAACTTTGTCTGTGTCTGTTTGACAAGCTACGTCCTTTGAAAAAGCATTGCTTTTTAATCTGTCTCTCTGCAAACCCAGCGTCAAATGAACTATTACGTCATTCATAGGCACTCTCCAGGATCTGGCGTTCACTGGGCCTGGTGTCAATAAAAGCTTTTATTTCAGTAACAAGGAGGTTTTCAGTTCTGGAACTTACAGTATGTTACATGCCAGGGTTCCTCTATTAGTTTTCAGAGAGGGACTAATACAGCCAACAATACCAAGCCAAGGGCCACTAACCTATATATACAAATTATTATTATTTCAATCATTATATTATTGTTGCTTTTATTAAAATAGTCAAAAGATTGTCACGTGATAAATATTCAGATTATTTCCCCTAGTAGTCTGTTTTATTCAGACAATTTTCCATTTAGATACAGAAGAACTTAGCCTACTGAATATTAAAAACAAATGAGCAAACAAACAAATCTGGATCTCCAAGTCTGCCATCCAAATCAACTGTTTCTGCTCATCTCCAGCCTGGATCTCTTTACCTAATTGCAGATTAAATTATTAGATCTGTCTGCATTAATATTTTTATACTTAGATTTTCTAACTATAAGTCGCACCTGAGTATAAGTCGCATCAGTCCAAAAATACGTCATGATGAGGAAAAAAACATATAAGTCGCACTGGACTATGTTACATTTATTTAGAACCAAGAATCAAGAGAAAACATTACCGTCTCCAGCCGCGAGAGGGCGCTCTGTTTATTATGGGTAGACTACAGGAGCACTGAGCAGCATTGAGCGCTCTCTGGCTGATGGAGACGGTAATGTTTTCTGTTGGTTAATTTCTCTGGGTTCACGTCAAATTAATTTTGATAAATAAGTCGCACCTGACTATAAGTCGCAGCACCAGCCAAACTATGAAAAAAAGTGCGATTTATAGTCTGGAAAATACGGTAAGTTTGAATATTATTTTACGTGATCTTTATAGCCATAGTAAAAGCAACAATAGATATTTTAACTCCGATCTTGAAAATAAGTTAGGCTAAAGCAAACTTACGTTAAACTGTAAACCAACATCCATAACAAAGATAGTAGCCTCTCACTCACTCAAACTGTTCAGTCCATTCACATTTGAATCATCTTCTGTAGTTTCAGTACTTTACACTTGCCATGTTTTTGCTGTCACATCATGTCAACATTGGACGTGAAAAATCGCTAATTGCTAATAATTTGAACTTTGTGTCAGCACGTCATAAATAGAACGAGGCAGCAGTTTTCTGTCAGGTATTTGTCAGTTTTCTGTTAACATTATTTGAAATTAGCGCAGGCTAAACATTTTTCTCTTGCGGGCCGCCTATTAAGCAGCCCTGTTGTATACGATGACCTCTTATATATCAAAAACTCAAGTAAAAGTTGATTTCTCAATTCATGACCCCTTTAATAATGTTTTCTTTAAGGGCTTGGGTTACTCTGTGGTCATTCTAATTAAGTTTATATAAACCGTTTATATAAGTGAGGTTATGTCATATTTAACGTACATTTCATAACATTTAATTCTCATTTATTTTATCTATAATTGCTACATACCTTAAATCAAATCCTAACCACTGGTGGGGAAAAAATGGCATTTTTTTAAAGCAAAAAATTAGATTATTTAATGATTCATAAAATCATAACATTTGGGAAACTAACATTATCAGCGATTTTATTTCTATTCGTACTTCTTTAAACGTGAAACAAGCTCCTTGTGTGATAACTTGTCTACAGTAACCTCAAACGAATGTGTGCGTTCCTTGTCTTTGAGGCCGACTGATCGGTCACTGTTATGTATCTTGTGCTTGTCTAGACGATCTTGAGTTAATCTCTCCTTCTCTGTCCACTTCCACGATTAAACCATCTGCGCAACAGCTGACGACCTCTGTGTGTTTCAGCGAAGTGCGCATCCCCTCCTCTGTTCTGCTTGTGCCATTTTCCAGCGTTGTGAACGTGGCTTGTTTTTTTTTTTTAAATCATTCCATGGACCAAACTCACCTCACCATTCGTGTGTCCATTTCTTCTTCTTCTTCACCTTCTGCCTAAAGACCTTCATTATATTTCTCCTGCTCCTCCACTGCTCCTGTCTGTGCCTGTGGTGAAGTCAGCACACACAAACTCAAACACACCCCTTCATAAACCAAAGCAAACAGACATTCATCCTTTTGGTTGTTTCCCTCTCAACACTCTCCCCTACCAGCCACTCCCCCCCCCCATTCTTTTTTTTCGGGGCAAGCCTGCGTTGTTGTTTTCTTCATTTGCGGGGTGTCGGGCGTGTCCGTACTCCTTACCCTGTTTGTGTCATCTGCAGCCGAACGGGAGCGGCCAGAGCAAAATGCCGGGCTCCTTCTTGCTGCCTCCACCCCCCCCTGTGGCGCGTCCAGTGCCCCTCCCAATGCCAGACTCTAAACCCAGCAGCACGCCCCCCGACGGCGGACTCACCTCACCCACATCTCCTTGTAAGTGACCCGACCCCCCCATTCCACCAAACCCCATGAAATTCCTCAGTCCTTTAGCCACAGCTGAACCACTTTTACGCAATTTAGACTGTCTTCCTTAAGTTAAAATGAAATGCCGTTATTTGTAATCATCGTGGTAGTGCTAACTGGCGGGTCAGAACTAGTCCTTACTATTATTTTTCAGTTCAATATTCAGTATTTTTTTTTATACATTCTGATTTTTTTTTTAAGTGATTTAAGTTTAGCAGCCATCAAAATGTCACTGAAGTGCAGAGCACATGAGATATTTACATTTACATTTACATTTATTCATTTAGCTGACGCTTTTATCCAAAGCGACTTACAATTGCTATATATGTCAGAGGTCGCACGCCTCTGGAGCAACTAGAGGTTAAGTGTCTTGCTCAGTGACACATTGGTGTCAACCAGTGGATTCGAACCCAGGATCCTCCGACCAATGGCACGCGTCTTATCCACTGCGCCATCACCACCCCAACAGTGTTTGGAGATGCTGGGGATATGGTGATGGGGGGAAAAAATGTGTGAGGAGGAAAAAAAGTTGTTAATGCTTATGCGAAGTTCTTGCAAACTTTTTCCGTTGTACTGAGAAATTTTGCATTTGCTTACAAATCTTTTTCATTCCCCCAAAAAAGTTTGCGTTCACTTGGAAAACGTCTGCGCTCTCTTACAGAACTTTTAGTTTATTATTTTGATGGGAATAATATGAGTAAATTAATAATATTGAATTTAATAATAAAATATCAATTTTTGCGTGTGAAGGCAAACATATTTTGTGTGTGGGGGGGGGGTGGGCTCAATAGAAAAGGCAAAAATTTTACTAGCAAAGAGATGTTATTGGGAGAATGTAATGTTTTTGTGAGCGAATGCAAAAAAAAAAAAAATCCTGGGGGACGCAACATTTTTGGAAGGGAATGCAAAATTGAACAAAGTTTCTTGGGGCAATGCAACACTTTTGCAAGCTAACTTACATTTTTGTCGGGAAAGCAATACTTTTGCAAGAGAACGCAAAAAACTCTACATTTCTCAGGGCGATGCAATACTTTTGCAAAAGAATGTGTTTTGTGAGCAAATGCAAAATTTCTTAAGGGAACAAATGTTTTGCAAGCGAATGCAAAATGTCTTTGGGAAATGCAGTACTTTTTAAAGATGCAATGCAAATGTTTTGTGAGTGAACACATATTCTTTGGGAAAAGCAACACTTTTGCGAGCAATCACAAAATTTCTCAAGAGGAACGCAATACGTAAGCAAGCGAACACTAAGTGTTTTGGGAGAGCTCAAAAATATTTGCAAGTGAACGCAAAGTTTATCAGAAAACACAATACTTTTGAAATAGAACACAAAGGTATTGCAAATGGAAAATTATTGAAAAAAAAAATAATAATAATCCTCCCATCTCATTTTTCCATGACCAAGTACTTTTGGGGGTTCTGTGTTGAAGGGTGCAAATTTAGGGCAGTTAATGTGGACTCCAAAGTACCAAACTGTTTTGGAAATGCAGCTATAATAATACAGTTCGTTTTGTGGCAGTTCTGGTGCTAAAATCAAAACTAGACAGAAGAGTCTATCTACCAAACTGAAAAGACCGGTTTAGACCGTCTTGAACTTGTAATGTGGTCCAGGTTGGTTTGTGCTGGTCAGTGCGTTGCAGCTGTGACGTGATGTGAGGGCGTTTACACTCCCGAATGCAACATCCAGAAACCCATGCTTTGTAATTTTACGTTGGTTTCTTTTGAGTTTGTTTTTTTGGTTTCATTGCTGGTTAGCTTTTGGCCTGTGGAATGTGATAGTTGAGCTCCAGTGCTGGTCTAAAGGTCAGTTCATCCAGTACATGAACCAAACTTAGGTCGTTTAGAAAGGAGGTGGCGTATCGAGGGGAAAATCAGACGTACTGTAAAATGTTCACTCACCACAGACGGGGCACTGGACGGAGCACTCTCATTTCTTTTCCTCTTTTCTTTTGTTTATTTTTCTTATTTATTCCTTTTCATTGTGTTTTCTTTCATTGTTTCAATTGGTTTTTATGTTGTGTGTGTGTGTGTGTGTGTGTGTGTCTTTTTATGTGTTTATATGTTGCTGCTGATTCCCCAGAACACACTTAACTCACCTGCTCATAAATAAATAGAATAGAATTAAAAAAATACACATGGCATCTATATATATATATATATATATATATATATATATAATATGTACATTTTAAAAAGATGCAAACGGTCAGTAAATAATTAATTACTAAGGATCAGATTTAATCTGCCAGATAATATAGTTCACAAACCACATTTACAGTTTTATAGAGATTTTATTTACTAGGTTTATTTGCACTGATGTAGAATTCAGTTCTTATATTAGTGTTTGTAATTATATATTATAAATATATATTTTGTATTGATATATTGATAAAAAAAATGTTTTGCATTAGTGTAGAATTGAATTCTGCAATCAGGTTTATATGTTGCATTAATATTTTATGTATTCTATATAATATATAATTAAATAATTTGTTAATAAAGAAGTTATATGAATTAAGATAGAATTTAATGAACAAAACAGCTTTTAAATTAATTGTGCCTTTAAAGAATGCTTGCTGATAAAATCAAACAGTAAACCGTAGAACAAACACGGCTCTTTGTGTTTGATGTGTTTACACACATACTGATTTATGTTAGAGTTCCATATCTGATGAACAGTTAAACTATGGAGTCCATAACATTAATCTGAAAAACAAACAAAAACTGCCCTAAATTTGATAATGACTTTAAACAAAGCACCTATTTAATCTACTGATCTTCACCGGTTTGAACCAATAACAATTAAACTGTGCATCTTTTATGATAAACTCTTACATTGACACTTTTCTCTACTGAATTGACTTGTTGGCAAACAACAGCAGTTTCCTCTATATATTTGATTAAATTCACACAATATATCTGAAGCTTTTAAAACAGATCAAACTGACTAAAATGTATTTTAATGACTAAACGATTTTACTAATATTGCACAGGGCAATTAAAATAAATAAATGCTTTTTTTTAATGAAAATCCGTTTTTTATTTATATTTTCTCTTCTTCTCTCTCTCTCTCTCAGCATACTCCTCGCCAGGCTCCACAGCTCCCAACAGGTTTGTCAGCATCGGATCACGGGACAACAACTTTCTGAACATACCCCAGCAGACGCAGGTGATTCTTACTCTGTCGTATTCAAAACACACTTATGAGTGGTTAAAATCATGCACTGTAACACGTTAGCCTGCTCCTCCCGTCCTGTCTTTCCACATTTCCCATGATGCTCTGTGCTATGCGGTGTCGGGCCCATCTGGAGCGAGCCTGTGATAACTCAAGCTGACGGTGGAGTTGATTTGTGCATTGTGAATGTGCGGCCTCCTCCATCACTCAGCTCACTTCAGTCATTAATGTGTGAAGCTCCCTGCTCCTCAACACATGGTGACCATCTGAAGCACTAACTCACCCGCTCTCTCCCTCTCTCTGGATTTCACCATTTATTTTCCTCTCTTTCTGCTTAACCTCTCCTCACTTCTCCCTTCTTTAACTTGTTTCTTGACTCTTTATCATCCTCTGCTGGTGACTTCTGCTTCTGTTTTATTTTCTCTCGCCTTGACTCCTCGGCAGTGACTTGGCTTTGTCTGATTTCACACATTTTCCAGTGTGTTCACCCTAAATGAGAAGACAGAGGAAGGTCCTCTCAGAGATAAACTGCATGAGGGTGCAATATAATGGTTATCATAAGTAAACGTTTTGTGAAGATTTGTTATTTGAAGATATTAATGTTTATTTTATTTTGTGCATTGAGAAATGCATTCATTGAAATTCATTGTGATGCAAGAACTGATAAAAGATACAAGAGGCGGTAGAAAATAATGTTATTGTTTTTACACAACAACGGTAACATTTATTTTGAGTTTATAATTTGCTGATGTTAAGAAATTGCATTATTAATTGTAATTGAATGCAGTACAAACAGATAAGATAAATGCAAGACAGTAGTGAATTAAATGTTTACTGTTATAATCACTACAGTGACAAATGTATTTATTTTTATTAGTATTGTTTTATTTGTTATTGTTAGGAAAATGTGCATTAAGAAAGTGTTAATAATTATAATTCAAACTATAAGAGATAAGAGGCAGTGAAACAACCGTAAATGAAAATAAATTTTAATTCAGTGTAATACATTGATAAAAGCAAGAAGCAATTCGAATAGCATAATAATATTTATTTATTTTGTTAAGAAAATGTTCATTAAGTGTTATTAATTGTAGTTGTCAGTGTGATTTAATTCAAAGACATACTTGCACTTGAGTTTTCATATGTCCCTAAAAGATATTTGGACACTTTAGTTGAACTTTATCATGTTATTGTAACAAAATATCAAAGCAACTGATGCATAGATCGAAGAAAAAGGAACACTTTTCAAACACGTCACACAGAAATGGCTTTTATTAGGATTTCAGTGATAAATCAACAAGCTTCATGTCACCCTGTGTTTGTGAAATGTTAGTGAAAGTGTCTTTCCAAATTTCATTGAGTGAAGATGATGAAGAAAAGTGAAGCTGGGAAATTGAAAAGATCCTGAAGTGTGTGAGAGACACAAATACAGACACTTTACTAATGCAGTGACTTTTTTTTTTTTTTTTTTGCCTTTAGTGTTCAGATACATATTTTATTGCACTTTACTTTTGTTTTATTTGATATATTTAGAAGACACTGAAAAATTTGAGACAGATATAGACTTGTTTCTAATGTAGCGACATTCAAACATTAATTATTTTCTAATTTTAAGAAAATGTGCATGAGTGTTCATTAATTTACGTTTTATATTACGTTTACTATTCATGTCATTTAACACCAAGTAAAAATGATGTTGGTGAAAAGAAAAGATGAGAAGATACAGACTCAGTATCTGCTGTAGTGGTGTTCAGAGGACGTTCTCTCAGCGATGAGAAAAGATCTGTGGAAATGTGAGACCGGAGCGGAGCAGAGACAAAGTTGAAGCACAGGCCCTAAACTACAAAGTCACGTCCCATCTGTCTGGTTGCCCACAGCAACGAGACATGATGTCACAGGCAGTTGAAGTTGAACTTGAGGGTCACTGCCAAGGATTACGAGGGGAAGAGTTACTTGGCCCGAGTGTCTGTTGGGCTTGAGCCCGCGGAGAATAGATGGGACGTGCCGGGGGTGTTTGTGTGACCTGCAAGAGTCAAGCAGAACAAAAGTGACCCGCCGCCCCTCTAACACAGCCTCCCAGCCACAGTGTTTCCAGAGAGTTCTGTAAAACCAGTCAGGAGTAACAATCCCGAGAGACACATCACAATCACAGTATGAAACGTTCAAGCACTTCTTGACTGCTTTTACTGGTCAGTCCAAGAGTGTATCAGTAAATAGCCTAACAAGAGCTCTTGTGCAAGTACATTTATCTCATAATTTACATAAAATATGTGTAAGTGCATTGTAGATGTTATATTTTATATATATATATATATATATATATATATATATATATATATATATAAATAAAATATTTGATTATATATTCTAAATGCGTCAGAGTTTCAGTGGTAGTTGAGGTCAGACTGGATGAAGAACAGGCCGATGTGTGAGAGTCAAGCCTGACCTCTGGTGCTCACTTCACTAACAGCAGCATCTCTTCACATTCAGTCAACATACAGAGCCATCTTAAAGTGTCCATACTTTTGAATTAATGCAGCGAGAACATTTATCATAACATAAAAATAGAGATTATATTGAAAATGTTTAAGCTTCTAAAATCAGTACATACTGAACCATGCACACTAACTTTAAGATTATACAATTAAAATACAAAATGTAATTATACATTTCAAATAAAAATTTATAAATTCAATAACTGCAATTTACAGTATTTAAATAAAATAATAATGGCTTTGTGACAATCAAACACATTCCATTTAGTTTAATAAATGTAATAATGATTTTATTTATATTCTATTAAATTATAAAAATAAATGATTAAATATAGGTCTGTCACAATAAAAATACATTTCACATGTTATACTTAAATTTAGAAGTTATTTTAATTTTAATTAATGGATACAAACCAATTTACAGCTTTATGTGAAAATACATTTCACTTAATAAATTAAAAATATTTATATTTTATTCATTGGGGGTGGTGTTGGTGCAGTGGATAAGACACATGCCATTGGTGTGAGAGACCCGGGTTTGAATCCACTGTGAGACACCAATGTGTCCCTGAGCAAGACACTTAACCCCTAGATGCTCCAGAGACGTGTGACCTCTGACATATATAGCAATTGTAAGTCGCTTTGGATAAAAGTGTCAGCTAAATGAATAAATGTAAAAGTGTAAGAATAATAAACCAATTATGGAATTGTGACAGTTCACTTGACTTAAATAATTTTACATTTTTTTAATTGAATATGTTATTAGATGCATACAAATTATAAACATTATTCAATTCTAGGTTTGATAATACATGCAATTTAATACATTTATTAACTTTATATTTGAACAAATTTATATTTTATTAAATTTGTTATAAAATATAAACAAATGGTTGAATTATAATACATTTGTGACATTTATTTTGAATTTTATAATAATATAATGTTTTCACTGAGCTGATGTATTTGTAGATTTAACACTAACAGTGCCTTTATTCTTTGGTGTGTTTTTTACAGTCATGGTTCCTTTGACGAGGTCCTGCCTGCAACCTGTCAACACTATTTGGAAGTTTTATTACAAAAAAAAAATGTCAAATAAAATCCTGTTTAAAAATCCCCTCCAAGCCGAAACGCACCCTGAGAAACGTGAGCAGCATATGATTGGGAAACGTTCGACCCTGTGTTTGCCAGCCGTCAGACGCCCCTCAAGCCCTCTCCGATAAAGACTATCAGATCACAGCAGGAGCAGAAGAACCCCAGGAACACAGACCGAAAATGTTATTGGAACAAGGATGTAGTGTACAATGGCTGGGATTACCAACAGTTTCAGTGGTGAGGATTCAGACACAACAAAAACGCAAGATTTTGACCAATTCAACTTCAGTTTCTTTTCTTTTCTAAACACTCGCTGATGTTCAGCATACAGGCGACACTAAATGTCATTTCACATCATGAGAGCCCAGGACGTTTAGCATTTTTAGCTGATTAACATGCAGTAGAAACGTCTTTTTTTCCCTTTTGTGGTCAATTACTAAACTAACTACAAAGTATTGCACTACAGTAATGCGAAGAACACTAGTTTGATGTGCACTATTGAAAATAGGATCGACGGTGGACATTATTTGCACATTTTATTGAGGAGAAAAACTAACTGGCACCCTAAAGCTACCCAGAGACCCATTCTCATTTTCAGGCCTCAAACTGATTAAACAAAAGTCAATTTCAGGCACTTAGTGCCAACCAGCCAGCAGCAGATTTTAGTTAGTACTTCTATTGGACGAATAAAGCCAGCCAGCACACACTTAATCACGGTCACGGTAATGAAATTTTGTGAGCAAAATTTATTTTTGTGTGACCGTCTTGAACTTGATGCAAAACTAAATTTTTCATTTCACCTGAAATTTCTGATTGCATGGATTCTTATTAAAGGGACAGTTCATCCAAAAATGAAATTCTTCCATCATTTACTCATCCTCAAGTTGTTCCAAACCTGAACGAGTTTCTTTCCTCTGTTGAACACAAAAGAAGATCTTTTGAAAAATGTGAGTAACCAAAGAGTTGATGGTAGCCATTGACTTACATAGTATTTTTTTCCATATCATGGAAGCCAGTGGCTACCACCAACTCATTTTGGGGTGAATTGTCTCTTTAAAATGTCAGTGAAGTTTTGCAACTTTAAAATTGTTTATTGAAAAAAAAAAAAGTCCCAGATAATGTCTAAAATATCTTTTAAATTGTTTTGTATTTAATTATTTTTATTTTTTTGTCAAATGCACAAATCACCGAATATGCTGGTGAATATAGCGAATTATTAGACCATCTTGAACCTAATTTGAAATCTGCTGATAGTGAAATTCCCATTCAAGTGGAATCATAATAAAATGACTAGACCCCCGGCCCCCAACCAACCAAACTAAATTTGTATAAATGTGACCGCACCTTTGTAGCCATGTGACAGTTACAATTTTTTTATTGTTTGTTTAATGAAAAAAAGTCCCAGATAATCATTGCATTCTTTTATTTCAAACTCAGTTCCTTTTTAAAATTAAAGCCATATGTTTGAACTTCGTTTTAAATAGTTTGTTAAAAAAATCTTAAGTAAACTTTTAATTAGAAGTATAAAACTTTTTTTTTTATATAACAAAGTATTTTCTAGTGATTTTTAACGTGCCCCAGCTAGTAATTCTGTTATGTATAATGGTTGTGATTGTAGCGAGACATAATAAAAGTCCCTGATTTATTAGCACTAATAAAAACGGCCCTAGAGACACGCCCACTTCTGTGTTTTGTTTACGTTCCCGTTTACACTCCCAGAAGTCTGTGTTCCAAGAGCACGAGATCTCGCTGCGGAGCAAAAGAATATGTGACATATCATAGCCGTGATCAGAAGGAGGTGGGCCGCTCGGACCGCTCTTACTAGACCAGTCACCATTCACTTCAGTAGCAGTCTACTCTAAATTTGGTAACACGCACTCTCCTCCACAGATTGACTACAAAGGGAAGCCTTTACAGTGAATTAGAGTACATTCATCCGCTGTTTTCAGTGCAGCTGTATCAGTAACCTCACAAAATAACTGGACTGCCTGACCATGTGTATCTCACTGCAGGGAAGCATTGTTGCCGGATGGCGGCCGTGTCATCGCTTTGGTAGAAAATTAACACGAGAATCGTGATGGCAATGGTCTTTTCTTTTCTAATCAAAGGAAGTGCCTCTGTATTCCCATTATGCAATTTGTTAAACATGAATTCAGGTTATTTTCTTGCATATAAGCTATAGCGGAGCGTGAAATTTTTATGAGAAAAAAAAACAAGCGTCAGCTCACTAGTTACAAACATCTTTATATATATACAGGATATATCCATATATATTTATATATACACATTTTCTTTCTTATTTGCCTAATAAGCTCAGTGGCAGTCTAGTTATTTTTTGAAGTATGTTTATAAATTCGATATTCGTTCAGAAGTACCAGTCCCGAAAATCCAGTTCTGCACTTAATAATAATTAGAGCAAAAAAAATAATCAACTGTCGGAAATCAGATTTCCGCTGAATACGATAGCGTAGTAAAAAAAAACCTAATAATGCATGGCTTTTGATTTCTTTTGTGTTTGGACAGGAAGTATTTGTTATTACAAAATAAAGTGTGTTGATTGAGCCATGTGCAATGCCTTGGGTAGAAACTGTGTTTGTCTCATTGTTAGGGTGTACAGGAAAGCGTAGCGGTGAAAATCCTTCTATTATAGTCAAGTCCACGCCGTCCGGGACTCTAAACTACAGGGCGGAGAGAGCGAGAGAGTTTTGGGAATTCGTTTTGTAATCTTTCCTTTTTTCTGCTTTTTTTTATGTTTATTTGTAATGATTTGTTCTCAAAACTTAGGAGGGCTGAAGAAGCAGTTTTTTGCAACATGTCAGAATATATCACGAAATAAAACAGGTGCTTTTTATGGATCAAAGTATGTTTGATCTCTATTATACATAAGACAGAAAAAAAGTGTTATCACTACAAATTTTAGATGAAAAAACCCTTAATTACTTTTCATTTTTGTATTTACTAAAGTGGGGAGGGTGTTCATTGTGGTCAAGGTTGTGACAAAAGGCATTTTTCCTCCGAAGCGATCGTATAATGTCGACTGATGACGTCCTAAAAAGTTTTACGACTTTTAACTAGCTAAAACACTGGATTTGTCCGGTATTTTGGACTTCATGCTATGCATTCCATATATTCTAGGACTTCAGTGCTTTGCATCGCCCACGAAACCTTAACCAACTTCCCATCTGAACTTTTTGCACACAGAAATTTTGAATGCGATTGAAAGGTATGACAAGATCTTCCCTGTGTATGGGAGAGGCTTTAATGCAGCTCAAATACATTAAATGCCCATTGTAAGATAGAAAGTTTGGAGTATGAAGAAAGACGGGAGGTGTGATGTGGATGTTATCTTTTATACATTGAAAATTATGAATCTCACAAACACTTTCAAGATATGTACATGTGTGGTCATGATTTTACAGACCCCTCACAGGACATGAGGACAACAGTATATTTATTGTGGCCATGAATTAAGAATGTGTTCCCTTGTTCCCTCACTTTATTAAAATTTTGGCCACAAAATAAAAATTTGTATTTATATCTTAATTTGTTCCCTCGTTTTTATAATCATGGCATTAGTACAAATTGGCCATGATGTACTAACACAAGGAAACAAAATAGTAAAACATGGCTACAATTTATGAAAACGAGGAAACAAGTTAGTATAACATGTCAGCAATTTACGAAAATAAAGTCGCAAATTAGTTCAACATAACCAGAATTTACGAAAAACAAGGGGACTATTTTGCACAATGTGGCTATGATTTTCGAAAATGATGGAAAACATTTATACAGTGTCATTACAATTTACGAAAATGATGGAACAAATTTGTACAAGAAAAAAAAAATCTTAATTCATGGGAAACATTATTTGTGGGGCTCTGTATATTTAATTCAGAAATTGTCAAAAAATATGTTACAATACAAAAACATACTAAAAGTCCAGGCATAAAAAAATTTTTTTTTCCTTTTGATTTAATAAGATTCACCCAAACAAATTTCCAAACAAAGTCAGCGACCAATCAGAAAGGGAGTTGAAATTGAACCCCTCCCCCTCTGAACCTGCAGCGCCCTCTACTGCCCCCCCCCCATGTAAATGACTCTAAATATATGTTTTGTGATCTAGTGTTAGATTCAGAGCATCATAAAGGTTGTCCCTAAAAAGTGCCTTTTGTTCACAGACAGCATCTTGTAAGACTGAGTACCCATCTCAAAAAAAAAAAAAAAAAATCCCCTCGTTCAAACTTCTGTATGTCTCCTCCTGCAACCTCTTCAAAGCAGTTTATATAGTACTAAAGGAAATTGGTGTGACTTAGTTCATCTTTTTATTGTTGAATAATTAAGAAAACTGTATATTAAAAAAAAAACACCTTTCTGTCTTGCTTTTCCTTCCTCTGTATCTTGTCTTCTGCCTCTTTTGGACACTGGAGTAGTCTATAGTTGCATAAGCATAGCCCTTTTCCCTGTGCCCCTTTTCTCTGAACAGAGGGGGTTTAAAATAAAAAAAAATTAAATAAATAAAAGTAAGAAAAAAAAAAGTTGTCTGAGCTGAATGCAGTTAGCTCACATGTTATTCTTGTCTGTACGCTTCACGTTGTATTCATACCGATCTCTTCAGCTTCTCCATTGAACAGTTAATGTACGTGAACAAGTTACGCCGGTGAGCTCTGGTGGGCCGTCCGACAGACGGGCGTTTCAGCTGGACGTGGTCTGTGAAAACTAGAGAGGCCGACCGTTGGGGTAGAATAGGCGAGTTTTTGAGCTATTTATTTCTTTTTTGTTACCAAATTCATTTGATTTGCTATGATCTGTTTGTATTGATATTGCATTGAGAATCTGTGTTGATGATGCACCTTTGAATGGTTGTATGTGACCAGAAAATAATAATAAAAAAATTAAATAAAAAAAGTTCCTGGATAAAGACAAAGCACCTTAGAAACGGACTGGCTTCAGTCCAGGGAAAGCGACCGCGAGCCCAGCGTTACGAGCAGAAGTGATGCATGCCACAAAAACCTGAGCGAGACTAAAATGACCTTAAACTCACCAGCAAAAGCCCACATCATGGGGTTAACGAAAACATGCTTCCTCCAACAAACAAAATATGCAATTGTTTCACTTTCCCGAGTCCTGATTTATTAATAACTGTAAGTGAAAGCCATAGAAAAGGACATGTGTTTGGCGCTCTCGTTGTCTCTCCCTGGTACTGACCGTCCATTTTCTTTCTTTCATATTTACTTTTGTACTCTTGTTGAGCGGGGCATTCAGATGCGTTTAGAGTAGCATGAATCCTCGGCGGCTCCAGCCCTGGTTTAAACTCCTCGAGCGGCGCCCTTCTCAGTCCAAACGCCTTCCAGAGCTCATGGTGAAATGCATGTGTTGATTACGATTTCTTTTCCATAATAAGAAAAACAAGTAAGAGCAGCACCTTTAACTGATTGAATAAAAGGATGTTCTTGACTGTAACGATGAGTCTGTGTGGTTATTTTGATATTTCACATCCAGTTTAGTCTCCGGCCAGGCCAGGGGCCCTCAAGGTGACTTAAAATGATTTAAAACAAACATTAAAGGAATAGTTCACCCAAAAATGAAAATGTACTCACTCTTCATTCTAAGGCCTTCAAAGATGTGGATGAATTGGTTTTTTTCAGATCTGGAGAGATGTAGCATCACATCAGTGGCTCCTCTTCAGTGAATGGGTGACGTCAGGATGAGAGTCCAAACAGCTGATGAAAAAAAAAAAAAAAATCACAATCCACAAATAAGAGAGTGGATTTTGATGTGAGGGACAACAGGTGATGTTATTGTTATAATTATGGACTAATAAAACATCTTAATGATGTATTTGTTTCTCAAAAACATGCAATGTTTACTTCACAAGACATTAATTGATGGACTGAAGTGGTGTGGATTACTTGTGCATAACGGTGATGATTTTATCAGCTGTTTTGACTCATTCTGACGGCACCCATTCACTGCTGAGGATCCACTGGTGAGCAAGTGATGTAATGCTCACTTTCTCCAAATCTGTTCTGATGAAGAAACAAACTCATCTACATCCTGGATGGCCTGAGGGTACTTTTTCAGCAATTTTTTTTTTTTTTTTTGGGTGAGCTGTTCCTTTGAAATAAAATAAAACAAAAGTTATGCATCATATTGGTCATACTGTGATGTTATATGAAGTAAATACTCGCACAACATAAAAATACTTTTTTTTTTTTTTTCTTTTTTTTTTTTTTTTTACTTTAAATACTTTTAGAAAGTATTTATTTGATTTACATTTGTCACATTAAATTAAGTCTATAAATAATTATTCATTGCACTTTTAATACATTTTCACCTGAGTGAAGGGACTGGGTTTGGATGACAAGCATCAGCTAAAATGCAAGTATTTTTATTTATTATTTTTTCTTTGTAATTGAAAAATGCGTTAAAGTCCATTGTTTACAGAAGTTAGTTATATTGTTCAGCACTCTGCATGTATGTGATCAGTGCTTATGTTCAGTTAAAATACAACAAAAATAACTTTTTAAAAACAATTAGGATCTGTTAAGACTTGTGCGTCAAAGCAAAATTAAAAGTTTATTTGAAATATTCAAGTCCACCTTTTGTGTGCATTTTTTCCAAAAGGTTTTTAAATTTCTTTAAAAATATTTATAATGTAAAATATAACATTTCAATCTATTTACATTGGATTATATAAAAATGATAACATATCATTTGCAGTCCAAATCTAGATAAACAGTAATCAGCATTTTATGTGGCATTAAGGAAATTGAGCTGAAATCAACCCACTGTGAGTAATCAGAGGTAATTTAACACATATAGACATCTTAAACCGACACTCATAAGTGGTAAATGTTTTTATGATCGCATCCCTCCCAGTCGATGAGCTCCGAGCGCTGAAACCAGAGTGAAATCTCCCGCTCCGCTCCCTCCACAGAATCAGACGCATGGACGACGTTTCTGAATGAATTTAACAGTGATGCAAGTCATTTCATCCATGCTACTTGTATACATGCCAAAGTATTGTTGCTTAATTTATATGCAACTTCAAACTGAGAGGCTGATTTTGTGTTTGACTGAGTGTGTGGCTGTGTTTGATATAATAGTGGGCACTATATAGTGTGTAGTATAAATACAGTACCTGCTGACGTGGACACTGAAATCTCCTCTAATAGTTCCAGGTGCAGCTTCAGCAGGGTCTGTGCTTCCCACCAGCATCCGTGTTGACCTCACTACATTATGCCCCTCCCACACCTGAAAACAAACCAATGAGGAATGTGAATTAACTCGTCAATCTTCATGCCAGTATATAAAGATCTCATAGTATACAATGCTACACCATTTCACACAGTAATATGCAACCTTTTTATTTATTTATTGTATTGCATGTTTAAAAACTTTATTTGGCATTTTTAATCCAATATTTGAGGAGAAATTATTTTTGAATGTTTATTTATCAGTGTAAATTGAAGTGCACTGCATTGTGAGATATCAATTCTACTCTGTCAAATGCAGGGTTATCTGGGTTTTGCACTCTTGTGGATAATTTGCATTCTGCCAAGTATTATAGTAGTAGGATGTTCATAGCATATGGTGTTAAATAAAGCATAGTTTGACTGGCCCTCACCATGGCTACTACGGGGCCAGAGGTCATGTAGTAAAGCAGGCTGGCGTAGAAGGGTTTCTTCTGCAGCGAGACGTAATGCTGAGCTAAAAGCTTGTCAGAAGCCTGAAAAACACAGTGCATGCACATTATGTAGAAACACGCCACATACAGTCATGAAGATATCCGAGTGTATCACTCACCTGCAGCATCTTCAGACCCACCAATCGGAATCCTCGCTGCTCGAGGCGCTTGATGACATCACCAATCAGACGTCTCTGAACGCCATCGGGCTTCACTGCTACCAAAGTCCGTTCTTTAATGGCAGAAAAATCTACAGCAGGACGAAAACAGATCAATATATGCGAGGTTTACATGCACCTACATTTTTTTTTTTTTTTTTTTTTTTGGTTAATGATACGTTTGTTGAAAAGGTAACTGTGTGACCTACTGACAAGTGTGAAACATACCAAATTATTGATATTAAAATGATGCACTTCTTTTGGGATGTTAGCATTTAGAAGATCTCATTTAGATTTTACATGAAAAATCTGAGCTTCAAGCAAATTTAATAAATGTAAAATTCCCAACCTTTTTCTTACTACTTTATTTTTTTTAACTTGTGTAAAGAAAGTGTGATGAATTGGATATCTTACAAATTTGGGTAACACTTTAGAATGATGCTCCATTAGTTAAAGCTGCAGTCGGTAACTTTTGACACTCTAGCGGTTAATAAACAGAACTGTTTGCGTCTTGCTGAAGAACATCGTAGCCGGAACTACTTCTCTCTGTTTATGTCTATGAAGAATCACAAAGGTACTGGGTTACTCCGCTGCGGTACCCCCGAAGCAATCTAAAATAGTCAGAATATAAACACTTATTATAGGTGCACCCTAGTGATTCAGGACAAGCTAAAAACACGGTTTGGAAAATGGATTCATGGTGTACTCGCTTATTATATACATTTTTCTACATTTTGAACACAAACAAAGTTACGGACCGCAGCTCTGATTGGTTGTTTTTTACCGGGAGCGATGGAGTTTCTGCAAATGGCAATAGGACACTGGGAGGAGCCAGAGGAGCTTGAGATTTTCACAGATTATCTGTCTCATATTCTACTGTGAGGACATAATGACAGGTTTAATAAATATGTAAAAAATATTTTTTTTACAAAAGTTCCCTACAGCACCTTTAATGTTAGTTAATTAATTAATTAACATGAACAAACAATGAACAAAACATTACTGTATTAATTAATCTTTGTTAATGTTAATGAAAATACAGTTACTCATTGTTAGTGCAGTTTATTAACTAATGTTAACAACTTTTGATTTGAATAAAGCATTAGTAAATGTTGAAATTAACATCAACTTAGATTAATAAATGCTGTAGAAGGATTGTTCTTGCTTAGATCATGTTAACTATAGTAGTTAACTAACATTAACTAATGGACCATTATTCTAAACTAAAGTGTTACCCAAATTTGAAAACGTCTGACAAAAGTGTGTGTCCCATATAAGTAAATAAGTGATGAACCTTGTGCGGAGATCTTTAGCACAGAAAATGAAACTTTATACACAAATAATTTCCTATCGTTACCTCATCGTCTCTCAATATGTAGCAGCATATTTGAATATTAATTGCAGAATATTTGATCTAATGTCACTTAGTCAAATGCAGATCAATGGTGTGTCCCATGACCATTTCTCATAACAGTCTGGATTTAAAAGAAAAGTTTCTGTAAATGTGACACACTTGGTCGCTTACAGTCTCTCCTTGAAGCTTGATCA
Organism: Carassius gibelio; assembly: GCF_023724105.1. NCBI lineage: Eukaryota > Metazoa > Chordata > Actinopteri > Cypriniformes > Cyprinidae > Carassius > Carassius gibelio. Next base: position 27,427,767 of record NC_068373.1, read on the forward strand.
AATTAAAAAGTTGTTCCACACTCGTGCTCTGGATTCTTTAACTCCACATGCAGCCGATATGTATTCAGTACAGCACTATGATTGGCCTTCAAGCTAATATAAACCGATATCACACATACTGTGAACAGAGGGAGTTTGAGGTCACTAGAGTTATTAGGTGTCTAAATAAAGATAAAATAACTGCCATACTGTAGCAGTACCATTTATACAGTGCTAATATTATATTTTTTTAATGCACTAATTGAAGTGGAAAAAAAAATTGTATCAGTGCAAAATACTGTTGTATTTTGCTTTATTGGGTCACATCGAGATGTGAGTATTTTTATGCTCATTATGGTGAACATGCTTCTGTGGTCCGTTTCTGTTTTGGCATGTGATGCAGAAATCCACTGTGATTTTGACCCCTGCCACTCAATCTATTAAACGAGACAATAACTTGCACAAGGTCCTGTCTAGCCTAATGCAGTCAGCACTCGCACACGTGAACACAATTAACCAATCACTGATCATGTGAGGACCGAGCACCGCTCATGTAATATCAGTGAGATGAAGCATGTGCATTTTTATACTATGACTTACATAAAATAAATGAATGGAAAAAACATATAAATGAAATTTGATTATGATACTTTGGTTAGCTGCAACAAACAAAATATACCAATGATGTCAGGTGGGCTACTGTACTAATGCAATGGTACATACTTTTATATATACCATTATTATTCATATATCTTGTTATTTCAAGAAATATGATATACTGTTGTGTGTAAGCAGTACTTTAGCATTTCCATGGTAATGACATCAAAAGAAAAATAATAGTCCTTAAATTAATTTACCATGGTATTTACATGGTTCTCTAAAGTATATTAATAGGGTACAAAAATATAAAAAAAAATATCACTGTAGTCCAATGGAACTTTTGAAATAATTGTTAGCATTTCTGTTGTAGCTAACAAAAATATGTTTCAGGAACATTTTCATAACGTTCTCGTTGTTATGAAATCATTATTCCTGAAGGTTATCTGAATGTTTAAAATGTCCTATTATATTAATAATAATAATAATAATAATATATGTTAATAGAATGTTACAGTATCATTTTGCAAAGATAATAGGAATGTTACTTTTGAATGTTCCCTGAACATTCAGAAAAAAGTAGTATACCATTTAAAAAATGCCAGACAAATTTTTTAGAGGTTAAAAAAAAAAAACTCCATGAATGATGTATAAATAATATTTTTATGCTCACGTTTTGAGAGCATTATTAAAGACCAGATAACTTCGAACAATCATTCTGTTAATGTACCTGGAGCAACGCTTGTTTCTAACTTTGAGAGAACCTTGTCAGAACAGAAGCCAAGAATCTGAACACGTTCCCTGTCAGCTGGACTGCGCACATCCATTAATATCCTCGTTAACCAAATGACACGTTTTTGTGACGTTCCCAAAAAATTTTGAAAATGTTATTTGAGTTTTCTCTGAATGTTCAAAACGTAATAAAAAAAACGAAACGTTAGCAATACAGATGTTACATTTTATTGTTTTGTAAACACTATGGTAATATTACTTTTGAATGTTATCTGAATGTAGTAGTAGCATATATATATATATATATATATATATATATATATATATATATATATATATATATATATATATATATATAAATGAATTACACGAACGTACTATAATATTGGAAGAAAGTTTGTCAAATCTCTAGCTGGTACGATATTTCCCGTGGTAACATTGTGTATCTCTAGTTAATCCTTCGCTTCCAATTGAAGGCAAAGAACGCTTCTTGTATTGTTGTTATTATTATCATTATTAGTTTCTTCACAAGCTATGTCCTGTTCTGGGATGGAAACAGATGGATGTAAGCAAACCTGTGTCACTGCTGAGGCTGCGCGCGTGTCCGTGTCCCAAAATGCGCGTGTTACTCCGTGTTGCCGCTCGCGCTACGTGGACGCACAGAGCAAATCTCGCTGCCATCATTTTTTTCCTAAGTCAAATGCGTTCCAAATCTTCACCGAGTAGCGCTTTAACAACTCCAAGACCTCGGAGCGCGCCGGTGCTTTTAACCCCGGCCCGTTGCACGCGCGGACGCGGTCATTCACCTGACAGGTCAAAGTCACGCGTCCATCAGGGGGAGAGAGACCCGCTAATTACAGTGAGACACCGGTCCTCAATTAACCCCATTTCCTGTTTGGAGAGCCATGAAACACACACACACACACACCCGAAGCTAGAGCCCAGCTAAAGAAAACAGGAGCGGAACTAAATGAATTAGGCTACTTTGTTCTATAGATTAATTATTTTCGTTATGAACAAAGTGCATAAGCCACAGATTTTGTCAGACTCTAGCGGACATTTGAGCTATTTGTCCTAAATGTGAAGGACAAACACATGAATCGATGTCTGGCAGAGACAGAACATTAAATGTTAATCTTTGTAGGAGAACAAACACAAGCAGAACGCACTACTCTCGATCCCTTCAAACAGACAATTCCAGTTAATGATCTCTGATAGCACGAAATGAGGTTTAATTCGGCCTTGATCACTACTGATGATGTGAGTCGGACAGCAGAGGAAGGGTAGGCTATTAAAATGATTAAGATGAAATAAAGAGAATTTAACTAAATTATTTTATGAACATGACATTCAACTCAACTGACCGATTTTCCTTCAGCCTAAACTGAAACCACCGTCAGGGACGTGACGGAGTGTAAATGTCCATCATTCATTTTTTTTTTTTCATTTATTACAGCATATTATTCACATCACACAACAAACGGCACAACATTTACAGTAGGCAACAGCTGTCTAAAATGCACTTTATTGGTCAATCAATTAATTAATAGAACTTAAACAAAACAAAAAAAAATTCTCTTGGTTTATTTATTTTATTTTATTTTTTTTAATAAAGGTTACATTTTTAACGATATCAATATTTCGATGTAAATTCCAGAAACAACAGTAAAAAAAAAAAAAAAAACTCTCACCTCAACCTGCCTCCACACGAAGCTGACGTCAACAGATCCCCCGTGATGTCACACTGGAATGACAAGTTGAATAGATGTTAGAGCGCTTTACAATGAGGCTTATGCTGTGTTCACACCAAACGCGAATAGAGCGTCAAATTCGCGTCTACCGCGCCTAGTTTGCCGCTTGACCATTTTGAGATCATTCGCTTCATTCGCGCGAGTAATTCGCTTGATTCGCGCGTGAAATTAACTTCACAACAGACGCGAATTCGCGTCATGGGGGGGCTTCTGCCAGCTGAGTCCACGGAGCATTTTCAACCGCCATTTTTATTCGGATAATTTTCAAAATATTACTGTTATTGTGTCATGAAATGTAGTTTTAAAAGTATTTCAGGCGAGAATGTAGTTGTTTTAAACTCAGATATGCGGTTTATTTATAATGACAGCGTCTATTTAAAAAATGTGTTTCGCCGATCTCAGAGATGAGCTCCATGCGATCAGCGGGAGCTCCGTCATCATGTATCCGCCGAGAGTAGCCTTTCCTCGGCTAGATCTTCTGACATTTGCCGCTGGCTCTGATGTCTCTTTAGTGGTTCAAGATAAAATATAATTCGTTTGGGGTAAAATGAAACGTTTCTTATCTTTGGCCTTTATTCAATTTATCTATTAATATGTTTTATATATATACATAGGTCCTTTTTATTCCGGTCTCTATAGAAATATGAACTTTTGTCATATAGCTCCGGTTGACTCCTCACTGACAACATCTGTCGTTCCTCCTTGTTGAATGAGTGGAGAAGGGTATTCCTGCACAACCCGAGGCTGCAGGAACATACTGTTGAATGAGTGACTCCTAGCAGGCTCCTGATTGGTTAACGCGGCGCGAATTGACGCCAAAGTTCAAATTTTTCAACTCGGGCGGCAGACGCGAATTCGCGTCAAACGCTAAATGCACAAAAAGCACCATTCGCGCTTAACGCGCGTTTCGCGCGAAGCGCTCTATTCGCGCGTCAATTCGCGTCATTCGCGCGAACTAGACGCGCGAATAAGGCGAATTCGCGTCTTCCGCGCCGCGCTTAACGCCCCATTCGCGCCGCGAGAGCTCCAGACGCGCGTAAACGCGCCTTTGCATTGACTTAACATTGAAATCATTCGCGCCAGACGCTCTATTCGCGTTTGGTGTGAACACAGCATAAGAGTGTGTGTGTTGTGACAAGTCTGTGTTTTGCTTTGTCATTATAGTGAATGGAGTTTACATGGATGTAGGGGGAAAAAAAGGTTCTCTCACACACACACACGTTTGTTTTTATGAAAAGTGGGTTCATCCCATAGGCGTAATGTTTTTTTACTGTAGAAACTGTATTTTCTATCGCCCTTCACCAATCCTACACCTAACCATAACCCTCACAGGAAACTTTGTGAATTTTCACTTTCTCAAAAAAACTCATTTTGTATGGTTTATAAGCGTTTTGAAAAATGTCCTCATAAGTCACCCTCTCCTTGTTATACCTGCGTCATACTCATGTCATTATACAGAGTTGTCCTGATATGTCACAAAAACAAAAACACACACACAAACACACAGTAGTACAGTGTAGGCCATTAGTATTTTCACCAAAAAAAGCTTACAAGTCAGATATTTCTATCTTTTGCAGTAGTGTGTCAGTAGAAAATATCACTTTACATTTCCAAACATTCCTTTTGCCATTAATTCGTCTGAGATTACATGAAGAAACAGAAAACACTGAGACAGACTAAATGTGTGTGTGTGTGTGTGTGTGTGTACTCCTGAGCATAAAAAGCTAAAAAAAAATTTGGCTTTTAACTGTGCACATTTGAACCACAAATCACTGGTCAGGAGAGAATTGCACAAAGTCCTAACTTGGTACAGGATAGCCTTTCTGTTTGTTTTCTCTGAATGTTTAAGCAGTGTGGGTACATTTACAGACAGCTTTTTATAGAAAGAACAGTCAATGTTGTTGCACTCAATACTGATGACTTCAGATAGTTCATGAGTACACATGAACCCAAATGCTCAAAATAATGAACCGATTTGAGCAGGGCAAACTTAAATTAGCTCAATCAGTTAACTTGACTTTTGAGTTCATGAATCTGACAAGTTAAGTAATCTGAATAGTTTCATTGTTATGATATTAATGAACTTTTAAACAAACTTAAATTTAACGGAAACTGGGCTGGGATTTCTATTTCCCAGCATGCTTTGCCATGACACACTGCTGAATTTACCAGATTCTGCCAAAATCTTGTCGGTCTGTGTGTTTTTCTGAGACAATGGCTTTTAAGGAGTGCGTTTTTCTTATTCATGCTAACTTCATAATTTCTCAGTGATTTGTGGTTAATACGATCAAAGGTTTATTTGTATTTTGACTTTAATATACTGCATACAATTACAATATTCACAGTAAAACCCCTTTTAGAATCTGCACCATTTAACCAGGACTTCCTGGAGAAAAACAAAAAAAGTACGACCATATAATGAGCATATTTCATAATTATATATAAATACTAGTGGTGGGCATAGATTAATTTTTTTTAATCAAGATTAATCTCACTGTAACCTTGGAATTAATCTAGATTAAAATGGCTCATTTGAATTTTGCCGAAGGCATTCAGAATGTGTGCTACACAAATAAAATAATAATGACTAAAAGGAACGTTAAGTCTTTGAGAACGGGTTACTCAAGACAGATAGTGCATTAGACCAGGGGCTCATCTCCTGTTTCCAAAACGCATCACAAACTGCTTGAGAAAGTTGTAAACTAATTCCACATTGCACAAGGTGCAAACAATCTTACGCCTGTTTCACACATACTCCGTCTGCAGTGCGTATGCGTTTCGTATGTTTTTACGCACCCATGTTAACGGATTCCAGCGTTCACGCGGTTGCGGTCCATCAGTGTGTTCCAGGAGCGGTGCGTCTGCAGCAGTGCAGCGATCGTTCACGTACCGAGTAGCGGACTGCAAACACTTCCTGTGTGAAAGCACAATGAGTATGAGTCCTTGCTGCTTCTGCACCACATACGTAATGCACGTCTTGATTTTGCGGAGTTAGATGTGTTCCTAGGTCAACATGTTTTGTTGACCCTGGAACAACATTTTACACAAAAAATGTAGTCTTGACCATATCCCCACACCTAAACCTAACCTTAACCATGAGTGATCCTTAAAATCAGAGGAAATGATAGATGAATGACACTGATGTACAAGCACATAACAGTGATTGTAAGTGTAAACTTCACAAAATCTATAAACTTGTTCTTCAAATCTGATTGGTTAATCACAATGTTGTTCCAGGGTCAACAAAGATGTTGTCCCAGGAACATGTCTCACTTGGTAAAATCAGGTTCTGCCATACGTAACGCACACTTACTGCAGATGGATTATGTGTGAAAAAGGCGTTCGTCTTGTCGAGGTTTCCATTGGGAAGCTTCGTAAAAAAAAATAATAATCCCTGAAGCAAACCCAGCATCTTAGCTGCATCCATGTTAGCACGTCATGTTTGATGTGGTCATTTCACAGTAGCCACACACAAAGGTTTAAAGACTCGTTCTCGCCCCCTACAGATTCGGCTAGGTATACATCCGCACTAAAATATCAGAGTTCAGAGTCATAATAGCTTACCATCTCCAAACCCAACTTTGAGAATAGATTAACGGCCCACCACTAATAAATACTCAAAAAAAAATACATATAAAACATACAAGTAACAAAATGCAAAAGACAAAAAATGCATTTCATTATAAAACTTTATTGAAGGATTGTTTGTCCTGGATCAGGATGGAATGATATGAAAAAGATGTAAGAGTTCGTCTCTGTGGAAATAAGGAGAGGGCAATAAAACCAGACAATTTAAGAGAAAGAAAAATACAGTGCTCCACGATGCACCAGTTCACTTTAAAACCATACAGAACTCCAGCAATGCTTCGCTCAACAGCAGCCCATACGCAGACCCTCAGGAAACGGTCTTGAGATGTGTTCGTTCAACTCCAAACCACTGCATTTCAATCGCCGTCTGTTCACTTCAACAAAATAAGAGTGTTTTCAGTTACACCCGTCCTTTTAAAACAACAAGCAATCGGGAAAGCACTGCTCCGATTCCAATGAATGCAGCGTGGATCCCGAACCGCAACGCTTTTTGAATCACATCAGCTGATTCTGAAGGAGTTTCTCCACAGCAGCTGTAGAACATCCGCTTTGGCCTCTTGATCATTGGCAAACATGTAAAATCTAGCTGAAATAACATAAAAGAAGCTGACGAACGAAGCCCTGCAGCTCTCAGGACACGCCGCCGCTGAGATCTCAGGCCGGCCCCTGATGAAAGGCAACACATGACCACTGATCAGTGATCCACGTCCTTCGGGACGGGCCGTGGTTTGGCTGTGCGGCAGGTGTGATGTGCGGCTATAACTTCAAGGTTCCCGGCAGAAGGCTTCCGTTGCACAGTCTGTAGAAGCGCAGGTCGTTCACGATACGATACACTCCCTGAGAAAATGATGGCAGGTCCTGCGAAGGGTGGAAGAGACACAAACGAGATGTGACTTGTGTTGAAACATGAAAATGGTTCACAAACCACTGACATCATCCAAACTGGATGAACTGGATATAGATTTAGAAACACATTATACACATAAAATAATTATATACTGGTAACACTTATTTTGCATATTATATATGTATATAATAAATAATTAATTCAGTAACAACACATTAAAAAGAAAAAAAGTGATGTTTAAGACATTTGTAATTTATAAACTTAGAAATGTCTTAATCACTTTTTTCTTTATGTAAACATATTCAGTATATACAGTTTGTGTCTTTTAGTGTTGTCAGAAATAGATATTTCGATAAGTATCAATACTAAAATATCTGAACGGTACCAATACTAATTTCTCTATAAGTATTAATACACCGATACTAGCTGAGCTGTCACGTTCACTTCTCTTCAAAGGCACGTTGACAAACACCACAGGTGCCCGCAGTGCTCTGGTTAAACAGCTGAAGTGAATAGAAAGATGCCAAGTGCAGCACACCCGCGACCGGCTTTGGTTGATAAAGAACAAAGCAGTTCATAATGGATGCGCAGTACACCTGTGTTTGACGTACCATGAGCTCTAAGGCGAACGACTCGCCGTCACTTTCTCTCACACGTGCAAAATTTGTGTGTGTGTGAGAGAATCTTAAATGCTAAATCGACGTGCTACATGCACGTGCTAAACGATATTCTTTGTTGTATTTTCCTTGTTTTCCTGTAAAAATAACCTTAGTAGACAATAATCAGACAACCTGATTAATATTCATGAATCCATTACTGTTCTTATTGGTAGAATTCGTATTATTATCATCATCATCATCATCATCTTATCAGTGTTATTGTTAGTTTTCAAGGTATTGTATTGAAGTTTGAAATTCTAGTATCGTGACAAAACTAGTGTCTTTAATTTAGGCTGGTTTTAATGTAAAACAAGGTTTCCTAAAACAGCCTTAATTTTTTTGTTGCTAATTATAAGCAAAACATTTTCCTGTTTAATTTTTGCATCAAAAAAAATTTGTGGGGTAATCACCTGACATATTTATAAGCGTGAGAACATTAAAAGTAGTTAAAGACAGAGCTCTGTCAAAAAAAAAAGACTATGTTCCAATGCTTCACATTTGTAAAAAGAACACAATATTCAGGTATTACTGGCCCAGTCATGTTCTCTCACCCTCTCTGGCCTGAAGTTTCGGGCAAGCGTTGTTCGCTGGTGTGGGTCGAGGCCTTCGCAGCCGTTGAGGAACTCTGGCAGGAAGGAAGAGTAAAACGCTTGGAAATCCACAGCCGCCATGTTGTAGAGCGCCAGCGTGATGTCGTCCTGGAGGAGGTCGTGACTCTTGTGCAGGAGGACTTGCAGAAGAACATTTAAGAAGTGGAACAGCATGGTGTTCCGGAACAACTTCTGCACAAGAACATGAACACATCAAAAAAACTGAATCTGAATTAAAAACAGTACATACATCACACCTATAAAAAAAAAAAGAAATTAAGCTAAACATTTAATAAATTTCAATAAATAAATTTTAATAAATTTATATTAAATAACATTAATTTATATTAAATATAAGTGACAAATTAATCTATAACATACTTAATTTTAATTAAAAACTTGTTTAATTTTTAATTCTTCAATATATATTTAATAGGATTTCAATTTTATCTGTATTAAATTTGTATTTATATTGAACAATACACATTTTAAATTAAACATTACATATTAAATGTAAATACAACTTAAACATTTGAAATAGTGTAGTTTTTAATTTATATAAAATACAAGTGTATTTTTTATTTATATGAATATATTTACATTAAGTAAATTTTTTAGTTTATTAAATACAAATTCAATTTTTATTTATATTACATGCTAAATGTTTATATATGAAAATATAATTCACATTTTCTATATTAAATATAAATAAAATGAAAATATAACAAATATAATATTTTTAATTTAGAAATCAAGTAAATAATAATAATAATAATAATAATACATTTAAATAAAGAACATTTTTTACCCTGTGGTAGAGCTTGTGTTTGGTGTTCAAGACCTCCAAGTAACTCAAGTTTTGTTTGAAGATGTGAATGTCCGGTTGCAGAAAAGACTGACCAAATGCCTGCAAATCAGAGACACTGCACTCAGACACAAAAACAGTAATAAACAATAAAAGCAAGAAACGTTGAAAACTGGGCTGACTCCAAACACACTAAAGCAGGGGTTTTCAGCCTGTGGGGCGCTAGCATCTGGAAATCCAGAGGCATAGCCTCCAGTAACATATTCATGAATACGAGCTAGCAAATCTTTAGCTATCCACTAGGGGTCAATCTGATTCGTCCCACTGCTAATCAGTCGACAGTCAGAGTAGAGCTGGCTCGAGTATCAGTCACACTGACACCGTAAGATGATCGACTGTTGGCCATGTTGGGAATCCAGCCACTTATTGGCATGTTGCTATCGGCCATCACTCTGAATCAGGTAATATATTTATTATCAGGTCATAGATTGGTTTCATTATAACTACGCACACTATATCGGGGCAGTAATTTAAATTAGACAAACTTGGGGGGATCCTGTTAGAAAAGGTTGAAAACCCCTTTACTCAAGTGCCACTGAAATAGCTGATTGATGAAATTCTTTATAGTGAATGAATCAAACTCTGAATCAGACTGAATCAATGAATCAGATCAGTTAGGAAGGGAGACCCAGACCTGGTTAAGACATGTTTTTAGGGCTGTTATACATGTGCGGTTGATACCTGCATGGCAACGATGAACTGCGCCTGGTTCTCCATGAGTTCTTCAGATCCGGTTCTCTGAACGCTGCTCAGCACTGAGCTTTTGAAGAAGAACCTCCAGTTCTGATGAAGAATCTGGAAGAGCAGCTCAAACATCTCTGCTTTCACATCCGGACAGGAACGCTGTTGAACACAGAGACCAAGATCAGCAAAGAGCTTCCAGAAGAAGAATGTTAGAGACCTTTTAAGAGACCTTTAGATCGCTTTTTAATTAAGCCATTTTTAATCTTTAAATAATGACAATATTCTGTACTTATCATCATGTAATAATTACTGTAAGTGTTTCTATGTAGTTTTTCTTCTAGACAACAATTAGCACGTGTCTTGTAGATGCAAATGTATTTATATTCGGTTTTCAACACAATTTTTTTTTATTTTTAGAGAAGTAATATTCAGATCTATTTTAATTGTTTTAGGGTTGTATATTAACATATCACATTTACATCACAGGGTATCAGAAGTTCATCATTTTGAAAATGTATGAACCATAAAGCTGAAAAAAACATGCAAACTTTCAGATTTTGTTAAGAGGATAAAAAAGAAAAGAAAAAAGTAGACCTATTTCATGTCAGATTTTACAGGGTTACTAATATACATCACCTATTTACATATATGGTCATGAGATAACCATAAATTCATCCCCTTTAACCTAAGCACTCTGAGGTTGGGTGTCTTTTAATTCATGCCTCATACCTCTGCCACTATCGGGTAAACCTGATCCAAACAAAGACTGAGGATGCTGGGTAACAGAGGTTTGAAGGTCTGACCGGGTTCTTGAACCACCACCTGACACAATGATCCAAAGACAAACCGTGAGCAGCATGTTTAATGAACACAGGAAGCCAAACACAGAGTTGCTTTTGTTCCTCGTACCTGCAGAATCTTGAGAAACTTCTGAACCACTTTGGAGCCAGAGCTGCCCTCCTGTAAGATGCTCACCGCCAGCTGATCTCTGAGGAACATGGTGAAGATTTAGCTATGTTAGATACGCATGACCGATTAGCACTCATACAGATCCAGACACATCTGATGAGATGTGAAGGTCACCTGGTGAACATGCCGAGGAAGGTCTGGATGATCTGCTCGGTGAAGGCCACGCCCATCTGCACACGCAGCGCTTGAAACAGCGTGAGAAAGAAGCTCAGCATCTCATCCGTCACATCTGAGAGAGGGAAAATGCACAAGACAAGATGTCAGTCCACTGAAACTGAGCCAATACGATTCCAGCACTAGAAGGCAGTGAAGAAGACGTTGTCATGAACGTTGCTGAGAGTTCAGGTGATGATTTAGTTACCTGGCTGCTGGATGAAGTGTGGGAAGAGCGCGAGCGTGACCTGGACTGACTCCTGCAGGCTGTTGTAACAGATCTGACGGGATTTGGTGGCCTCTCCTGATATACTGTCCACCAGATCCTTCAACACACACAGAGTCTGCTGGATCACCGCTTTACCTGACGGACACAAGAGGAGTTCAATTAGAACATTTTTTATTAATAATGGGTGGGACTATGTGATATCATTTATATTATAATATTATAATGTATTTTTTTTTCCCCAAGACACTAATACTTTTATTCAGCAAGGATGTTTAAATTGATCAAAATATTTATTGAGAAATAAAACAATTCAAATAAATGCTCTTGTTTAAAAAAAGAAAAAAAGTAAACAAAGTTAGTTTTATGGTTTTATGTTTTTTAAAGTAATATTTTCTGCTCACCAAGTATTTACCTTGATGAAAAATACAGTAAAAACAGTTACATTGAAAAATATGATTACAATTTAAAATAACTGCTTTGAATTTTCATATTTTAAAATGTTATTTATTTCTGTGATCAAAGCTGAATTTTGACCATCACTCCAGTCTTCAGAGTCGCATGATCCTTCGGAAATCACTCTAATGATGATATGCTGCTCAAAAAAACATTTTCTTTTTTTATTAAAACAGTTGTGGTGTTTAATATTTTTTCGAAAACTGATCATTTTTTTTTCAGGACTCTTCGATATATCATAAGTTCAAAAGAACAGCATTTATCTGAAATCTAAATCTTTTGTATGATTAGAAATTTTAATCAATTTAAGGCATCCTTGCTGAATTGACGTTTTCCTGTATTTATTTATTTATATATATATATATATATCTTACTGACCCAAAGGATAATCATCTTTATTTCCACTAATAAATACATCAGCTATTAATCATGTGTTGCTCTTACTGTTGTGATGATGGCTGGGTGGGCGGGGCAGGAGGCGGTACTGATGCGTGAGACTGCTGAGAAGCCGCGCGTGATTGGCTGAGCGGTTGGGCCACTGCTGCTCCGCCTCTGGCAGGCTGGGCCACGGCAGCAGCAGCATGTTAGACAGAGCTCGACACACGAGGACTTGAGCCTGGGACAGAAACAACCAGCATTACATCACAAACAAACACAGACGGAGCCACACGGTCCTGTCCTTCAAACACACACCTCCTGAGGTAATCTGTGGTTATGATTCTCTGTGATCAGGTTGAAAATATTCTGCACGGCTGGCAGCGACATCAGAAACACGGGCCGCACGGTGGTGGCCATGGACACCTGGAGATGGCACGCAGATAACAGCAGTTTCTCTGGGACCTAAGCACACAGAGATCAAGCAGATTAGTGTTTCTCCAGTCAAAGAAAGAGGAAACACTGGTTAAACAGAGTTAACCTAAACATCTAGTGAAACTGTAAACCTTAACACACAAGTAATGTTTTAGTTTAAAGACAACCCAACTAAATATACAGTAATGGACATTAGTACTGAAAACTTTAATGTGAAGACTTCATGAGTAAATTAATTTACTCTATGGTGTTTATATTTTAATAAGTTGTAGGTGGTTTTAAAAGCACATATTTGTACTCCATCTCTTTGAGAGCTGCTTGTAGGAGCAAACAGACATTTCAAAATAAGAGTCCCAGTGTATTTCAGGTAGTTTCAATCAAAAGTCCCTCATAAAATGCATTTTTTTTGGTATTTCAGTTCAAAAACGGTAATATTAGTATAGTGTCACATGATCCTTCAGAAATCATTCTGATATGATGAGCAGAGAGATAAAGCACAGCCAAAGCATAACCATTTAAAAATAAGTGTCTCAGTGTATTTTAGGATTGTTCAGAATTAAAAGTCCTGCATTATGCATGGGGAAACTTGTGCAATGGATGCAGTGTCTGCATTGAATAAATCTGTTGAAATAATTTCTCCTGTACAATAAAACCAAGTTACATGTACAAAATGCAATGGTACTGCAAAATTAAGATATAATGTAATGATTCAAATTACAGCACCTTCATCAAATTAATAAAAACACAGATGAGCATACTTTATTCATCATTTAGTAAAAATAGAGTTTAAAAAAACTTAACAAAAAGGTATTTCACCTTGTTGCATTCGTTTTGGCACAATAATGTTTACTGCCTTTGAAATTATGTTTACTGCTATAAGCAAAATCCAATATTGATTGACCTATAATTATATATATGTACAGGAGTGTGCAGATGTGGATGAGCAACCAAAATAAAAAAAAATGGTTGACATGGCTGAGTTTTTGATCGACTAACTGCAACTCTGCATTAGATTTACATTCAAACTGAATGCATAAATCTGACGGTTATATGCATAAAACTGTGACATTCATTGACCCCTTCACTCGCTAAAATCAACAGGTCATATACTTTCTTTCCAGAAACCCGCCAAAATAAAAGCTTGCTGATTTGAGGTTTGAAAATGTATATAAAAATTTCAATGTGGATGTTGAACAAAACATGTTTTGAGTATTTTAAACTTGCAATTACCATGTCCTACTTTAAATGAGCACTGAAGATCATTCATAAAGATCAAATCACCTTGGCACTGATGAGAGGGGTCGTGGCAGCCATACTCGACGTGATGAGATCCATAAATTGTGTTTGATCTTGTTGTCGCTGCACCTCCCCACAAAACTGAGCCAGCCAATGAGAATACGCCTGCAGAGCAGCCAATGACTGTGCATGCCTGCAGAACAGATGTTTATTAAGCATGATTATAAAGCAATCCACCATAATGTTAACTGATGGCAAATAGCACCTTAAAGTGTGTTTAAGACTACTTACACGTCTATAAGATCTGGCTTAAGCACTGAAGGAACAGCCATTTCTACATCATACAGGCAGATCTGAGAACCGTAACACGACACTTCCACCAATCTGAGAGGAAAAACAATATCACCATCAAATATTTCAGTCAGTTGAAAAAGGGGCATTAAAAAGTCTTTCATATTTTAAATGGTATTACAAAAGTCTTAGTTCCTTCTTTAAGCAGATTTAAATTTGGAAACAGAAAAACAGGAATCACAATATGGCCAAATGTGATTATTCAACTATTTAAATTCAATTCCATTCAACTTTATTCCACTTTGGAACATTCATTCACGGATTTGCTTTACGCCACTGTCTTTACACCCAGACGAAACTTACTGGAGAAGTGTGAAATTATATACCTCTGTAAATAAATACTGTTTTAATTCACATCTCTCCGAAATATCTGTGACCAGTTCATATCAGCAAAACGATATATCGGTCGTGCTCTAATTTGAAGTGTAAATCAAGGCATAAAACATGAGCAAATGCAGAGGACATCAAGTACACCCATAAGGAGGGAGTGTTGTTAAATGAGGAATTGTGAATCAGGAACTGACCTCTGCACGATTGCGAGAGCGTCGTTGAAGCGAGTGGTGAAGACGTCCCCAGTGAAGAACTCGGCCAAGCGTCCCACGGCCTGCAGAAGAGAGCTCAGGTCTCGAAGAGCGCAGTGCAGCTTTCTGCAGTCGGCCTCCGCTGTGATGTTCAGCCTGCGGCCTGTTCACACACACACACAGAGAGAGGTGTGAAACCACTCAACAACAGCTGACAGCAGCTCACTAGCACATGAGAACACCACCACTAATGACCATCGGAGCGATCATTATAAGACCAGACACTACTGCAACACTACTCACTCAACTTGTACAGACCGATTACGCTTTCAAGCAATCAATAGAAAGTACATAACTTCTCGTTAATACTGTTATTTAGCAAGGGTGCACTAAATTGATCAAAACTAACAGTAAAAAGAACTTTTTTTCAAATAAATGCTGTTCTTTTGAACTTTGTTCGTCATAGAATCCTGGAGAAAAAAAAAATTCTATCTATCTATCTATCTATCTATCGAGCAGCAAAGCTGGTTTCCACAGAAAAACCCATTAAGCAAACTTTTTTTACATTTATGTTAAGATGAAATGTTGAAACAAAAATTTTCTTTAGCATCAAATCAGCATTTTAGACTGATTGACTGGAGTAATGATGCTGAAAATTCAGCTTTGCATGACAGGAATAAATGGCATTTCAAAATATTTTTAAATAGAAAACAGCTATTTTGAAATCGCAACAATATTTCAAAAGATCACTGTTTTTGTTGTATTTTAAAGAAGTAAAAAAAAAAAAAAAAACCTGGCTGAGTGACAAGGAAATAAAGTTGTCAGATGTCACATTTCCTGCAAATTCCCCTTAATGCTTTGCTGCAATAAGACATTCAAGAGTAAAATTTGGATACAGAGTAAAAATGACAACATCTGCATGGAATTTTTCAATGAGCTTTGCACAATGAATTCTGGGATTGCCTTATTCTAATGTTTCGAGATGAACCTGTAGATATCATGGAAAAATTCTTTAGTTTTTGTAATTTAATTTAAAATGCAAACATTCTTATATTCTAGATTCATTGCACACAAACTGAAATATTTCCAGATTAATATTTTTTGGTTTTAATTTCTGATTGTTATGACTTACAAAATTTGTAATTTTCCTAAGCAGTATCTAAAAAAAATTGAATATTCCATTTTGAGCTCGATTAATTTGATTAATTTTGAGTATAAATCCTGGGTACCTCCTGAGCTAGTTTAGAACATGCAACCGCAATTATGGGAAAGACTGCTGACTTGACAGTTGTTCAGAAGACAATCATCAACACCTTCAACATGGAGGGTAAGCCACAGAAGGTCAATGCTGAACGGGCTGGCTGTTCACAGAGTGCTGTATCAAAATATATTCATAGAAAGTTGACTGGAAGGAAGAAGTGTGGTAGGAAAAGGTGCACAAGCACCAGGGATGACCACAGCCTTGGGGAGATTGTCAATAAAAGCCAATTCAAGAACTTAGGAGAGCTTCACAAGGAGTGGACTCAAGCCAAAGGCAGCGGATCAAGAGTCACCACACTCAGACGTCTTCAGGAAAAGAGCAACAGCTGTCACATTCCTAGAGACAAACCACCCCTGAACCAAAAAATAATAATAATAATAAATAAAAAGCATTTCACCTGGGGTAAGGAGAAAAAGAACTGGACTGTTGCTCAGTGGCAAAAGTACTCTTTTCAGATGAAAGTAAATTTAGCATTTCATTTGGAAATCAAGGTCTGGAGTCTGGAGGAAGACTGGAGAGGCACAGAATCCACACTACTTGAAGTCCAGTGTGAAGTTTCTGAAGTCAGAGATGATTTGGGTGAAGTGACATCTGCTGGTGTTGGTCCATTGTGTTTTATCAAGTCCAAAGTCAATGCAGCCATCTACCAGGAGATTTTGGAGCACTTTATGCTTCCATCTGTTGACAAGCTTTATGGAGATGCTGGTTTCATTTTGCAGCAGGACTTTAGCACCTGCCCACAGTGCCAAAACCACTTCCAAGTAGTTTGAGGACCATGATATTACTGTGCTTGATTGGCCAGCCAACTCACCTGACCTGAACCTCACAGAGAATCTATGGGGTATTGTGAGGAGGAAGAGAAGTAACATCTGACAAACAATACAGAGGAGCTGAAGGACACTATCAAAGCAACCTGGGCTTCAATAACACCTCTGAAAACACCTTGGCTGATCACCTCCACGCCATGCCGCACTGAAACAGTAATTCATACAAAAGGAGCCCCGACCAAGTATTGAGTGGAAAATTAAACCTGCTTTGAAGATCTTGAACATTTCTGTTTTGTAAATCTTTTTGTGATTGATCTTTGAGAAAATATTCACACTTTATTGAGGTAATTAATGTTTTATTTTCCAAAGCTGTAAATCATTAGAATCAGAATTAAAACAAACAACTCTTGAAATATTTCAGTTTGTGTGCAATTAATCTACAGTAAGAAAGATAGCTTTTTATTATTATTATTAAATTACAAAAAATAAGTGATATTAAATTTTTTGGGAGATGCACCTTTATTACACACATATTAGGGATGTCAAATTTCGATTATTTCCATGATCGATCGTCGTTTAAATTAACGATCAATTAATCGATTAATCGTTAACCATAATACTGCAAAATGCGTCTATTGCAGGCACGCAGTCAGCGGTATGACAGGATGTGCAAAAGCCACACACACACACAAAACGCTTTCTCACTTGATTTAAAGAGGTTTTAGTCTGAATAAAATGCTAGTAGCAGGATTATAAAATGAATAGATGCGATTATGATCATTTGATAAAATGAAGAGAGCGCGCCATACTTTTGAGGTCATTTTACTTTGTTGACAGTTTCCAATCCCGCACGGAGAACGCTGAACGCGCCTCTTTAAATGGTTTTGTGGTGCTCGTTGTTGTATTTTAAAGCACAATTGCAATGTTTTCAACTGATATTATTGTATAAAATTATCCGAAATGTGGAGCGCGTGTGACTGCGCTGCGCATTAAGTGAACTACATCGGCGCTGCTGCACCAAAACACAGTTGCTCACATTAATTTGATCCTGCTGGATTCTGTCCTAGAAAATGTCAGATTTTTAAAAATCCGGCATACAGCGCATTAGATCGTTACAGTGCATGCGTGCACACGAGGATGAGCGAGCGCGGCTTTGGCTAGATTTATTTGGAGGTTATTGCTCATGTCTCATTCGGCACAAATCGAAATGTTTCCATATTCGCAATGTATTTGAATGTTAAACTATTATTTATAATGTAAACTAGGCTTGTACTTAACACGCATTCGCATATAGACTGAAAAGATGATCCTCTTCATATGAGCAAAAACGTCCTTGGCATAACAGCAGAGTGGACCGGTATACTACGGTCTATTTAAACTGAATGCTCCAGGAATGTGTCGGTCACAGCGCCTATTAATCGCTGTTTTGAATCCAGCAATTATTTATTTAGAAATGATAAGATCTGATTATGACAAGTGTGGTATAAAAGCTTTGTTTATTAGAGGAATAATAGGTTAACTGGAAAATGTTAGATCGCGACCATGCTTTTGGACCCCATAGTCTTCATTTACGCGGCTTTGTTCTGGTTTGCCGGTTGGTCACGAATTTCCACAAATTCAGTATATTTAGGCATCGTTTCTTTTCCTAAATCTTCATAGTCTAACCCTCTAATTTCCCAGGTTTATTTTATTATCTTTCGCTTTTAATAACTGTTTTCGCATCTCTTACTGTGGTAAACATGGGAAGGGAAATTAAAGATTTCATGAATTAAGAATTCGTTCGATTTATTAATTTGTTCCCTTATTTCACTTAAATCATGGGTTATTTAGGGAACACAATTAATGAAACATGGACAATTGCCACATTAATAATTCGTAGGAATGAATTAACAAGTTGTAGGAATGAATAGACTACCTGTCCTGTCACTGTGTCCCGCAGCCCTGCAAAGCGCACGATATAAAACAGTCATCTTATGAAATAATTAGTAACTACATTTCTATTGCATTTAATGTTGAAGAACTTTTATGTTGTTTCTATTTTAATGTACTTTAAAGTTTAAATCACATTAAAAGCTTAATTTGTACATTGTGAATAAATGATGATGCTTTTATATATCGTCACCGTCACTCACAGCTGCTCGCACGTGTTGAGTGCGCATGAGCCGCACGCAGCCCAACATTGAATCGGTTAACCGACCATCGATAGCCTTAATCGATTGCATCTCTTATCGACAATTAATCGATCATCGATTAATCGTTGACATCCCTAACACATATGCAAACCTGCTTTCAAATCCGGCCAAAATTTATAATTGAAGAGTATTTGGATACCTAAAAGCATTATCTGGTTGTGCCGCTCTACAGGTTTTGGATTCAAAACTGCGATCTATAAAACTCAGATTACTGTAATGAAGAGAAACTCACTTGCTCCTGATCTCACAATAAACTGCTGCAGCCCAAGATAAATGTCCAGATCCTCCTGGAGCACCTGAAACTAAAGACACAAACATGCATCTAAATAAACAACTTGAATTTTCATTTAAATTTATATAAAATATATAATACAATTTAAAATCACAATGTATAAAGTTCTATAGAACTGACAGCTCTAAAACTCCTACTCATGTGGATTACATAAATCCTTCATTATTGCTTCTGGGTTTTTAAATGAGATTTATTTCCATATTAAACATCAATTAGACTTGCCAATGAAGAGTCGGTTGTTTTCAGTACAAAGGAAACGAGGACACACACGCTCACCCACACATACACCTACCAGAACAGAAAAGGTCTGGGACGGCAGCAGCTCCATCACCCTGGCAACCACCTCCAAACTCTGACGCAGGTACCGCTGCCATTCCGTCTGTTGCTATGGAAACCAGAGGGAGGGAAAGTTCCAAAAATTCTGCAGAACAAAACTGATGCTGTGTGTGTTTAATCGATCCTTACATCATCGTCAAGGGTCTCGTCATCGAGTTCTTCTAGCTGACTCTGGTTTAACCTGAACTGGATCCTGTTAAGAACTTCCCGCAGCAGCAGAACTAGAGCATCTTTATACCTGGACACACACACACACACACACACACACACACAGATTAATGCAATGTTTCTACTACAACCTAATCTCAATTCCTGGGCTGACAAAAAGTCCACAGACACACACCTGTTAACAACACTGTCACTGTCAGCCAATCGGCTTCTGATCTTGTTGGTCAGGTAGTCCAGGAATATACTACAGATGTCCAGACAGGCCAGATAACCCTCTTGACTCGGCTACAACAAATCAAACACACGTTTTAGTGAAGAGGTGCACAAAGATTAAGAATTTTAGAGATGAATCACCCTCTACTTTAACGGGTAAAATGTTTCCTGTGGTGCACTTTTCACATCAAAAACTGTCATAACTTAGACATAAAAGCCCATTATGTATCATCAATTTGCCCTCGAGTTGAACTCTATATGTTTAAAGGGGACGGTCTCCTTGAAGACTTCCACTGCACTGTTCAGAAAGCATCGTTGCATATGAACTACGACACTTTTGATATAATAGCTGCTGAGATTAATTATTCATGAAAAGTGCTGATTATAGCATTATTTTTGGTGAGTGTGCAGGACTCTCATGGTCACTTGTGCTGAACTGAAGTGACTGACAGCTCCACTCATTATAAACTGAGTGATCTGTGCTTGCTTTTAAATGTAAATAGCAGATGATTTTCATGCTAAAAGGGACACAGTGAATTTAAGATATGGGCTTGATATACTGATTAAATTATTTTGCAAAAAAACTACTAATTAAAAATGAGTCCTTACATAAAATAAAATAAATTCACTGATCACATAGACCTTAAAATGAACATGCTTACTGACATGCTGACAGTATCTTTCTGTGAAGGTTTGTTTACAAATCTGATCTGATAGTGACTGGTTTAGCAAAGAATCTGCCGATAAACACACAATACAGACAAAAAAATGAAAAAAAAATATATATATATTTGGACTAAAAGAAGTTTTGGAGTTCTGAAATTTGCATTATGATTTCATAGTACAATGAACTCATACAGTTCTGTACACATATTTACATGGCCTTTTCAAAAAAATTAGGAAGAAAAAATTGCGTAATTATTATTATATTTTACTTTTGCAGACCAGTGTTATTTTATTATCTTTGAGAAACTATTATAGATGTTCCCTTCTTACACTTACTATATATATATATATATATATATATATATATATATATATATATATATATATATATATATATACTCTATATTTTTCATTTTAGTTAAAGTTACAGCAATGTTTTTTCTTTTTATGTTTTTATCTTAAGTGTTTATTTTACTTTATATGTACTGTATATATTTAGAGTTATTTTATTAAATAATTTGGTTTTGGTTCATTCTTTTAGTGCAGCAGCTTAAATTAAATTAAAATGAGAAGTGTTGATTTGGCATCTGGCTGAAATAAAGTGTTTAAAGGGATAGTTCACTCAAAAATGAAAGTTCTGTCATTAATTACTTACCCGTATGTCGTTCCAAACCAATAAGACCTTTGTTCATCTTCAGAACACAAATTGAGATATTTTTGATGAAATCCGAGAGCTTTCTGACCCTGCACAGACAGCAACGCAACTGAAATGTTTTATGGCCCAGAAACGCAGTAAGGACATCGTTAAAATAGTCCATGTGACATCATGAGGGTGAGTAATTAATGACTATTTTCTTTTTTTGGTGAACTATCCCTTGAGGTTTTTTTTAATTTGATCAAAAGTAGCTTTTTTTATGGTTTTAGTTATAGACAGTAAAAAAAAAAAAAAAAAAAACGATTTTCATGATCCCTCTTATTTTGCTATTATTACCATCTAGAATTTTATGCAAGAGGAATGTAAACTTGTGAGCACCACTGTATGTCAAAAGATCAGTGAAAATTTGACTTCCCAATTCATGACACCAATAGCAGTCAATATAGCGCTTATCTTGTGGTTGAATACTGACAAATCTACTGAGAAGAGTCAAAAGAAAGCACCTTCAAGCCCAGTCACTTTCAGTAAACATTAAACTATGACCAGGAAAACATCCCTAAAAATACAGCAGGTGTTTTCACAGGTGAAAGCATCAAAAATGAGAAGAAAAGGGAAGGCTCGATTAAAAAAAAAGTTCAGAAAAAGGAAATATCATTAGTCATTAACATGGTAAGTTAAGAGTCTGTGCTTCCTGGAACATTAAACGAAGGTGTTTTTACCTGGTTAAAGGTGTACTTGAAGAGCAAAGCTAGAAACTCCACTAGAGGAAACTGGGCGTTAGATTCGATCCTCCGCAGATGAACACTGACAAACAGCCGGAGGAAATCTGTGAACTTTTCCACATAGCTGAGAGGGACAGACAGGCAGAAAAAGGGTTAAAAGCAGCAGTATCAATGAGTTAGAAGTTCAAAGCACGTGCATCCATTTCTTACCTTTCGTCTAATTCTTGCAGTCTGCTTTTGATAGTGTGTGTGTTGGTGTGCGAGTGTGTGAGTCTTTGCAGCAGATAGAAAGTCTGTTGAAACATGCGGAGCAGAAACTCCTCAAAGTCCACAGGGACACAGTTTTTGCACATTAACTCATTAATACAGTTCATGGCCATGACGCCCAGTTTGGCACGTTCGGCGTGGCCCACCATCTGACCAGTCCTGCCGTGTCCCCCGCCGCCATTGGCCATGAGGCTTCCGGGGGTGGAGTCTCCATTAGAAGTGGGCAGAGGTTTCGTTTTGATTGGATGCTGGCATCCGAAGCGAGCGAAATGAAAGATTGAAGCGAGGAGGGCTGGAGTGATAGAAGAGGAGAGAGGGATCCAGCTGAAGAGATGAGCCAAGCACTCCAGCGCTAGCAGACACAGAGCTCCACTTTCAGCTTCCAGAACCAGAGGTGTGCTGTCGCCCGCCAAAACACCTGCAGAACATAACAGACAGCAATTAATATAACAATCACTTACTGATAGGTTTCAAGTTTCAACTACCGATTATTGTATGACTATATCGATTAGTTTGTGATTATCAGTATTGGTTGATAACTGAGATTTTGCTAATCTCTTTTGATTATCAGAAGTGTAAGATCCTGGATTGTGTATATAAATACATAGAAATGTTATTCATCTCTATACATACTATAATAACACTTAATAAAATAAGAAATAAATGAATAATTAAAATTATATTAATAATATTCTTTTATATTATTACTATTATTATTATGTATTACATATGCATGTAAAAAAAAATATATGCAATAAAATGATATGAATTAAATGATAGCTTGCTTTTGAATAATTTTTATTTTATGTTGTATACAAATAACAATTAAATTGAATGTCAAATGAATTGTCAAAAGCCAAATTTGTGGTTTCATCTATAATTATAATTATTAACATTAATACTACAATACACAAAAGTAGCATAATTTTAATAATTATAATATTTTTAGATTTTTTTTTTTTCCAATTATAATTGAAAAAAAATTGCTCAGGCTACAGGATTATAAATTTCAAAAACAAAATACAACAATGTTACGCAGTAAAATAAAATAAAAATAAAAGCACAGTTTTTTTTTCCACAGTTCAAATAGTTACTACTATATAGTGACGTCACTGTCACCTATTCCCTTATTATTTCCCACTAGTTGGTTTCACTGATGTAGACCTTGTCTTTCAAAATGAACCAGTGTCAAAAGGGTGAAAGCAGAAGCTCACCTGACTCTCTAGATGTGGGGGATGGAGGGGGAGTGGTGGCTGTAACACTGTGTTTGTCCCATACTGTCTCCAGAATACCTACCAAGAAAAGTCGTTAAAAAAAACCTGCAAGTCCAAACACATTTTCCAGTGCTTATGTGTACTCTGTACTCTGAAGTAACGAGCTACTAGCGTCTCACCAGTCAGAAGGTTCAGTACGGTGGGGATCTGATCCAGCAGGAGCTTCTTCAGCTCCTCTTTACGAGCGACGCTCAAGTCTTCTCTGGGACAGACCAGCTCTTCTGAGGTCATCTTGAGCAGAACCAAACCCAGCGGTGCTAGAGACGGCGACTGCACTAACTACAACACAAAAACACAACGATGGAGTCAGATCACTTTAAATGATTTAATAACAATGATACAGAATAAAGAATAAGATGTACCTGTAAGGTGTTGCTAAAGAAGTCATGGTAGAACATCGGCCAGTCCTGGCGTCCAATGTCCACGATGACTTTGCACAGCTTGTTTCTGATGAAGAAAGGCAGCAGTGCATGCTGGGAAAGCAGAAGCTTGGGCAAACAGCTACGAAGTTCTGCTTTGTCTTCACTGGCCACACCAACCCACATCTTGTTCACAAGATTCTGCACAGAAGGGCCGACACATTTACTGTAATATCTCATATCTCAAACACAGATGGGGATGCATGTGCGCGAATATTTGTATCTATTTTAGGGTGATTCACATAAACACCTCCAAGTCAGGTTTCACACTAAAAATCAGCAAAAACAAATATTGTACTTTGCATAAAGGAAATTCTATTTTTGTTTAGGGCTGCTCCGATCACGATCGGCCGATCGTTAATGCGCATCTCGTCAGTAAAGCCGGTTCTCTAATCAGCGGTTAATTCCCTCAGCTGCGTGATTTCACATAGAGCAGCTATTACTACACAGAGCCGTTGTTAACTGAGAAGATGCGCCAAAAAACGCTGAAAATTAACGTGATTTGCGCATCTTCTCTAATAACAGCTGCTCTATGTGAAATCATGCACCTGATGGAATTAACCGCTGATTAGAAAACCGGCTTTACTGACGAGATGCGCATTAACGATCGGCCGATCGTGATCGGAGCACCCCTACTTTTGTTCCAATTAACGTGTGTGTGGTGATATTATTTGACCACTTCCCCTTAAAATTTGTTGGCAGCGTGTAATGCACATAGTCTGATCAGTTTTCATGAAATTACATTTACAGAAAATAATCAACTGAAGGGTTCATTTTACCTCAAACACAGTAAGACTGTACATCATGACATATTCATTTCTGCTGTTGGAGAGGAAGTAGAGGCAGTGCCTCCACGAGCCAGGCTGAGCCGCAAAACTGTTCAGCAGCTCTTCTGCAAGACACAACACGACAAAAGAGTGATAAAAACACATTTGGGGAGAAAAACATCCATGTTAAACATCAGAAAGAAACAAACCGAACACTGGAAGTCATTAAAATGTCTAGCTGTGTGGTTTAGACTCAAACACTGAAACTTTGATAAACACGAGCAACACAAGATCACTTCAACAAAGATGCAACTTCTGTAAAGTATAAACGAAGGCTGTTCCCACGACTGGGAGCTCTTCACTCCTAATTTCAGGACAGGCCAACATTGGTTTGTACACAAAGTTTTGCATATTTGCATAAAAAAGAAAACATTGGTTTGTTGCACACCTACATAAATTAGCATTTCAAAACCAGTAGAGCTCAAATACACTATGTTTGTTAGCAGAAGCTACTTTACAATAAATGTATAGCTCCACAGCAATCACATGCATTAATTTTGACACTCTGGATCCAAGTATCTGTTATTTTTAAATCAATCTGCATGCATACTATCTTTTCTAGGAACTGAACTCTTGACGATGACTCCATTAGAAAGGGAAGATTTTTGTTATGGCATTATTTTAAAACACAGATCAACTCTCGTGACAAATAGGAAGTGAAAAACTGAAGTGCAGCTGATAGTTTTTAACATATGTTTTTGTCTGAAAGCATGGTGTGAAACAGAGTGAAGGAGGCTGTACGAGCGAGGACACGACGAGTTCAGCTGACTTCCACTTAAAACAGATACTGTTAAATCTCATTCATGCTTCATATTTGCTTCGTGAATTCATGTACATTTTAAATCATTTTTTATTGCATTATGGACCAAATTTTAGTGGAGTAAAGTCTAAAGTAGAAATTACATACATATGCATCAAGCCATTTCAAAAGGATTAATTTTGAGTGAACTGTTACTTTAAGAGAAAAACTATTACATATTTGTAATGAAGTAAAATAATAACATGGGTTTTAAAAAACGGAATATTCCTGGTATGATAAGTGACTTATTCTGGGTTTGATGCACAAGCCATGCATTTCCTGATAAATGATTACAGATAAATTTACTTCCTCCAAACACATCACTACTGAGAAGAGTACACTGATCACACATTACTAAATGTTTTAACCCAGGATTTAGAATCAAACTTGGAGCCAAATGCTCTCAAACTAAAAGGATTTTATGAAACTCAAGAGACACACAGCTTAAATGTCATGAATGTGTTCTCCACCCACGAAACGTAACCATTATTAGACGCATACCTCACCTTAAAGGGGTCGCACGATCATTTATTTTTATTAGAGGTTCTCTTATAAGTTTTAGAAGCACTGATGCATCATAATTTCGTTTTTAATTATCATTTTCCATTGCATTTAGCAGATGCTTTTATCCAAAGTGATTTACAATAGAAAAACATGAGCAATTAATCACAGAACCAACAATAATATTTTCCAATCTGTCTCCAATCCTTAATTAAACAGGCCATTTTTGTGCTGCTGTGCCTTTAAGACTTTTGTAAACACCAGGGCTTCTGCAGGTTTTATGAAAGTAAATGTAAGAGTTTTTAAGACCTATTCGATATTTTTATTAAAAACATTGACAAAGATTTACTTTTTTGCTATTCGCTATATAAAACAAACGCTGTTGAAATGTGCCACTCTAACAGTGATCAGTTGTCTTGTTTAAAATAAATACCAGACACTCGTTTCTAACACTGGGCTTCTTGAGAAGGATCTGCAGAGCTGTAGGTGTTACACACAGACCAGCTTTAACAAACATAACTGCATTTTACACTTACTCAACAGCACACACACTTTTTCTATTAGCACACTGCTCCTGACAATTTGCTAAATACTGAATAGGCATCACCGAAGTGAACATAGGGTGATCTTGTGCATCTGGAAATGTCTTGAAAGAAGAGAAAAACGAATGTCTCATGATATGAGACAGACGTAACAAATGACAGCCTTTTCAGATTATAAATGTACAAAAGGATGAATCAGGCCATGATAACTGTGTGAACGTGAGTGTCAGGCGTATGCTCACCAATCTCTCGCTTGCGGTCATTGGTGGTGCAGCTGTGGAAAAACTCAGTCATGAGACTCTCCAGGGCCCGTAAGGAGCCCTCCTCTGACGCCTGCAGCACAGAGAGACACAGATGAGGGAGGGAGGAGTAAGAGGAGATATGACAAGATATGACATTTCAATCTGAGCTTTTAATGCAGGCATGCAGTGCATCAAACACAAAAATGCACTGCATCTACTGAATACAAATCCAGCATATATACTCAAAAATGTCGATATGCTGTACATTAAATCCTATGTTCTCACATTTGATTTAAGGTTTAGCAAGCTCCCAGCAAGCTTTATTCTTTATCTGCTGTTGTTTTCGTCACTGTTATGTATTTGGTTTGGGAAGATGTTAATAGCTCTTCATTTATAAGAGAAATTTTAAAGGTTTGTCATGATTAAATCCCCCTCATGTTCTTTATGTTAAGGATGCACAACTAATCTAATTTCTAATCGTCATTACAATCACAGATGGCATGATAATGAAATCATTCAAAGTGGCAATTAATCTTTCAATTTCCACTTACGTTATTCTGAATTATTTATACAAGTTATATCAAGTTTTTTTTTCCATTGTTTCAGTTTAAGTTTTAATATAACATAATACGATGCATATTTTTACTTTTGTTTTGTTTTTCTTTAAAGAAGAAACTAATCCATGCATAGTTGAAATTTGAGGCTTAATACTATAGAAAAATCCATAAAAGTTTTTTCAGGAAGACTATTTCAAGCTTGTTTATTTTAATATAAAAAAATATGGCATGCAGTTGCTCCAAACAATGTTATAAACATCATTCAGTGTAAATTGTGATAATCATAATTAATAAGCACAACAATTTTGAGGGAATGCAACCCTAGTTTATATATATATTTTTTTCTTCCATATATTAACCATAATTGCAGTTGTCAAAGTCATTCTTCTGTGGGACACAGGTGACAAAGCTGAAAAAATATATATATATAGGTATTTAATAATCCTTAAAGTCTATGTGTAATGCATCATATTGCTTTTTTCTTATGGTTTAATTTTTATTCATTTTTTTTATTTATCAATGCTTAACAACTATGTATAATGCATCATGTTGCCTTCTGACAGTTCCCTTATTTTTAGTCCACGCTTGTCCTCAAAACACACACAAAAAGGTGAGTGTGTTCACAGAAAATATTGATAAAAGTGGAAGACCAATACGGGAAGTGGGCTGCTGCTGCTGATGA
Organism: Carassius gibelio; assembly: GCF_023724105.1. Taxonomy (NCBI): domain Eukaryota; kingdom Metazoa; phylum Chordata; class Actinopteri; order Cypriniformes; family Cyprinidae; genus Carassius; species Carassius gibelio. The sequence goes on from NC_068373.1 coordinate 27,456,163, forward strand.
TGATGATGATGATGCTGAGGGCTCTGAATTCTTCGTATGAGTCATGACACGTTGTGTGTGACGTCACAGCAGCTAAAGAATGCCTTTGATTTCCTCACACCGTTTCAGAATGTCCTGAACTCAAGAGGACACCGTTACATACACGCAGAAGAAGCTTGTCTCTGCTTGGTTTGTGTGAATGATTACTGCCTGATTTCACAGAATACACTTCAATTTGACTTGCTTTCATATATGACAGATCTATAACTGCTATCTGTCAGCCCTAAGACATCATAGTACAGTAATACACACCCAAACCTAAGTGTTTTGACGTGCTTAAAAAAAAAAGAAGTCAATTTATTAATTAAATCAATGCTTCTAGCACAATATAATATTGTCATTTATAGGCCAACAGAGGAAAAAAAAGTATTGCAACCTCCAGACACTGCTGCACATACAGAAACTTAATATATTTGCAATTGCGTAGGGGGAAAACAATTATCAAATAGACTGTGAGCGTGTTATATAAATTATATGCATTGATTCTAACTCACCATGCCCGGGCTCTGAGCTTCTATGCGGCTATAATATGAGATGAATCCGTTTCTGCTCGCTCATGCTTCCTCTGGGGCCTTTGTATTTCACCTTTTGGTATCGCTGAAACCCCGCATCACTGTCCCGCAGCCGCCCGGTGGACCCCGGGCTCGGGCTCCGAGACACTTGTTATTACTGTTGATCTAACACGAGCTTAAAGCGAACGAGACTGGAACTGACGCTGCCCGGATACACCGCGACAAACCGCGTAAAACTACTGCGAAACACAGAGAAGAGCAACAAAACAGCGGTCGCAGAAATATGTCGGGACTCTATTCTTTACGTGTCGGTCGGCGGTTGCGCTGTGCGGGACTCGGTGCTTTAATTTAAGCCCCCAGAAGACTGACAGAGCCACTCCTTGGGTCGCGGGGATCGCTCTTTCCGTGCAGGCCTCTCGTATCTTCCTCTCCGCTGCCCATTAAACTACCGGAAGTGACATCTTCCTCATTGAAGTAGAAATGAGAGCGGGCAGAAAGGCTAACAGGGTAAAGGAACGGTTACTTTAGTGGGCGGGACTTAAAGAGGAGAAGCTGCCTCTGATTGGTCCGGTAACAAGGCGATTATTATTATTTTTTTAGTATTTTTTTTAAGTGAGCTTTTCAAACAATACATTACGCAATTGTTTATTTTATTAGGAAATTTTATGTACAAGAAGAGGTGGTCTCTTTGCAAACCTAATTTCCTAAAAACAACAACAAAAAACTGTTGTAAAATGTGTATAACTTTTTTTTTGTCTTGCAGCGAATATTGTTTTTATTGTCACGATTGTAATGCTTTTTGTAAAAACATAAAATATGTATAATATACAAGTTTCAGTACATTTTCGCATTTATATGTTCGATTTGCATTTATTTATTTATAGCACACATTATACATACATATATATATATATATATATATATATATATATATATATATATATATATATGTGTGTGTGTGTGTGTGTGTGTGTGTGTGTGTGTGTGTGTGTGTGTGATTTTTTAAAATAAATTTGCACATACTAAAAAAATGTAAAGAGTTTTTTTTTTAAGTTTCAGTACACATTTTTGGTTTCGCTTTATTCGTCACGTGTTACTTTTCTCAGCGCTAGTCAGAATGTACCAGTCACCGTCGTTTGTGATTACTAATCAGGCATGAACTTTTCATCATTGTATAAACGATTCAGATGGAGAATTTCCATTAGTATGTCAGGGATGTATATTTGATATATTTATACTTAAATGATTATAGTTATATTGTACACATATCTCCAATAAGATAGAAGACGTTCTGAGTTATCAATGCTACTCAATAGAGGAATTGGTATTGTGAGCCGTCAAGCGCCCCTTGAGGAAAAACATTACAAGCTCTACACTGAACCTTAATTAGGAACTAGTTACTAGTTGTTTTTGCCACCCAAAGTAATCTACCCATTAAACTACCGGAAGTGAAACCTTAATCTCGGGCCGGATGAAACCGGCCGCAACAAGACACATGTCGAATACTACAGTGTGCACTTTGTGTGCAGGGATTGCCTCATTATTACACACATGCATCCGCCAAACCAGGGCTTCTCAGTCTTTTAGATGCCACGGACCCCCAAATGTGATTTCCCTTTTGTGAGGGAACCACATCAAGACAAATATATAACGTTACTTGTATGTATAAATACCGCATTCACAATTTACATATAGTCATTTACCAGAAGCTTTTATCCAAAGCGACTCACAAACAAGAACAATAGACGCAATCAAAACCAACAAAAGGCAATTATATGTGAGTGCCATGACAAGCCTCTGTAACAGTACACGTAGCAGGGTTTATAAATAAGATTTTTTATAAAAAATAAGACTACTCAAAATAATAGAAAAAAGAATAGAAAATGCTAGTGTAATAAAAAAGGTGTTTATAATAAATACAAATAAAACAAGAATATAGAATAGAAAAAGAATAGAGAATGCAGGCTCTTTTTCACAAAGAAAACTAGTAAGAATAGAAAAATAATAGGGGTCGAGTGTTTTTTCTTTTTAGAGTTAGTATTTATTTGAGAATATACTATGCAAAATTATTATAAATGTTTTTTTTTTTCTTTAAGGGGAAATAGTTTAGTTTATATCAGAACTGTACTGTTATGTATTTATCAGTATATTTTTTGTATCTGTTTTTATTGTTATTTTATTTGTAAATTGTTACACTGTTTTTCTTAGCAGGTACTCAGATATTATTTACAGTGGTCAAAAGTTTTGCCCTTTTAACATAAGTGAGTTTGTCTGCCATGCCAACTACTTTTACAACTGGCACAGTTTGATGTCAAAATATTTGTGATTTTGAACATTTTGAATTTGTTGCTTTGAGTGCTTCTAATCTGCTAACTTTTAAAAAATACTTCTGATTTGGTAACTTTAAAAATGTAATATAAATGGCAGCATCACAGCATAGGTTAAATCAATTTTTTTTCCTTTTTGTTTCTGCATGTAGATGTTCCTCCTGGACTGTGAGAAACGGTCTGTGACAGTCTGTCGTTTCTGACGATGAAAGGAAAGCGCTTGCGATTCTCTTGCTTCTTGGTTGTTTATTGTGGTTTGCTCAACGGCTTCACATTATGAAACCCATCAGCTCGTGTACATGTTGAGTAAGACTGCAGTCACTCTGCATTTACAACACGCAATTTGCAAAACAGCACATTCAATAAAGATGACTCAAAATAAATGAGCCTTATTTCCTTTTTCTTCTGTAAAAGAGAAATATTGTACACACAACTTTTTCTAGGTCACATCAAGAAACAGGAAGTGATCCGCGTGTTCGAACCCTTCAAGGAACACCCACAGACAGCAGCTTGGTTTTTGACATCTTATGTTTCGTTTCACTTAAGAGTGAAGGCATATTAAAAAGATGAATTAATAGCTTAAATATTTTAAAAACATTCTGTGCATCAAAGAGCTCCATAAAACATGATAAAATGAATGCATAATAATAAGAAAGCACAGTTTTAAAATGTTTCTCAGCTGGATTCCTCATGAACATCTTGTGACTGGTAGCGATGTCTCAGTTCTTGTATGTGATAGGCCCACGCTCTGTCCGCACCGTCACCCTCCACTTTACACGCCGTCCAATCAGGAAACGGAAAACGTCCCGCCACAATCAATGCATCTTCAGGCAGCTCGGCCAGTAACTTCTTTTGTAAAAGACTTAACTGATAAAGACACAATACACTCTATATGAGGGCTCAATAATATGATGCAAACACATTAAAGTCTTTGACTGACTTTATTCTAAGTCTTATGAAATGATTTAGGGATCACTGTGGTACTCACCACACTAGGGGCTAGAAATACTGTGACATTTTTATACGCCGAGAGATCAACCTGGAAGCACACACGAGCAAATATTACAAACAATATTGTGTACCAATCATATCTTGCTTCTGTATGAGAAACGAGAATGTGTATGAAAAGTTAAGATAGTGTAAGACAATAGATCATAATATTATGGTTAAATATTTTGGGAGAATAATATTAATGCATATGTTATTTGGAATAATATATATATATATATATATATATATATATATATATATATATTATTTTTTTTTTTTATACACACACACATATATCCCCCCCATACACACACACATATAATATATACTAATTTTTTCTGTTTTATTCTATTATATGATATATAAATTAATATCGTATTTTGAGTGTTTAGATGTACCTTCCACAGATCTTCTCGCCGATATGAAATACTTTTATGTCGTCCAGCTCTCCATGCATGAAAATACGCGAGACGAACAAGCCAGGGATTGAGCTCATAACCAACTGCTGGAGAAAAGCCCTTAGAGCACGCTTCTAACACCTGCACATGAATAAAACAAACACAAGAGTTTGAGGTTGATTTTTAAAATATAAATTAATGCTTTTATTCAGTGAGGATTCATTTAATTGAAAAAAGTAATGGCAAAGACAATCATAATGTTACCAAAGATTTGCTTTTCAAATAAATTCTGTACTTTTCCACAGATATATCAAGCCTCATAAATGTTTTCAACATTGATAATAATAATAATAATAAATGTTTCTAATAAATGATTCAAATCAGTATTTCTGAAGGATCACGTGACACTGAAGACAGGAGTAATGATGTGGAAAATACAGCTTTGATCACAGGAATAAATTACATCTTAACATATATTAACATTGAAAATAATTATTTTAAATTGCAATAATATTCCACAATATTACTGCTTTTACTGTATCTTTGATGAAACAAAATGCAGCCTTAGTAAGCATAATATACTTCCTACAAAGCATTAAAAAATATAAAAAATTAAGAGGATGACTCACAATCCTGCCGTCCCCTGAGCCCAGGTCAGCGATGCCTCCGGATCGGCCCTTCAGGAGCGTCATGACGTTACTCACTTGAGCTCTGCTCGCTGGCATGTAAGGCACCTGAAACACAGCAGCGGTCATACACTGAGAAATCACTCCTCATGAGCAGCATGAAGACAGACACACTCCTCACATCTCACCTGTAATCTGAGCGGCACTCGGCGAAACCCCGGCATCAGGATTCCTGCCCAGACGGCATAAACCGCCAAACCTGTGCCCGCCGTCAGCTGCAGGACCTGCCAGCCGCCCAGCCGCCTCTCCCTGAACTGTGCCAGGACTTCCTCTTGTATGTCATCCTCCATGCCTATAGAAATGAGAACTGTATGACCACCATTTTATAATTTACACATCGTATTTTATGTTTACACATAATAATAAATATTTACATCACAGAACAAGAATGAAGACTGGAAGAATGACAAAAATAACTAGTCAAAATGTATTAACTTCAAATTAGTGGAAGAAGTGGAAATCAGGTTTAGGCATAACATAATGTCTTCAGAATCATTTGTACATGTGATAATTTGCTGAGAATCTAACAAATAGCTGTAATCTGACTCAAACAAAGACAGGAATCATGTCTTCATGCCACTGTTTTCTGCTGATTGAGGGATAATAAGACTTCTTCACCTTACAAATGGTTGTTAAAAGCAAAAATTCTATAAAATGCATCGTATTTTGTGAGAAAGTGTGATATGTTTAAGGAAAATCAGGCACTATTTTTGGAATCAGCACCCCAAAATTAGTAAGAAATGAGTATTATGTGTTATACATTTTCATATTGCGTACACATACCTTTATACTGGGTTGATACCCGTTTCCTGAAAAGTGGCTTTAGTGGTTTAAGTTACAGGCTTGGACCTGAATGTAGCAGGGCAAAGAAAAAAGTATTTAGTTTATTTTTGATCGATGAGGTTAAATTGCAGACTTTAAGACTATTTTATTACAAGAATGGCATGGTTTATTATTTATTTAACAAACAGGACTTGAATCATCTGGCTGTTCAGTTCTTTTAGATATGTGTTTGTGTGTGTTACTGCTGGCACCAGTCACGAGGACCAATGCATGAACTATATCAGAGACAAATACTGTGCCACTATCAGCACTATTAGTTCTGGTTCGAACTTATTTACTTGGGCTTATCATGATGTTGAATTTAAGTGCAATTAATTACTCATGTCATAAAGTTATAATAATCTTCTTATAACAAACACTTATAGGTTGTGTTTGAGGTATTTTCAGGAGATATGGAGAGTGTGGGTATAATTCACTTTTAGTTATGTAACACCTGAGCGTATTTATCTCTTTTACTCATAGAACATAATTTCCAATAAAAACATTAGTCATCTTTTGACATGTATTTTATTGACACGTCTTCTCAGTTGTACAGTAAACCCAAATATTAATGTAGTTCAGGTTTTCCACATATACGTTATAATGGCTAAAATGTTCATACTGAGCAGTCGCTGTGCCAAAAAACTACACAAAAATTCATAAATATAAAGAGACGATTGTCAAGGAAAGAAACATTCATATCTCTGGAGCTCAAGAACATTAGTTTTACTAATCATTTATAACACAGGCAGAAAGTCACAAAGTCATGTACTCGACGTGTCAAACTCATTATTTTTTAAAAGGAGATACGAGAAAAAATATAGAACCTTGACACAAACATTCCGAAACAAGCAACTAACCTTCACTGTACGCGTCACGAACATTTCTACAGCTAGTAAACAGAGCGTAAACTTCCGGTTTGGATATTTTTTCAAAATAAAGGTCAGTTGCCTGAACTCTGTACGTAACAAAATGTACGTAAAAAAGAAAAAAAAAAAAAAAAGAAAGAAAAAAAAAACACGAAACGTCTGTGTACTCACGCGTTATATGCATAGGCTATGTATGTATGTATTTATTATTTTGGGTTGCTTAACATTAAAATATCACATAAAATAAATATTTGATATTTTTTGTACATTTAAAAAAATCTTCAAACTAATTGGAATGTCCTCTTTCTTTATTTTTTTACAAAAAAATAAAAATTAGTAAATGTAGTTATTTTACAATATATGGCATACAAATTTTGCTGAATTATGACATATTACTTGATGTAAACTGTTTGGCTGAATAAGTCACATATTTTACTGATGCTTTATCCAGCCGAGTCCATGAATGGTAATGAGTGAAAATGATTACTCCATTTGTCCAGATGGTGGCGCTCCCATAAAGATGGGGGACCAGACTGGCATTGACCATTTATTTTTGTTTCAAACTTCAAAGCTTATTTCAAACCAAACATCAAACAAAGAATGTTACATCATGCAAGACTTCAGACAGCTGTTGCATGAATTTGTCTGTGAAAAAACACACAATTATATAAAGATTATCCTAATTCACAAATTGATTTATGCAAAATAACAATTCCGACTGTCAGTTTATGAAAAACTGTTTAATCTTATACATGAAGCACGAAATATTATTAAAAATATTGTTTTGCTAGTTGAAGCAGTGTATATAAGAAACACTTGTGAAGAGAATGATCATCTGTTTATTTCATCCAGCACATCTGCTTTCATGAAAGTAAAATTATATTTTCATGTTTAGATAGGGAGAAATTCAGCAAATGCAATAAATTCATGCAGATCTTCAGACCTCTGACACTATCCAGCAGAAATATCATCTAATATCACCACAAACATTAGTGTTTTTTTAAACTATGGTAATTGTAATAGTAATTGTGATCAGTTTATTGTTTTTAATGAGTTAACTGTAGCTTTTTATAGCATGCAACAGTGAGATGCACTGAAATGCTTATTATTTGAGTTTCATTTGAGTAATGTGCCTTGATAAGCATGTTAAAACATACACATATACTTGTGGATATTGCAATATAATCTATATTTACAGTATTTACTTGCACTTTATAAGCTATTGTGAATTAGCAAAAGAGGAAAAAAGAAAACATTTCAATATTCAATACAACATACCATACATAACAGTTGACAATGTCTTTTTTTTCAGTTTAAGTCTAAATGATCATATATTTACGACTGTTATATCTCTAATATTAAAATATTAATGTATTTGTGATATGATCTAACATACATTTTTTTGTTAACATTTCTAAATAATTTGTGCATACAGAAATGTCAAACTCCTTCACTATACAAATAACTCATCCTTTCATAAGCAGTATGTCCCTACAGTCAGTTTATGACACAGGTAAGTCTGTATAAACATCGTAAACCCAGAATGTGCTCTGTATTAAAGGAATAGTTGATCTAAAAATTAAAATTAGCTGAAAATGCACTCAACCTCAGTCCATCCAAGATGTAGATTTGCAAATTCACCTGAACAGATTTGGAGAAATTTAGCATTTCATCACTTGCTCACCACTGAATCCTCTGCAGTAAATGGGTGCCGTCAGAATGAGAATCCAAACAGCTGATAAAAACATCACAATAATCCACACTGGGGTTGCTTGTGTATTATTATTATGTTTTTATCAGTTTTTGGGACTATCCTTCTGATGGCACCCATTCACTACAGATGATTCAATGATGAACAAGTGATGTAATGCTGCATTTCTCCAAATCTCCTCTAATAAAGAAACATACTTCACATCTTGGATGGCCTGAGGGTGAGAAGATTTTCATCAAATGTTTGTTTATATGTCAACTACTCCTTTAAATACCTGACAGGCTCATCTCTGGTTTAAGCAGGCTACTATTAGAAAAGCATCATGATTATTACATTTACATTTAATCATTTAGCTGACGCTTTTATCCAAAGCGACTTACAATTGTTATATATGTCAGAGGTCGCACGCCTCTGGAGCAACTAGGGGGTTAAGTATCTTGCTCAGGGACACATTGGTGTCTCACAGTGGATTCGAACCCGGGTCTCCCACACCACAGACGTGTGTCTTATCCACTGCGCTAACACCACCCCCTATGTCTCCAGATCCAGCAAGCTGATCAGCTCCTGACACTGTAGTCCGTTAAGTCCCAGGACCTCTTCTGGCTCTCTTCTGAGCCCACACTGATTTACCTGGGACGTTTGCATGGCTTTTCACTGGCGCCTCATGTGGGATTCTCCTGACAGGGAGTCTTGGAGGCATCAACATTTTTGGCCTGGGAAATTTTCCTGCTTGGATCTCGTCAACAAAGCTTTCTACCTTGTCAAACTTGTTGGTCAGCTTCACCAGGTTCTCCTTAAGAGTGTTGAACTGCCTATAAAGGTCTCCCACTGCATCCGACAGGGGCTGGATCCTGTGCATAAAACATAAAATATATACATAAAAAACATGTGGGTCATAAGATTGTCCTAAAACTCTAAAGCCAAGTATTAAATGTGGGCAGTTAACTAGTCCTGCTTAAATAATACTTCAAATCATCGGCTGGCAAGAGGAGAGGTCATAACATAGAGACTTTAGAGACTATTTGTTAACTAGTAAAATATAGTAAATTAAGAAATGCAAGTAAATACAAATAAATTAGTTTAGATGAAAAGCAGAAAAGTTAAAAGGGTAATTACAATGAAAAAGCAATATCTTAAAACATTTATTATATATGTCCATATACATTTTCAAATGAAATCCACAGAAATGTTAAAAACCCATGGCTATGATCTACATGAAATCATAATTATAAATACAAACAATATGTATGGATTAGATGACAGGACCTGGATTATACCCCAGTGACACATTTTGCTGGCTCATAGGTCAGATAATAAAAGTAAATGATGATTTGTAGCAGCACTAGTTAGAAATGAAGTCATAATTAAGCACAATAAATCTTTCCTTCATGATTAACAGGGCTTGTAGCTGCTGAGCAGATTTTAGGCTTGGGATCAAAGGCCCTGCACCTTAGAGAAAGCATATATTGAGCAGATTAAGTGGTTTATTTTAGTCAAAGCATATTTTGCATTACTAATAATTTCCTTTTTTGCTATATGATCCCAATTTTCTCTGGTTGCTGCGAGAAAAGAAAAAAAGCCACATTTTTGGCCTGAGGCTGGAGTGGACAGTATGTGTGCCATGGACAGACCAGACCTCAACACCTTCAAAAGTCACCACAGCTCTTCACAACCCACCTGACATATTCTGGTAAGATGTATGCGTGATCATTGACCAGCATGTCTTTCACCTGGTACATGATGGCGAATTTCCAGTTGTCCAGAACCTGCGTCAGGTTTGAGCAGCTCCTGCTGTTTGGCTTGTCTGTCAAAAGTGAATGGTTTTTTCCATTAGATGCATGTCCATGTGTGTGTGTGTGTGTGTTTTGTCACTTAATTTAATTCATTTGAATACCTTTTAGCAGTAGATTTTACATAATTTCAGTCAGTGACAGGTTGAATGTTCAATGAACACACAACCAGAAGCTCTAGTAAAATATAAAAAGTGTGAATTCCATCAAGATTATTTTTTATGCTCTTTTAAATAATTTGGGGCACTAGCTGAAGTGCCATATTTTTTCCTAATGTAATAAAGGTTCTGCATGTGCCAATATCAAATATTTAACCCTACTGCCAAAGTTTATATAATAAAAAATCATCAGACATCAATAAACATGGCCAAACACATTTATGAGAAATACAAGCTCATCCACTGCTTCTAACAACCAGTGCTATTTTATGATTATTTTCAATTAATTATTATCATTATTTTTATTATCATTATTTTTTTTATTTTATTATCATTTTAATTTTAGTTGTTTTATTATTATTTTTTTTTATAAGTGTTGCTCTATATAATATAACCGTTCCATTCTGCCATTTTTCTTTCTTTAAATCATAAACATAGCATTTTATCAATGTATTTATTTAAATTCTTATTGCAAGAAAAAACCCTCACAATTTTAAGCTATATTCATAATGTAAAAAAATATGTAAAAATAGGGCACATCAAGTTTGCTTTTGAATTTAGCTTTTCGGTGTATTGTTTTCTGAATGTTTAGCATCTTTCACTGATTACATGAAGCATTCTGAGACCTTTTCTGCACCCTTTTTGTAAAACTTTTATTTTGGAGATATTTTACAAACACTTGCCGCATATCCTCACAACATCTCTTTAAGAGTGAAATGTTAGATAAGTCAGGATATTTCTTACAGTTCCTCGCATCACCTGTGCCAACTAATAGGAAAAAAACAGTATAAATTTCAAGAGATTTTACCCCGGAGGTCCCACTCGGACGTGTCCTGGGTCCATTTCTTTTGTGCGGCACACAGACAGACCAGAGACAGCAGGCTCAGGGAGCTCCTCATTCTCACTCCTCAGAGAAGTATGATGTTATTCAGGATGGAGACAAACCTACAGCATTTACTGTAGACACATGGCCTGGCATTTATAAGAGTTTATGACTATCAGCATATGCTTCACACATACCAAAAAAAAAAAAAAAAAAACTTTAGCGCTGGAACAAGTTAAATATATCTGATGAAGAGCTTCATTAGCTGGTCTGGTAAACAGATTGTTGACAGACACGCTGAGAGAGCATGCAGGGTAAATGTCGAGCAGCTGCAGAAAACACAGAGCATCTGCAAAGACTAAACATGCTCCAAACAAGATCTCACTGGAATAGTTAAAGGTCAGATTGTGCACTGGAATAATACTGTATTTGAGTTGTGGTCCAGGGTAAATACCTCAGTTCCTGTGCTGGAGGTTTATTCCAGTGGTCAGTGGAGATGCTTGCGTGAAATAATCCCTGTTATTGTGGTTTAAGTGAAGGAACATAAGTGCGTATGCTGTCTTATAACAATAAACCACAGTCCAGAATCCTTCCCTCAACCTGTTCCCACCCCCTCAACAGAGACAAACAGCACAGATACATGACATCACAACTCACATAGAAAAAAAAAAAAAAAAACGAAATAATATCTTAATTGTTTCTACAAAGCAAAGACACTATGGAGACTTTTACTCAAGTCTTCTGCTTCTTTCCTGAGGAGAAGACTGAGAAAAGAATAAACTCACGTCTTCACCGAGTCAGAAGAAATCATAATAATGTCTCAAACTCTGCTCAGAGTTGCCAAGATGCCAACATCCGCAACCCAAAAGTCAGATCTCAGTGTGAATTAAAACATTTCTCAAGAAATTCCTGCAAGACCAAATGATCTGAACTACATTCATTTTACAGCTCTATACTTCTATATGTAGTTTGTGTGTATTTTAAGTGTATAGAATGATAGGAGAAACATCTGGAAACCTCACTGAAGTACACTAGCACCACTATGTTAATTTAAGTCTCAAGAGTTATATTAAAAACATGGTTTCACTATTTGTTAAAATACTCATTGTTCTAGCTTATATTTTTGACAGTGTTTAAAAGTTTGTATTGCAAGCACTTCTTGTGTTATTGCCTCATTAATGTGTATCACTTGTTTTCATTGTCACTTTGGATAAAGAGTGTCCACTGTTTTAAATCACATTGGATGGATAAAATTATTTTTTTCTTAAGTGTCTTAAGTGTCAGTTTTTTTAAATTGAGATTTATATATCTAAAGGTTAAAATCTAAATTAAATTAGAAAACAGTTATTTTAAATTGCAATAATATTTTACAATATTACTGTTTGACTTTATTTTTGATCAAATAAATGCAACCTAGGTGAGCCAAAAAAGACTTTAAAACATTCAAAGACAAGTCAATTTTTACATTTTCTGAAGAAGAAGATTGGTGTTTCAAAGAAGCTTCTAAGATGTTTCAGTGGTGCTAGTGTACTTCAGTGAGGTTTCAAGGATATTCTGGCTGGTTGCTACAAGTCATTTAGTAAATGTTCACTAGACAAATTCACCATTTAAACATCCATCCTCTTTGTAGATGATTTCTTTAAATCACAAGTTGCTTCCTTTATAGCTAAGGAGATCATATTTACTCTGCTGTGGACAGATGCTAGTTACACAGAAAGCTAAGGATCACCCTCGTCCACATATAGTCACTGTGACTGAAGGGACGAGTAGATATCAGCGTGACTCCTGGATCAGCTCCAGCGGAGAAGTGTTTGATGTCACAGCAAAGGTCTGCTCAACATCTGGACATCATGAGGAGACATCATCACACAAGCTAAATCTGCATTCGCAGACTCTTGTAAAATATAACATCTTCAGCATGCAGGCTGTAATAGGAAAGGGTAAAATACTGCACATTATCTGGCCTGGCGAAAAAGCATGCTGGGGAGGAAAAGGAAAAACATGCTTTAACAGCAGACGATCTGTTTAGTATAAGATTAGTGGCTTTTTGCTTCTTTGATATCAGTTATCCTTCTTCAGTGTTCAGCATTTCATCTTCAATCTTATAACAATGCTTGAAAAACCTGTCAAATCACATATTCAGACTGTTAAGCCTATTTACTCAACTTTTTGTCATTTCAAACCTCTATTATCGACTTTCTACTGTAGAAAGAACATATTCTGAAAAATGCTTTAATGCTATTTGTGCACACATGAAACTTATAATGCATCACTGTTGTTTTGGACCCCTTTAACTTTCATTATAACAGTTGCAGCAGTCCCTTTAAAGGAATAGTTCACTTAAAAATTACAATTTGATGAAAATTCACTCACCCTCAGGCCATCCAAGACACATCTTTTCACTTCTCAAGATGTTAAATGACGGACTGTACTTGTGGATTACTTGTGGATTATTGTGATGTTTTTATCAGCTGTTTGGACTCTCATTCTGACGGCACCCATTCACTGCAGAGGATGCACTGGTGAGCATCTGATGTAGTGCTACATTTCTCCAAATCTTTTATTCAAAAATCCAAATCAATTATTTATTAATTTTTTTTTCAAGCAACCTCTAGGATTGTAAGCAAAGCAACAATTCCTGTTAGATCCATAAGGATTTCCAGAAGTTACAGAGTTACAAACAATTCTTTATGTGCCTTGTGGGAGTTTTTGATGGGAGTGTTCTTAATCCCAAAAGCCGTGAAAACTTACCCTTATTATGTCCAAAATTCATGTGACATTACTTAATTGTTTTCAAATGAGAAGCAAAAAATAGTTGTTCTGGGAATGTTCTTCACTGAACTTTTGATCTTCTCTTACATAAACTGCATGTTCTGAAAGTGTGCAGACTCTCTCTGGCAAAGGCGATTCCCCAGAGTCATGAGAGCATTACGTAATTCAGCATTTGAAACAAATAACAGCATGGCTTCACCTCTTTCCGTTTCAGTAATGCATTCATCAGCATGACAACATGCCAGACCAATAACTACAGTTTATAAAAGCCTACTGCTTGTGTCCAGAATTAATCCAAAATTATACATCTTCAGTCTTTCTGATAAGCTCGATGCTCAAACAGCTTTCGTTAATTTTGTAAAAAATGTAACGGCCATAGAATAAACTAGGAATTGCTGAAAACCATAGAAACAAAGTGTGCAAAAAGTTAATTATTTTGATTAATATAAAACTAAACTGAAAGGAATGTGCATGGTGCTTACCTGTGCAAAACCTGTTTATGTGACGTCAGAGCATTGCTATTGTCACACCCTCAGCTCGTTCCCTTAGCCCCAGTCACCATTGCCAGTCACCATCCACTCAATCTCCCATGCACCGCTCACGTGAACCGTCACCTGAATACTGATCACCTGCACCTGCACCAGCAATCACCACACCTTTAAATACTCACCTCACTCATTCACTCACCGGCTGGAATCAAGCTTACATGGACGCTCTTTGTGGATCTTCTGCCTGCTTCTTGTGGACCGCATTGTGACTCTGTGGAGATTCAGTTACAGCGATTAAGGGAAGTGACTCTTTGTTGTCAGGCCTAGCTTTGTGCTTGAACTCACCTATTGATCAGTGCTTGAAGATTCACCGTCTGTGACCACACTTACCTGCTCTGTTGAAATCCTATGTTAATAAAACTTCACGAAAGTACTTACCCGTCTTCTCCTCTCCTTGTGTGGATGTGACAGGATTCCAGCCCTGAAAAACAGAACTTCATATCTCCCATGGATGTTAACGCTGCTGCTCAGGGAGCGGCTTCGGACCCGTTCACCGAAATGGTGACTGCTCTCCGCCAAGTATTACAGTCAGTTTCACCACCCACCGAAACTAGTGCTACCACCACCAACAGCACGCCCCTTGCACGTCCCGCGTGCTATGCGGGTGAACCGAGTGGCTGCGGTGGGTTTATTCTGCAGTGCTCACTGTTCATCAACGCAAATACCAGTAAATTCCCCAATGAGGCCACCAAAGTCGCCTTTATGATCTCTCTCCTCACCGGACGAGCGCTACAATGGGCAGAGGCCCTTTGGAACTCCCAGAGTCCGGTTCTATCCTCATTCGACGCCTTCGTCACCCACCTCCAGGAAGTGTTCGGGGTGGCTCTAACTCCTCTTTCAACCCATGATGAACTCTTAAATCTCCGCCAGGGAGCCACGGAAATACATGACTACACTCTCCGTTTCCGGACATTAGCCGCCACCAGTGGTTGGAACCAAACTGCCCTGCTAGCTGCATACCGTAAAGGTTTAAAGCCCCAGATCAGAAAGCAAATGGTCATTTACGACGATAATGTCAATCTCGAGACGTTCATCAGAAAAACTATAAATGTTGCTCAACACCTCTCGGCCTGTGCCTCCCCGGCCTCATATACCATCTCTCCATCAGCCAGAACGCCCTCGCCCCAACGAGACCAGGAGGAACCCATGAACACCGACTCCTACCGCCTAGATGCCTCTGAACGGAGACGCCGCATTCAGCAGCGGCTATGTTTATACTGTGGCGAGGCCACTCACCTGATCCACGCCTGCCCGGTCCGTCCGCCTCGCCCAATGGTGAGTACAGTTTCCATTACCCCATCTGTATCTCACATACCTCATATCAGAGCCCAGATCACAATTAACTCACACAATCTTTCCATCCATGTCCTGGTGGATTCCGGAGCCGCAAGCAACTTCGTCTCTTCTCACTTCGTAACCAAGCACCGTATACCCATCGTCCAGAACGAGACCACTTACCGTATCACTACCATCCAAGGATCACCATTGGGCGGTGGCAAAATAACTAAAAGGACACACGAGCTGGAGCTCGTTCTGCCCCACGGACATCGGGAACGACTGGCCCTCCTCGTACTTCCTCGCGCTACTGTTGACGTCGTCCTGGGTAGGCCGTGGCTGGCCCAACATAACCCACAAATCAACTGGAGCACAGGGGAGATCCAGGCGTGGGACCCGAGATGCCAGAGTCACATTCACCATCCACCAGTCCAGAATTCACAGTCTGCGCCGCCGCACCTTCAATTGCACTCCACCTCCATGGGTAGACCTGCCCTTTACTCCTCCTACTCCGATGTGTTCAGCAAGGAACAAGCCACCCGATTACCACCACACCGGCCCTGGGACTGTTGTATCGACCTGCTGCCAGGTGCCAAGCTACCTCATGGGAAAATATATCCACTCTCCCGTCCTGAGCAGGTGGCAATGGAGGAATACATCCAGGAGGCTCTCGATCAGGGGTTCATCAGGCCGTCCACATCTCCAGCTGCATCCAGTTTCTTCTTCGTCCCCAAAAAGGATGGCGGACTTCGACCATGCATCGACTACCGAGTGCTAAATGACGCCACCGTCAAGTTCGCCTACCCGTTACCACTCGTTCCGGCGGCTCTGGAGGAACTGCGGGAAGCCAAGGTGTTCACCAAACTCGACCTCCGCAGTGCCTACAATCTGATCCGTATCCGAGAGGGAGACGAGTGGAAGACTGCCTTCATCACCCCTGCCGGGCACTACGAATATCAGGTTATGCCCTATGGGCTTGCTAACAGTCCATCCATCTTCCAGAGTTTCATGAACGAAATATTCCGTGATTATCTCCACCAATTCGTCATTGTCTACATAGACGATATCCTGATCTACTCCCGGAACATAGAAGAACACCAAACCCATGTCCGCCACGTCTTACAACGACTTCGAGACCACCACCTCTACCTAAAAGCTGAGAAGTGTGAGTTTCACTGCACTACCGTCTCCTTCCTCGGATACGTGATCTCTGCGGAGGGAGTTCAGATGGAGTCAGCCAAGGTAGATGCTGTGGCCAACTGGGCGGAGCCCACAACGGTGAAAGAACTCCAACGTTTCCTTGGCTTTGCCAATTTCTATCGGCGCTTTATCAAGAACTACAGCCTGCACTCGGCTCCTCTAACATCCCTTCTAAAAGAAGGTCAGCGCCGGCTGCGCTGGACACCCCAAGCTCGAGAGGCCTTCAGCCATCTTAAACACCTCTTCACCTCGGCACCCATTCTTCGACATCCTGACCCGTCCAAGCCGTTCGTCGTAGAGGTTGATGCGGCCAATCACGGCATTGGAGCCGTGTTGTCTCAAAGGTCTGGTGAACCTTGCTCACTCCATCCGTGTGCGTACTTCTCTAAGAAACTCTCTCCTGCCGAATGCAATTATGGAATCGGAGACCGTGAGTTGTTGGCCATTAAACTCGCCCTTGAGGAGTGGCGGCACTGGCTAGAGGGAGCTCAGTTCCCATTCACTGTTGTCACCGACCACAAAAATCTCCAATATCTGCAGAATGCCAAGAGACTCAATGCTCGTCAGGCTCGGTGGTCACTCTTCTTTGCTCGCTTTAATTTCCAGATCACATATCAACCCGGTCACAAGAACACTAAAGCAGATGCTCTGTCCCGTATGTACTCACCAGATCCAGACACCGACAAGCCTGATTCAATTCTACCACCCTCCGTTTTCCTCGCGCCTATCCTCTGGCAGATCGACGAGGAAATTCGAGCCGCCACCCTCGAGGAGCCTGCACCTCCGGAGGTACCCACGGGTCTAATGTACGTGCCCACCAACCAGCGACTCCCCCTACTGGAAAGTACGCACACGTCACCTGGCTCAGGACACCCTGGCAGCAGGCGAACCCTCTCGCTCATCCAGCAGAAGTACTGGTGGCCTAACATGGCTCGTGACGTTACCCGGTACATCCTCGGATGCTCGGTCTGCGCCGTTACCACCACACCTCGGCAACTTCCCGTGGGAAAATTACAACCACTACCCATTCCTCGCCGACCCTGGACCCATCTAGGGGTGGATTTCGCCACTGACCTTCCCCCCTCAGGGGTGTACACTACCATTCTAGTTGTTGTTGATCGTTTTTCTAAATTCTGCAAACTAATCCCATTAAAGGGTCTTCCCACAGCGTTCGAGACCGCCGAAGCCCTCTTCACCAACGTGTTCCGGAATTATGGCACTCCAGAGGACATTGTCTCGGACAGAGGACCTCAGTTTGTCTCCAGGGTCTGGCGAGCGTTCTTCCAACTCCTCGGAACATCCGTCAGTTTATCTTCTGGATATCACCCTCAGACCAACGGCCAGACCGAGCGGAAGATTCAAGAGATCTCACGGTACCTCCGTACTTACTGCTCCCAACACCAGGATACCTGGAGCCGGTATCTGCCGTGGGCTGAGTATGCCCAAAACTCCCTTCGCCAAACCACTACAGGCTTAACCCCTTTTCAATGTGTTTTAGGCTATCAGCCACCGCTGTTTCCCTGGTCAGGAGAAGTCTCTGAAGTGCCCGCGGTAGATCACTGGTTCCAGGAGAGCGAGAGGGTGTGGGACTCAGCTCACGTCCATCTCCAGCGGGCAGTTCGGAGACATACAGAGACCGCTAACCGACGCAGATCGCCTAATCCCGTCTATCTACCTGGAGACAAGGTTTGGCTCTCCACTCGGGATATCCGCCTCCGACTGCCCTGCAAAAAGCTGAGTCCCCGCTACATAGGGCCGTTCACCATCCACTCTCAGATAAATCCCGTCACCTACCGCCTGGACCTACCACCACACTACCGGATCTCACCCACGTTTCACGTCTCACTGCTAAAGCGTCACACTGATCCAGTTTCTCCTTCCTCCACAGAACCAGAACCGCCTCCCCCTCCAGACCAACCCGAAATCCTCGGAGACAACATCTACCAGGTCCAAGAGATCCTCGACTCCCGGCGGCGGAACGGCCACCTGGAATACCTCATAGATTGGGAGGGGTTCGGTCCCGAGGAGAGGTCGTGGATACCACGCAATGACATCCTGGATCCGGCTCTCCTCGAAGATTTCCACCGACAACACCCGGACCGCCCGGCTCCCAGAGGTCGTGGTCGTCCCCGTCGCCGCTCTAGGATGCCTGGAGTCACCCGTGGGGCGGGGGGTAGTGTCACACCCTCAGCTCGTTCCCTTAGCCCCAGTCACCATTGCCAGTCACCATCCACTCAATCTCCCATGCACCGCTCACGTGAACCGTCACCTGAATACTGATCACCTGCACCTGCACCAGCAATCACCACACCTTTAAATACTCACCTCACTCATTCACTCACCGGCTGGAATCAAGCTTACATGGACGCTCTTTGTGGATCTTCTGCCTGCTTCTTGTGGACCGCATTGTGACTCTGTGGAGATTCAGTTACAGCGATTAAGGGAAGTGACTCTTTGTTGTCAGGCCTAGCTTTGTGCTTGAACTCACCTATTGATCAGTGCTTGAAGATTCACCGTCTGTGACCACACTTACCTGCTCTGTTGAAATCCTATGTTAATAAAACTTCACGAAAGTACTTACCCGTCTTCTCCTCTCCTTGTGTGGATGTGACAGCTATGCAGTTTCTGAGTTATTCTGGGTGGTTGTGTGGGTGTTACTTTAGGAACTTGTTTCTGCCACCAGAAAAACATATAAATAAATAAAATAAAAAGGTATTTGTGATTTATCTCAGAATTGTGAGAAAAAGTCAGAATTGACGTATTGACGTAAAAATGTATTATTACAACTTTTCTTAGAATTGCAAAATTATATCTCACAATTTGAAGTTATATCTCACTATATGAGTATATAAAGTGAAGAACAAAATTAAAGAACAATCTATAAATACTTGATTTTTTTTATGAAACATTGTTAATCTCCATTGCTCAAAATTTGAAGGCATTTCAATCAAAACCTTTATTTAGTGGAAAACACGATTAAAATTAAAGAACAGTAACCACTGAAGCACAAAAGAACATTACAACTAAAACTTTGGAGGGTTACAGCTGTCAGAAATTAGTAGGAAGTGTAGAGGCTCCTGTTTTGAATAACTTCAGCACATCTGCGCCCGCAGGACATCACATCAGTTCTCACACTGCTCTGGTGTGATCTTGGTCTGCTCTTCTTCCAGTCTTTTCCATTGTTCGGTGATTGTAGTGGCTTTGTTTGAGTATGTATCTCACAATTCTGAATTTATATCTTGCAAGTTAGGGCTTTTTCACTGATTTATGAGAAAAAGTCAGGATTGTGAGAAAAATAGTTGAAATTATCTTTTTAGTTTTTTGTCCTGTGTTGGAAACAGGCTTCCATAGGTTATTTACTGAGCAAAGCCCATCATGAACAAGTATTTCTGATATTCTAGTCTGTAACTATGTCTCAGGTTTTTTTCAGGTTTTTTTTTCTTCAGAGATTTCTTCCAAAGTTTGGGCTGGAATAACAATATGCATGAGGAACAATAATATTCAAATACATTAATACCGTCTCCTCTTGATTGAAAGGTCAAACATGTGAAAATATCCTTAAACGCTTCAGAAAAGTTTCAGTGATTGTGTCATTTTGGCTGGATGAGTAAAGGGTTATGGACAGATAAATTTAACTTTGCTACCAGACAAGAGAATAAGATTCATGATGCAGAACACATACAGCTGTCACAGCATCATCCACAAATCCCACAGCTATTACCAATTACATAAACTGAAACTAAACTGAGAGTGCAATGAAGCTTTCTTCCCCTAAATTAAAACTTTAATCTCATAAATTTGGCTAAAGAACTATTAAAGGACAAGTATTTGTGCACAGTGAGCCTAATGCAATACTAAAAAAAATACATGATTAAAGATAAAATGATGAACAGCTTTGCAAACCCCCTCAGATTAATCCAAAGTCATACCTGAGAAATTTGTAAAACAGAAGTGAGATGTAGAGTTGAATTTCCACCTGTGTTGAAAAGAGATCCTCTATAAACAAACAGGCACTGTTAATCTAATCAAAACCGGTCAGGGTTAGAATGCAGGAGACATCAGCATCTTCTGGTTTGATTGTGTTTAGGAAAATAACTGGATACCCAAAACGCAGTAACTGCAAAAAAGAAAAAAAAAAGAGAGAAAAAAAGAATCATATAGATGAGCTTAAATTGCATTATAGTGGTTAAGAAAAAGCAGGAATAATGCACCTCCTTTGAAGACTACAAGTTTTGTTTGCAAGCACATAAATTGCAAATATTTCAGAATATTAGTGAATGTTTTGCCAGTGACCAAATATATAGAGGGATAAATTTAATTTTATAATGTAAATATAATTTATTATGTTACAGTAATAAGAATCTAACCACGATTAATTTTGAGAATGGGAATAAAAATGCCTTGATGTATAAGCAAATAAATTATTAAATGCATGCATAAATAAATAAAAAGCAGGCATGCATAAATAGTTTCATGAAAGTTGCCCAGCAGCTGCAGAACACTGTCTAAATGATTAGGGTAAAAACAGAAGACAGGCTAATGCTCTATGCACCTCTGACCCAGCCGAACCTCAGGATCCTGAATCTAGGCTCAGGTCCTGGTCTAATCAACATCCATAAGCTCTGATCCAAAGCACAGCCCCGGCCAGCAGTGCTCTGAACAGGTCAGCGTGGACTTATGGAAATAATGACACCACACTGAGCCCCTCGTGCCAGAAGGAAAAATCTGGCCCACTCGATCTGTTTTTAATAATTTCTCTCTCTCTTTCTCGCCTTGTGCCACTCTCTGGTTACACAGAGCTGCAGCTGTGACAATAACGCCAGTCCTAAAATCCAAATTTGAAAACAAGAGGTTATTCATATATTTTAAAATTCATTTTATAAATATTTGAAATGATAAAAAGTTAAATTACCCGAAATGAAAATAACAATAATAATAATAATAATAACAATAATAATAATAATAATAATAATATGTATATATATATATATATATATATATATATATATATATATATATATATATATATATATATATATATATATATATATATATATATATATATATATATATATATATATATAATATTTATAAAAACAATGACTTCATATTAAGGCAGTGATATTATAAAAGAATATGCAAAATAAAGAACATAAAATAGAAACATTTAAATATATATAAAAACAATCACTCTGTCTTTTAAACATCATATTTAGGGCAGTGACATAATAAAGTTGAAGACATGGTTCAAACAGAAGTAAGACTTTAACAGTAATTCATTTTTCCTACGTGTATTCAAGCTCAAATCTTTTATGGGAAAAAAATCATAGTTATCAATTGTGTTCCAGAAAACTATTATTCTTGGCACAACAAACAAAAATACAGTTTGTACATTTTTGCCTTGCTTTACATCACGATTGGTCAATAATGTACAATTCCTGCTGGCTATTGGTCAAAGTGCTTTTCAGTCATTACCTTCATTATGTATGAAAACAATAGGAAAACAAAGCCATTTTAGGCAATTTAGAACCGTATGGGAAAAAGAGGATGTACGGTCACCCTAAAATAAATGCACAATCCACATCTCACAACATAGAGAAAGCACAGAGTTTGTCCTGATTTCATCAGTTTTTCAGTGTGACTCATTGATTGTTAATAGCAATGATGATAATCAGTTTCACCGGACACTGTTTTTCACTCTAGATGGGTTTAAGTGATATAGCAGGTGTTTTTAGTATCTGAACATGATTTTTCAGTCAACATCTTTGGAAAATATATAAATAAATGCAGGAAACTCGCATGCTGCGATCAGAGAATATTTCTGGGGTGGAATGTGGCAAGCTGGTGAAAACAATACATTTTCATGGAAATCATTTTTAATGCCAGAAAGCGAGAAGAAACAAGAGAGATAATACACTTTACACAACTTAAGTGTCAGATTTCATATAACAATTTTTATTGTGTCTGGCTCTTTAGAGAGCGTTTAATTTATTAGCTAAAACTTTCCCAGTGATATACTTCTAAATCAGCATCAAAGCAACTGCAGAGCTGAGGTGATGCATGTGTTTTCATAGATTTACAGCCTGCACCACTGAATATGGGTTAACATGTTCAGACTGGCACACAACTTTGAACTCATCGCCAGATTTAACAGGTGCATTTCATTTATCAACTTAGCAATGAAGGAAAAACCATAGATTTTCACAGAAATACCAGACTAGCAGTTTGTCTGAGCGATTATCAGTTTGTGCAGATCAACAAAATGTCCAGGGTAAGAATAATACATTTTGAAGAGTGAAATATATATGAAATATAGACTATGTTTCAGATCCTATATTATGTTTAATAGATGGTTTGCTGTATATTACAATGATTATAACAAATCATATTATTGTAAATTTAAGTAACAATATAATGGTATTAAACAATAAAAAAATAATTAACAATATTTAATTATATATACATAATTATTAACAACAACAGCAACATTATTATTATTATTATTAATGATATTATCATTATTATATTGAAACTGTTTAGTAAATTTGGTTTAAACTTGCCATACCTTGCCATAACAGAAAAAGTGGTGCTTCAAAACATTAATTCATTATTGGGACATCTCTAATAACTAATTTAGATAAGATGAATGTAAGACTGATGAGAGCACTGCACATTCTCATGCAAACATACAGGAGCCTGTTTAAAATGAGCACCAGCTAACCTCCAGAGACGGCGAAGGAAGCAGGGTTTTATGGCGTTTGTAATAGTAGTAATATTTTTGGAGTCAGGTGGTGTGAGATGGTTTGGCTGTGGATGGAGCTGTGAGAAGGAAACATCTGCTCTGTTCATTCCTGGAATACCTACAGCGCTGTGCTCTCCTCTTCAAACCACAGAACTGAGGCCAAGGTCAGGAGATGATCCAGGAGCCTGCAGAACGTCTCACAGCAAGCACATCTGCACAATCAACCACAGGACAAATCACCATGAGAAGTATGCATGCATCATGCTAATTTTATGTTTCGTTTAATTCCAGAGGACTGCAAATGTTTCCGTAGCAGTAAGATTCCCTTTTTAAGTGAACAGCTAGTTTTCTTCCAAACAGGTTGTTACTGAAAGTCACTGAATGATAGCATTTTACATTGTGGTTTATTGTAATACTAATCTCAAGGAACACATCGGTTAAAAATACTATAATAGTATATATATATATATATATATATATATATATATATATATATATATATATATATATATATATATATATATATAAATAATAATGGTGTCATATTATTCATGTAATTTCATTAATTTTTAGCTTGAAGCACAAATGGAGACATTTCTTTGATTTATTTTTTTTAATACTTTTCCACTTGATGATCACATTATGAAATGGTTCCTGTGTTTCCTTATTTCGGTGTTATTTATATACTTTTTTAATTGATATTTAGATTTTTTTTTTTGTTATATTGCAATTTTTCTTTATTATTTTAAACACAGCATTTCTATTTAGTTTTAATTTAATTTATTTGTATTTCAAATTTAGTTTTACATGTATTTAAGTTGTGAAGGCAAAATGTATATATTACATTGTATCTTTTCAAATATTTTACTTAATTTCATTTTATGTTTCATTTACATGAACAGAAATATTGAAGGAGTTATTTGTCATTCATAAGATTCTTAAATGTTCATTTTTCATCAATTTATTTATTTTATTTTATTTATATTACATTTCATTTATTTTATTGTTTTATATTTTATTTAACAAATACATTGTTTATATTTTATTTTATTTTATATTTAGTTTCATTTCAATGAACAAAAACATTTGTTTAAAACAAGTGTTTTAGTTAATAGCAACTAACTGACTATAAACTAATGTTTAGACTTAGCTTTATTGTGTTCGAGTGGTGAAGCAGTGAAGCATCTTGCTAATGCTTTCATTCATTCATATGAGCTTCACACTGTCTGGTTGAGCCTCAGGCCCGGTTCAAACCCTGAGCCGCTGATCCTCAGTACTGTGTGACTCTCACTTGATGCTGAAATGTGATTCACTGCCTTCACTTCTGTCCTCTGACCAGCATCCCTCCCTGAGAGTCTGGAGCACAGAAAGAGTCCACTCCCGGTATTTAGGAGGAATGGGGCAATTACCATCTTTTGGGAGATTTCTCTTTTTCTAGGAATGGACAAATCACTTCCAGAATAGAGAGAACAAGCCTCTTATACCAAAGGTAGTGTGGTTTCTTTCAGTTTATTTTCTTTGAATTTATGTAATTTTATATAATGTACGATATGAGTTTAGGGCGGGATTACCTGTAACAAACCATTTAGTAGTAGTTAGAGTAGTTTTTGTGAGCAATGATATTGAGAGTTGCAAGAGCATTTAATTACACTATTTATCATCACCATTCTATTCTTATTAAATGTATTTATTTATTTTATCATAATTTATTTATTATAAACAAATGGTTTATAATAAATACAATGGTCCTGGTGGTGGCTCAGGTTCTGGCGGTGATCGTGTTGTACAGCCTGAAAGGGCAGATCGAGGATTACTTGTGTTTGGGCATGTTGGCTGATATGGTGCGGTACCAGGATGACCTGGACCTGAGGTTCATCACTGATGGGATCCAGACGGGTCTGCAGCGCTGCGGGGGTGATACCTACAGAAACTGGGGAAGTAATGTGTGAGTGGAAATAGAGAGAGGGGCTGACATCATGAGTAATTTCACGGGTTTCCAACACTGAAGTAGTCCAAAGTTAAATACATGGATTATACAACCTAATCTGTAATGTAGAGCCTCTCCAGTTTTTAATACTTTCCAGTAGGCTCTGGGATCATAGTTTGGCCTGCTTGTTGTTTTTGATCCTAGTCAGACTTTTCGTATAATTGTCCCTTTTGTGCTTTCCAATGTATTTCATTTTGTAACACCAACATGCTCATTTTGCAATCAAAATGACAATTACTCGTTATAGACAAATAATGGCTCTGCTCAAGTTTAAAGGTGAAGTGTGTAATTTTTTAAATTAGCACAATCTCTGCTGTCAGATCTTAACACAGAGTTTCCCAAATTGGAAGTTCTTGAAGGAACTGTGGGTGTTTGATGAAAATTAATTAAGTAGAACTTAAAAATTTAAAATAAATAAATAAAAAATACATCTGAAAGAAATAAAATAATATTATTCAAATAATCCAAAATTTTACCTCAAAATTTCTATATTTTATTTGTCCACTTACATGGTAGGCATCGGAAAACTGTGATGCAAATATGTTGTTAAATTATTGTATTAGTAACTATTATTAAAATCTCTTGTTTAAAAATATCTTAACCTTTCTTATTAAAATATCAGTGGGTAATTCATGTAAATATTTAAGATCATATTTGAGCAACATAGCATCTTCTGGTTCAACCGATGATGTGAGTTTAGAGTAAAATTATCTTTAATAAACCATTTAGCATCAAATTATGTGAAAATGACACTGAGAGCAGAAAAATGTTTGATAAAACTATTTGGAATTAATAAATAATAATAATAATAATAATAATATTTTCTGCAGTGGTTATTATTATTATTAAGTACTGTTATCAATATTATCATCATCAAAACAAAAAGGTTCAGCTGACTAATACGTTTGGGAATCCCTGTCTTAAAGGTCCAGTTTTACGCGCTTTTTTGAAGCTTTGATTGTGTTTACAATGTGCAATATAACATGTGTTCATATTTCGCGTGTAAAAAAACACAGTATTTTTCACACAATTCACCTATCTGTTTACTGCTGTTTCCACTGTCACAAAAACGGGCTGATGTCTTCCTTGTTCTATGAAGCCTCTCCTTCAGAAATACGTGACGAGTTCTGATTGGGCCAGCGGTTCCTGTGTTGTGATTCGACAGCAGCTGAGAGCAGGCTGCCCTCCTGGTAACGTGATTGGACTAGAACGCACGTGCTGGAGATGTATTTATAGTCACAGGAGCGTTTTTACTGACAAGATGCGCATGAAAACCGCATTTGTTTTTTTTGCACAGCCCTAACATCTAGTTAACAAAGCTAAACAGCGTTGCCCTTTGTGTAGTAAGTTACAGAAACTGTTAAACGCACCAACTTAAATAATAAAATACACTTACCGGTTGTGGTCCATAAACAACGCTTTCTCCAGACAAAGAGGGAACTGCTCCATCTTTCAAGAATAATCTTTGTGCAAATCCAGCATTAAACTGATTGAGATTGAGAAAGTTGTCCTCAGCAAGCTGTCCTCAGCAAAATGAGCTGCACATAGTTTTACATGTGTTTTATAATTTTCGGGAACCGAGTTAAACATAAATTGTAACCATTAATCTCAAAGTACAGCATTCCTGGGAAGCCCAAACAAAGATGATTGGACTCAGAGATGAAAAAAAAAGCGTTTCAACAACATGGCGACAAACACAAACAGCTCTTCCTTCTTCTCCGTCGGAGCGCAACAAGGCCACGCCCCCTGTTTGTGAATTCATGTGGGCGGCAGTGTTGCCAACTTCTTTCAATGGAAAGTAGCTAAACCCTGCCTGAAAAGTCGCTAAATGTCGCTAGATGACGTCATGTGCTAATTAGCATATTCGTGACGTAAGTGCGTCATATTATCTTGCCCTTTCTGTGCTCATGTACTGCATTTTAAGGCAGCCAAAATTCTCAATAAAAGTTTTTTATTATTATATTTGAATGTTTCTGTTGTCCGACAATGGAATTAATATTATAATGACTGAAATGCGCCTATTAAGAATACATAACCAGCTCTCAAAGATGTTAATCTCTGCACTAAAATCCTATTCACGACATTGTCTAATGAAATCACATACACATAAGATTAAGATAATGATTGTACTGTGATTTCGGCTATACTTGTATGTAAAATAGAGTTAGAAGCAACAGAATATATTTTTTTAACTGAAAGTGCTGCTCCTCTCTGCTCGTTGAACATAGCAGATGCAGAGAGAGTGAGGCGTGTGCGCACGCTGGGAGAAATAGAGAGAGAGAGAGAGCTCGTGCGGCAGTACCGGAGAGTCTCAGAGACTAAATAAGGTCTGTCAAAAAAGTCGCTAGATTTGTCGCTAGTCGCTTTTTTGGAAAAAAGTCGCTATGGGGGTCTGAAAAGTCGCTAAATCTAGCGACAAAGTCGCTAAGTTGGCAACACTGGTGGGCGGTGGTTAGTCAAAAAAAAAAACTGTTTTAGTGATGTCATTACTGCAGGAACTAGAGGGCTGTAGTCCAAACGGGTCGTTTTTTGTAGGCGAATTCTGTTAAATCAAATATCTCGCTTGGCATTGAACTTTGAGCTTTAGAATTTTACAGATATTATTTATACTCTAACAACAACATTACACACTAACTAAAGTTTAAAACATGGAATCACGAAGAAGGGGACCTTTAATAAATAGGTTTAGCAAGTATTAACACTTTATTTTTGGATAACAACAACAACAACAAAAAGAAAAGGAAAAATCCTATGGCCTTACACTGAGGGAAGGAGCTGACTCTGAGCTTTATCTAGAGACCAGAATATCTGAGGGACCTGGGTTATTAAACAACAGTGGATGAAAATGCACTACAAACACTAAGCACCTCTGAGCAACCGCATGACATCATCCATGGGTGGTGTTGGCGCAGTGGATAAGACGCATGCCTTTGGTGTGAGAGACCCGGGTTCGAATCCACTGTGAGGCACCAATGTGTCCCTGAGCAAGACACTTAACCCCTAGTTGCTCCAGAGGCGTGCGACCTCTGATATATATAGCAATTGTAAGTCGCTTTGGATAAAAGCGTCAGCTAAATGATTAAATGTAAATGTAAATCCTAGCATGAAAGCAAGTTTCGCATGAAATCTTTTGGCTTCGGCTAGTAAACAAACACATAGAAACCACACAACAACATGCCAAACATCAGTCAGAACCACTTAGTACCCAAGTAGCAATGTCTACGCATGCACTTTAACACTATCAGTTATGCATTACCCACAAATCAGAAAATGTAAAATTTTAGCAATAATGTTTAATGTTTTGCAATAATAAATCACACACTTGAACTACCATGAAATAAAAAGGATCATGCCATATGTTGCAAACGCATCTGATTGTGTTTCTCCTGTAAATATTTATCTGGCACAGGTAATTAAACTTTTCGGCTCCAGGGGTCCAGGAGTGTGGAGTGCCCCCCTCATGCTGCATAGACCATCTAGAGAATGGGACGGTGTTGAACAGCCAGTGTGGAGTGGGTGCCCAACAGCTGGATGAGTTCTCAGCCCAGAGCGTGATCTTCCTGGGCGGCTGTCTGGGCAGTATCTCACGCTGGATTAAGCAGCACAGTGGAGTGATTGTTACGGTAGTCATCAATCTGCTGGGGGTCCAGATATTCACTCTGTTCATAACGGCCCATCTGCTGCAGAAGATACGGTGGAGCAGAGCTCAGCATGCTGTGTACTTACAATCACTGCAATGAATGGATTCAGATGTTTCAATAACAGGATATTGTGCCATGGGGATTATGAACCAGTCTATATTTAATCAATTCATTGGATTTGACATCTGGAGATCTTAAGTTATTTATTCTGGAGATAAACAGTCTAGGAATTTCATGATAGCATGTAAAATTGTAAAGCCATTACAAGGATTTAATTGGTTTTCATTGCTTGTAAACGTTTTCATTAAATACATATTCTTATTGGGTCAAGCTGGTCAAAAGTACAATACTCTCAAAACTGCAATTTATAATAGTGAACATTACAGGTCATCTTCTGTTATGTAGATGAAACTGTTTGCAAAAAATCTAGAAAAATTTAAGTCTAAGTGTGAAAGTCTGTGATGGGTATAGAGTTTGTGTATATTTTGTGCAATATAAAACATTTAGAATGTGTTTACGAGTGGTTCCTCTTCAGGAACTCAAGCTGCGCTAAAGCGCTTTGGGGAAACGCCTTTGGCAAAATCAACTCTGAATATCATGTGCAATCAGTCCAATGAAAGAGCGTGACGTCACAGGCGGGTTGACGTAGCGACCAGGAAGCTATAAAGGCACGTGCCATGCAGCTGGCTTCAGCTTCGCGTCTTTCAGCAAGTGCTCTGTGTGTGCATCTTCAAAAGTCTGTCTTGTGAGTCTTATTTATTGTTGTCTGTCCCAATAAAGCAACATAATGCCAAAGAGCAAAGCTAAGACTAGACATATGAAGGGCGAATCCAGATCGCGCTATAAATTGTGTTTTCCTCCCTGCCCACGCTACATCACGGCTGGGGATACACAAGATTTATGTGTGGTTTGCCTGGGATCGAAGCACGCTGAGTCGGCCTTTCGAGGGCATTGTGAATGATTGCCGATGCGGACGCTTCGATCCCGGAGGGCTCTCTTCGAGGAGTGAACCTTCGCCAGCGTTCTCCGCGGTGCTGGCCCCGCTTCTGACAAGGCAGAGCGGCTGCTGCACTCGTGGGGTTCGCAGGTGGATCTGGCGGAGGGTATGGAGACGGGCCAGTCCTTATCTCCTTCCTCATCTGCCAGATCCGACGCCCAAACCCTGGGTTCGGAAGCACGCTCGTCGGTTTCTTCCCCCCAGGGCGAGGGGTCGACATTCCAGGAGCAGAGTTTCCACCCTCGTCGCTCTCGTGGGTTATCTGGGCGGCATATACCCACTCCACAGGAAATGTCCTCATACCGCGGGGACTTCCAAAGCTAAATCAGATTTTCGTGCAATTATCGAAGCTAGGAAGTCCTCAACAAAGAGGTCCTGACGCAAGAGGCGCAGTGACCCTGAGGGTAACCCCCACTGGAATAGAGCGGTGTCCGCCTCATTATACGATGCCCGTCTCACCCCAGTGCCCTCTGGAGGCCGGTATGCCAACCCTGCCAGTGTTTCAGGGCCAAGGGGTCTCCCGCGAGCGTCACTCCCAGTTATGCCCGCCCGCGAGCGTAGAGGAGCTGGGAGGCTCGCCATCCCTTCGGGGGCGACTTACACCAGAGATCAGTCTCGGGAGCAATTGGTCAGATTTTCTCCACAGGGCAGCTCTGCAAACCAGTCCTCGGATCTGATTTGAGCTACAACGTGTTTGACAGTGAGCATTTTGAACTTCAGTGACATTACTGAGAGGTTGACATGCAATTATAGTCGAGGCTATCAATGTCTCCTATGTGTCCTCTGGTCTTCCCCTTCCTTTGGGAGCCAAGGCTCACTCTACGTGGACTATGGCTGCCTCTAAGGCCTTTCTAGCAGGTGTGTCCCTCTTGGACATCTGCAACGTTGCGGTATGGTCAACGCCCTCTACATTTGCCAGATTTTACAATCTCGATATGCAAGCCGCTCCTGGTTCTTTTGTCCTCTTGCCTTAGCTGTGCTCTTCGGATACACACTAGGCAGGGGATTGGTAGTCTGGCAGCGTTGGAACATTGTTCCCCAAATCGCTTGACGCAGCTCGAGTTCCTGAAGAGGAACGTCTCTAGGTTACAAATGTAACCCTAGTTCCTCGAAGGAATGAGACGCTGCGTCGCAGAGCCATACTCCCGGCACCCCTACCGGCGCTTGGTTCCCTACTCGAAGCTGAAGCCAGCTGCGTGGCATGTGCCTTTATAGCTTCCTGGTTGCTACGTCACCCCGCCTGTGACGTCACGCCCTTCCATTGGACAGATTGCACACGATATTCAGAGTTGATCTTGCCAAAGGCGTTTCCCAAAGCGCTTGACGCAGCGTCTCGTTCCTTCGAGGAACTAGGGTTATATTCATAACCTAGAGACGTTTATTCTTCTGATTTATAACCAGAATAACCATACATCAACAATGTGCAAAAATAAAATACAAATGAAAGTATATTGATATATTTTTTTATTTTTTTACATTAACATCATACCTCTATAAGTAATTGCTTCATTGTACATACAGACCACAAACAAGGAGTCCTCTGTGACTCAAGGCCAAATACACTGGATTCAAGCAAAACAGAGTTTACCAGTTAAATAGTAAGAAGCAAGCGCCACCGTCTGGCGAGAAAAGAAATATAACTTCATTTGAGTTTTATGTAATAGAACAATAACAACTTTGTATATTTTAGCATCACTTTTAGGTATTATTCAATATGTACATGATAAAAACATTTACATGCTGTAAGTAAACTTACTTAACATCATAAACTGGCTTTGTAAGTATTGCCTCATAGATATTTATTACACAAATTCAGTTTATAATTGAATCACCTACACTGAATATTGTACAGATTTCCTTTGTACCTGTTTATTAAATAACACTGCATCATCTGTGATAAAATTGTAAAAATGTGTCATTGTCGCATTGCAGCCTATTTTTGCATTTCATCAGTAACAGATTTTAGACAGCCCTGACCTCAATAGTAAAAATTCAGTACTGCTTTCCATATGGGTTAGATGGCTATTTAGTATCCATCTGTCTCATCGTCATAAATATCATTTTCATCAAACTTGCCATTTTGCCTCCATCTTTACCTTCTTATGGTTCTGTTTTGCCATACGTTACTTATTTCCCATGTTCAGGCCCAATGAGCAATACATTTGCTGAATCAGCATCCAGATTTGCATTTACTGTTAAATAGAATAATAATAATGCATTGTTTTATAGCGTCTTGCCAGGAATCCTGGTAAGTTTACTACATTATATACAAAAATTAAGATTCTGGATAAGGATGATTTCTTTTTAATAAACTTAATGTTCAAAGCACATTATGTTATGAACAATATAATTCTCAAGTGGGAAATTAATGTGGAAACAAATCATACTCTGAAGTCCTTATGGATTTCCACAAACTGAGAAAGTGAAACCGTGTCAGGTTCTTTCCCGCTCTCTCCTCTACGTATAGCGTATGCCCAATACTAGCACTCAAGCTGTAGAAAGCCTATCTCACTTGACTTCCTCCTGCACTCATTAGAGGGAATGTGTTTCTTGATTCTTCCTTGACTTACATTGACTGTCTTCTTCACAACTGAATAAATTCTCTTGATATGCGAGTTTAAGAGGATTATAATGAGATGTGGTTTAGTTTTATTTCTAATTTCTTGTATCTGAACAATGTAAGTGATGATGACACAATATACTTTCCTTTATTCCAGCTGGTGAAAACTATTTTCTGTGTAGACGTGTGTCTTCAGGCTATGACCATATAGGTTTATAACTATTTGCGGAGGTCTTTCATCTGAGAAGTCAAGTATTTAGTCTTAAAGCTGGAGTCCGAGTCAATTCTGGGGTCATTTCATTGACTGTTGCAAATACAATCTCACCCTTAAAAATCATATTTACAAGTTTGGATTTTAAAGACAAAATATGTTCCAGGGATACTACTAAGATGCTAGCTCAACTTGTCTTCCTCTGCCTGTATACAGTGTCAGTTCAAGATACAAAAATACATAAATCTCTGGGTGTGTGTGCACTTGGATGGGTTAAATGCAGAGCACAAATTTAGAGTATGGGACACCATACTTGGCTACACGTCACTTTTCACTTTCAAATATATGTAAAATTATTGATTTAATATATGTTCATATTCAAAATCATCTGTAACACCATGATGTAAACACCAGATGCTTACTAATTAATCACAAATTAATTACACATCAATTTTAGCTGAGAATATACCCCCCAAAAATACCATTTAAAACTTTATAGTGATGATTAAACATTGCATAAATAATGATAATAGATGGGCATTAATAGGTTTTTAAAATGATTTTTAATTGTGTTCATTCTCAACATCTATTATAAAAATATGATGATACTAAACTTTTACCTTTTACCTAAAGAGCAAAGAATACACAAATTGAGCAGGTATAAAATATTTATATTTAAAGGTGCTGAATTAAATCTGTCACACTGCATTTACATCAGGTATTACACTTTCATGGATTTGTAAGCTCTATTAGAAGGGACAATTATAACTTAACAGTTTGCTCATCACAATATAACATGGCTTCAGGAGATTTTGACCAAAGTACATGAGTTGTATTGACTATTGTTATGATACTTATTGAAGATTGGCAGTAAAAATCTACTTTGTATGCAGCACAGAAGATCAGACACACTGAAAACATCTTAACATTTGCTGGAACGAAAGTGACCAGGTGTAAACATGCCCTTTGTCAGATTGATATTAATGTCACAAATTAATACATAACATGAAAATGAATGCATATAGGAGTAAATTAATTAACTTAAACTCATAATTCATTTCATTCACAAATCTAATCAATATTTGGACCAACCTACTAATTCTTTATGCTATCAAACACAAAGTAGAGAAAACTAAGTAATAACACATTTCTATTCTTCTATTTGATCTTGTTGTTTGATTCCAGCTTTACTCTATCTGAAGATTCATCAACAAATACCAAACACTATTGAAGGAGGAACAGTTAACTGTATGATGCTTTTCATTCATTATCTGCTCCAGCTCAAAACAGTATTCATAAATAAATGTATTTCATAATATTTATAGATAAATTAAACCCCTTATCTTGTAAACAACATTCATATTGATATAGAGGAAGTATTTGTATTTGTTTACAAATATAAGTCTTTTACAGTCATTTTAGTCATTTAAGCATAATTCTTTATATCAAAAGATTTTTAAGATCACATACAATCGTCCTTGTGTGTACTGTAAGTTATATGTAATGTTTATTACATTACACTTTTCATTTAATTTCCTTTTATTTCGTAATGTAAATACAGTTACTGATCACATTAATAATCATCACAGATAATCAGCGGTGTGAAGTTTTCATTCTTCAGATACCCCAAACTAACAAATGGAAAGAGTTTCTTATCAAAAGACTGATTAGTGAAAGAATACATAAGAGACATAGACTCCACATCATAAAAAGTGATAAGACCCTTCCCATAATCCACAAACACACCGACTCTCTGAGGATTTACACTCATAGAAAGAGAGACACGTGGAGATTCATGAGCCCAATACTTCCCATTTTTCAGACCCACAGCCCAGTATCCATCCCCAGGACTCAGACTGATCGACCCCTTCCTGTTCACAGATTCTCTGCTCACTCCTAAATCCCACTCAGTTTGTCCATTCACCTGAACCTCAAAGTAAAAACACCCCGAGGAGAATCCATCCTTCCCAAGAACACCAAGATAATCATTAAATCTCTCTTTTTGTGCTTCATTTCTATCCGATTCTTTTCTGTGTGCTTTTACAAGTTTCACTTGTTTCCCATCACAATACACAATGAGACGTCGGTGAGCCGTATCAGCATCCAAAATTACATTCACTGTGGAAAGCAATGAAAATTTGCAGATAAGTGTATTATATATAAATAAATAAATATGCTTTTGCTGCTAGTGTGATATCGCTTTTGGCAAAACTGCATTTATGGAGTTGTTGCCCTGCATCATGTATATCAAGAGTCAGCTGTGTGAAATGTAAGATGAGGCCGGAGCCAATGTTAACTATGTTAAACTATTTTAATTGCATTACTTTTTCATAACTAATTAATTATCATGTTAAACTGACAGCCCTAATAAATATATTTCCACATTCATTTGAAATTCTCCTATAACATTCAATTCATCAACATTTTAATGTTTAATGTGAGTCCACACGTATATACCTTTTGATCACATATCTTATGACAGTAAACGGTAACCTGTTTTATCAAACAATATACTTTTTTTTTTTATATACTTAGCAGTAAAAAACACTTAATTATATATTTTTCAGTGCGACAGGCTTTTATTTAGTTATCTCTTTAGTTTAAATGTATAGTTTTGTTATGCACATAGAAAATGTATTTGATTTTTTTTATGGTTTGAATTATTGATTACATTTATTCAGTGTATTATACCAATATCTGACATGATGATTAAAA
This sequence comes from Carassius gibelio, assembly GCF_023724105.1. Classification (NCBI taxonomy): domain Eukaryota; kingdom Metazoa; phylum Chordata; class Actinopteri; order Cypriniformes; family Cyprinidae; genus Carassius; species Carassius gibelio. The sequence goes on from NC_068373.1 coordinate 27,491,936, forward strand.
TTAATAATTATGTCAAAAAACATTAGTACTTTTTACTCACCCATGTATGTTCTTAAACGGCTCACTAAAAACAGAAAAAGTATAAAGTTATATAGGGTTCATAGCATAATCAGTAATGAGATCAGTCATTTTAACCAGCCCAAGAACAACAAAAACATCACACAGGACCAACAAACAAAGAAGTCTTTACATAGTTTACATATCTTAAAATATAATGTAGAAATATATTTTCCTTGGCCCACATCATCAGTGCCGGCCCCGTCCTATCCAAAGCAAGAGCACCCTAAAGTGATATCTAATTAATGTGAGATAACAAATTATGAGTTGTTGGGGCATATATTATTCAGAATATGCCCCTCTCTGATATCCACATTATTAGTGTAGCGTAGATACTCCTTCTCTTTAGAAAGTCAGGCAGTGGTGCTGAGTTGTAAGGCTCTCAGTGAGCCTCCTTGGCTAGCTGCCTCTGCAATTTGAATTATTGTTAGGCCTTTGTGGAGGGCTCCTCTCTTTCAACCTTACTACTATGTTAGTCCGTCCCCTTTCTGAAGGTAGGTAGCCTAGGTCGCCTGTTTAGTGCTCTGAATTTTATGTAGAGTTGTATGGCCCTTTGTAAGCTTCCTCCAGTTTTGAAAGCCTCTCTGTGAGTACTCCTGTTCTGCTGCACATAGATTGAGCTTGGAGGGTAGTGCTCTACTTCTAGAGAGTTGTTTTGCAGAGTATTCTGCTTCTTGGAGCTCCATGCTTCAGCCATGCCAGGTTGTTAGGCCCTTGATGGTCCTTCATAATAAGGGAAGCCTAATTTTGAACTTGCCAGTGCTCCCCTTGCTCAGAGGGTCACCTGTGAGTATGCCACTCCCTAAGGGGATGAATAAGAGTCATAAATAAGATACACAAGTACTCCCCCAGCTTTAGAGTGTCATTATGTTGAGTACTTGCTCCCAAGACCTCTGTTCTGCATGTTGAGCATTCTTAGTACTCCTCTGACTCTAGAGAGTCATTATGCTCAGCACCCTTAGAGCTCTGTGCTGCAGTGAGGTCAGGTTGTTAGGCACCCTGTGATCCTGCTTTATGGTATGTTTTCCTTTATGGAACGTATTGTATTCTGCTTCTAAGAGCTTCTTCAGCCATGCCAGGATGTTAGGTCTTTGATGGGCCTCTTTTATGCCCTTATGGTTGAGCTTAGCAGTGCTCACCTCGGCTCTGAGGGTTGTCTGACAATACACTGATCCCTAGATCCGCCCTCATGGTTGTGCTTGGCAATGCACCCCTCACTTCAGAGGCTTCTCTATGAATACATCACTCACTGAGGTGGTGAGCATAACAGAATCCCCCTCGCCAGTGTTGGGGAGTAACTAGTTACATGTAACGGCGTTACGTAATTTAATTACAAAATTAATGTAACTGTAATTAGTTACAGTTACTAAGAAAAAATGAGTAATTAAATTACAGTTACTTATGAATTTTTTAACGATTACAAAGGGGATTACATTTGAATATTTACACACATCCACATACAGATTTAACTGATTTCTTTCCCAAATTGCATTGACTATTCTAAGACATACGCCCTAATAATTTCCGGGATGCGGAAACACATGCTGAGTCCCAATTCGCATACTATCCGTCCTAAATAGTATGCGAAACTAGAATTAGTATGTCCCAAATCGTAGTATGTTGAAAAGAGTATTCCAAAGATACCCGGATGGTCTACTATTTCCGGTTAGAATTCGAAGTGCAGATCAATGCACACTCTAAGTGCTAATATTGCCCACAACCCATTGCGTGCGGGAGGGAGGAGCTTTGTGATGGCTTTGTGGTGATGTAAACATGGCAGCCGGATGCAGCAACGGAGATGAGCCCTCAGCTTTTAAGTGTAATAATTCAAATGTTATTAAAGTTTTAATAACTAATTAAAGTTGTATTTTATTTTATTACACACTTTGCACATGAACGTCAGGACCAGCCGCCTCACAAACGACCTGCGTTTGGTTCTACGACGACGCAGCCCTGCTTCTTCACTCCTCAACTTGGTAGAAGAACACATTGTAAAATGTATTGTGAAAAAAACGATGAGAAAAAAAGATGGGAATAGTAAATAAAATTTTAATGGACATAAAGAATGAATGAAACCTTAACAGTTGTGGTGTGCGTAACTAGGCAACCACATTGTCGTTCACGTTGCATGACGTCATCGAAGTATGTACCAGAATGTGCATACTCTTTTGCTACACACTCCAAAGTATGTACTTTTTCCTCACAAAAAAAGTACATACTTTTAGGTCGTAGTATAATTAGGCGAATTGGGACTCAGCGACAGATCTGGTTCGTAGAATCCAGTCAGAAAAATGGAATGCCTAACGCGGACGTAATGCCACATTTTGGATGACTAAATCAAAAGTAGGTCAGTACACTTGAATCAAAACATGACATGGACTGGTGTCTGTGAATATCAAGCCCCCAAAATGCAATATATGACTCCAGCACGTTCCGCGTGTCAGTTGAAATCAGCCGCGGACTGGACACCGGGAGAACCGGGACAATTCCCGGTGGCCTGCCAGCTTCCTCAGTCTTCCTCAACTTGTCCCAATATTTTAATATCATTATTGTATAATTGCCTGCCGAATGTACTAAAGCGATCATTTGCGAATCCGCCATTTGATAATTAAATCTCTAATAAATCTGTAAGTCGTGACTCGCGCGCTCTCCGCGCCTCCGCCAAACGGTTTGGATCAGACTCCAAGTAATCAATGCGAAAGAGAGATAAAAGAGTGGAAGTGCACAGCTGGAACAGAGAAGCAGAACTACTGTTCAGGGTTTCAGGTCAGTTTAATCTGTAAAGATGCTTTTTTGTCTTTTTTTTTTTTTTTTTTTTTTTTTTATCAAGCAGCAGCACGTTGTTCATTAGTCATCACTCAAAATATATAAAGGACATCATTATTATCTGTTGTAATGTTACAGTAGTAATTTAGCTGAAAAATAATACGATTTTTTTTGGGGAAGCTATGACAGACAACAACACAACCCTTTCGAAAATTAACATTTTATTATTTTACTATAAATCCAGTGAAAATGGTTACTATTGTTTAACTGTGGTAACCAAAAATGTAAAATTATTTTACAAATTTATTTATTTAAAAATAAATACGAATCCATTTGCAAAACAAAAAACCATACAAGGTTATTGTACTTTTATATAGGCTAATAAAAGCATGGTAAATTTTTGTAAGGGAAAAACATGACTCGTGTACAGTATTAGGATTTTTCTATAAATATATTGTAGTATTGTAGAGTATTGTATTGTAAAGTACAGTTTTGTTCAATCTTGAGTATTAAGATGGATAACGGGGCAAAATAATGAGACTGAAGAGAAAAATGGAAGTGAAGGTGCCGTTCAGGAGAGAACTTTTAATTATTTGACATGTCCCCATATTAAAGATTTAAACCTTTTTTATGTCAGGTCCATACAAAAAATAGTATTGTCCATGAATTTGTTTGTATGAGTTTGAATTTTCCATTCTGATTTTTTTTCCCAGTCTGCCCCTCCTGTAAATTAATGGCAAAGACATGCAGTTTCATTTACTACACATAGGCCTACTGAAGCTCGCAGTGTTTTCAACCTCTGCCGTCTCAATATATGAGTACACGAGCACATACACATAATTTCTAGAAGTGCTCTGTCACTTCATGCATTTTACTTATTTTGAGAAAACTATCATCATATCATATATAAAGAGACAGCAGTTAAAAAAAAAGGCCTACTGGTTTTATTCAATTTTTTCATTTTTTTTATTTGAAATATTCCCAAACTTGTTAATTTTATCATGAAATATCTTCATTCTTGAATATGAGTAAATAAATGAATTTAGTAGTCTAAGTGTAATCTATTATCTATGCATAAAACCCGTCTTTTTACTTAAGTACTTTACTTATGGGTGTCATGTAATCAAATACATATATATGTTTGATTTTGATGTATCATTTAGACATTTAAATTTTATAAAAATTTTGTAATTTACTAATTCTAACACTTTCATTATACAGAAAGTAAGCCAAGAATATTTACATTATCAAATACAATTTTCATTGTCAAAAACTCCTGTCTGCCTATAATCAAAGAAGCTGTCTACACTGTGAACAATGGTCACACTGGAAGTAACATCATAAGCTGTTGCCAGCCAATGTTTTTCTTGTGTATAGACATGTGCTTCAGATGCCGGTCATGCTGGAAGCCTTCCCCATAGTAACCACTAGAGAACGCAGTGTATCGTTCCCTCTCAGGGAACTATGGTTCTCTTTCAGTTGGTCACTCTCTACGTCATGTCAGATGATCAAAAAATTGGGATATCACTTAGAAAGACCATCTACTTCAAGTGTAAACTAAATGAGCCCATGCACACTGGCATGCGATTATTGCGTCCAGCTGCCGCTGATCACAGTGTGAGAAAAAGAAGGCAGCAGGTGTACTCCATATTCAGCTTTTAACTTTGGAGCCGAGTGGTTCTATCATTCTGTTCCTGATCTCCTGTTTTGAGTCTGCAAGATGAGTCAAGCACGCTCTTCGAGGGCTCTTGTGTTGGTGGTACGGCGCTTTAGCAGCGGTAGTTTTCCCATGTCGAGTGGGTTGCTCACAGCAGGGTGCACTATACCCTACAGTATGTGTGTACCAGGCAGCCACGTCCCCTGTGCACTTCATCACACTAAAATAGCAATTTCTCATAAAAGAGCATTCACGGTTGGAAAGTCTTTTAAGGACGCGTCTTTTTAAAGATTCCTTTCCATCCATGCGTTTCTAGATCCGGTCGTTACCTGGGGGCAGGTGATGGTCACGATCGCTGCCTCACCTGTCTGGGCATTAAGCACACTGAGGTGGTTTTTCGCTTACAAATCATGCTGATCATCTCAGAGTTGCGGACCAGACTACAGTTTGCGTTCGAAGGATTGGCATATCAGGACAAGGTCCTGCCCTTCGGGCTGTTCCTGTCTGCCCAAGTCTTCACTAAAGTTACGGAGGTGGCCCTGGTTCCTCTTAGAGAACAGGGCATTCGCATTCTCAACGACTGGCTCATACTCGCTCAATCTCAGGATCAGTTGTGCGAACAAAGGAACTTGGTGCTTTCACGCTGGGGAAAGAGCAAACTCTCCCTGATGCAGAGGATCTCTTTTCTCGGGTATGGAGTTGGATTTGGTTGGACAGACAGCAAGCCTCAAGCAGGAAAATGCTCACTCAGTGTTGAACTGCTTGAATACATTCAAGAGCAGGATGAAACAATTTCAAAGGCTCCTGGGGCATATGGCAGCTGCAGCAGCAGTCACGCCATTGGGGCTGCTTCATATTGGACCGCTTCAGCACTGGCTCCATGGCCGAGTCCCAAGGTGGGCGTGGCAAAGTGGCACTCACCGAGTCCAAGTTACTGGCTAGTCGTCAAACCTTCTCTCCATGGTCAGACCTTGCATTTCTCCAGGCAGGAGTGCCCCTAGACCAGGTCAACAGGAATACTGTGGTCCACACAGATGCTTCAACCACTGGCTGGGGTGCATCGTACCTTGTACATTGTGCTTGCAGTTTCAGGGATTTGGACGACTGCAGAGGCACATCAACTGCCTCGAGTTGCTGGTGGTGCACCCTGCCTTGATCCATATCAAAGGGCGCTTACAGGGCATGCATGTACTAGTCTGCACAGACAACAATGCGACCGTTCAGGGAACGAGGGTTATCATTGTTAACCGAGACACATTACCTGAGATCTTGTAACAGGAATTTGTGAGATCGCGATGAGTGATGGATTTTTTGTGATTATAAAGGGGGCTTTATTTGCATTCTTACTTGGCTATATATAATCCATTCTGAATTTCAGTTAAATTGTATTTTTGTTTTTCATGATGCTAAGATGACCAGTGGTCACATACATAAAATACATAAAATAACAGAATATTACCTTTGTTTAATGAACAAACACAGATATCAATATTCCAGCAATCACACTGAGCACAACAAAAACTGAAATCATGATGACTGGTGTCCTCCAAGAAATAAACATATTACCTGTAAAACAAAACAGAAATTTAGCACGTTGTGTAAAATAAAATATTACTGGTTCATAAAAATATATAATGCTAAATTTTGAATGGTATATACACAATAAAATGATAATATAAAAATCTGTTAATGAACCTAATGCTGCTATTGGCATTAAATTCACATTAAGCAATAGACTAAGGTAATGATCACTGAATCATTTTACTGCAACAAAATGAGAACATGACAAACAATAACATAAACAAAAGTGTCAGTTCTTACTTGAGCTGATAATCAGTGTCTCCAGCATGTGATGTCTCAGTTTGACTCTGCAGTGAATCTTGTCGCTGTGATGTACAGTAGTGGTGTGTTTCACACTGAATCTGTCTGTGTTTCCGTGTGTCTCTGTATTTTCTGAATTTAAACTGACTCCTTCACTGTCCAGCCACTCAAGATCAGGTTCAGGATACCAGCCTTCAGATTCACACTGAAGATGAAGCCCTCCTGAATTATCAAACCCATCTACAGTGATCACTGGAGGACGTCCTACAGCTACCGACCAACATCAACGTCATTCAGTGAGTGAATTAAACAACATAATACAAAATATTAGATCAGTTTACCTCAAAACCATTCTAATGAGATAACCCATACAAATACAATGGCTCAGATGACATATCAACATGAATTTGTGCTTACAGAGTTTATAAACATGCTTAATTGATTTTTGTAACCATCGTACTGGGGGCTTCTTCCCTCATCTTAACCTACATAAAACGCATCATGACACTTAAAAGTAGGCTTTCAATGGTTTACTGACCTTCAACTTTAACATTAACAGTGGTGTCATTGTTCCAGGATTTGGACTGAATAAAACACTTATAAAGTCCTTCATCAAATATTTGGACTGATGAGAGTTTGAGTGATGCGTTTCCTCTCTGTAGTTCTTGATGATTCAGTTTTGTTCTCCCTCTGTAGGTCTGAATCTGCTCTGTGTTTTTGTCTTCATGATCATCATAGAGATAAACTAGTAAGTCTTTCTGATCAGATCTTAACCACTCCACTCTCATGTCCACAACACTGATGCTGGGTTTGACTGAACAGGGCAGAATCACATCTTCACCAGCTACAGCAAACACAGGATCTGCAGATCCCACTATCTTATACTGCTCTGTAAAAGAGAAAGAAAGTAGGTCTGTTGCATACAGGGTATCTGAAGAGTTTTAAAGTCAAATTGTATACCCTTTCAAGACTTGCTAAAGTAAAACGAATACCATACAGTCATGGCCAAAAATATCGACACCCTTGGTAAGTATAATCAAAGAAGTCTGTGAAAATTAATCTGCATTGTTAATCCTTTCGATCTTTAATTTAAAAAGAAAATCACAAGAATCTAACCTTTTATTAGATAATAATAATTTAAAATGGGGAGAAATATTATTATGAAATAAATGTTTTTCTCTACATTTACCAAAATTAATGGCACCCTTTTATTCAATACGTTTTGAAACCATCATTTGACAGTTTAACAGCTCTGAGTTTTCTCCTATAATGCCTGATGAGGTTAGAGAACACCTTACAAGAGATCAGAGACCATTCCTTCATCCAGAATCACTCCAGACCCTTTAGATTCCCATCTCCATGTTGGTGCTTCTCCTCTTCAGTTGACTGCACTCATTTTATGTAGGGTTCATGTCAGAGGACTGCTCCCCCTCTTTGTTGTAAAACTAAGGAGGTCTGGCCAGGTCACCCTGAGGGGCTTCCTGGTCACCTGGATATCCCTTCTTGCTGATGCATCGAGGAGGAAGTACAAGTAGCATTTGTGAGAATCTTCTTGTATAGTTCTGTCTCTGGCAGTGCTCCCCTCGCCTCAGAGGATTGTATTTTAGCTTGCCTCTCTCATTAAGTTTGGCACCTACTGCAATGCTTAGGAAGCTTTAAGTACACACGCTCAGCTCTACGTATGTACTTTCTGCAATCCATATGGTGGTTAGTGTGCACGCTGAACACTTTGCACACTTTCTAAAATCTGTGGTAAGGGTGCACACAAGACTCACTTCTGAAATCCTGTATGGTAAGGTATGGTAAGGGTTACGCGCTCAGCTTCATTCCCTTTCTTCGAGTTGGTTAGACCTTGGTTCCTTGGGCTCCCCTCAACCAGTGTGTCTTTTATCAATACACTTCAAGCATTGCTTCCCTCAATATACAGGGCTATTGTGAGCATGGCGCTTACCTTTAAGCGCGCGAGTTCTCTCCCCTTCTGAGGAGTTGAATTCCTCTCTGTGTGGGCTGTTCTCATGGTAGTTTAGCAGTGCTCCCCTTTAACAAAAAGGTTTGCCTATAAGCTTGCTACCCTCTTCTTGAATTCAGAGTTCTCCTCTCATGTAAGAGTTCTCTGTTTTTTCCCAGAGCACCTGGCAACCAATGGGATGCACCATTCAATCTAATGGCGTGCCACAAGAGCCCCTTAGAACAGTATCTTAAAATCCATGTTATGGTTAGTGTGCATGTGAAGTCTTTGCGCACTTTCTAAAATCAACACGGTGGTAAGTTTGCATGCTAATTCTTTGCATTCTTTCTAAAAGTTGGTAAAAGCCCTGTTCATCTTGGGCGCCACTCCACCTATGTTTCCTCAGATCTAAACAGGGTGTTGCTACTAGGGATCTGTTGAGACAGTTCCTTCAGCAAGCTTATGCAAGAGCAAGCAGTAGTCCCTGTGTGACAGGAAAGACTTAGTATAAAATGCTAGGCTTTTTGCCGTATCCCTTTAAAGGAATCTTTCTTGCTTCCAAGCCTTGAGCTCAGGTAGGAACAGGTAAGTTGGATATGTAGCCTGGGCTTCTGGCCGTAAGGGATAATGTCACGGACAGCTGTCTAACATCCCAGGGGAAACTCCCATGGAAATGGTAAAGTTGGTACTTAGTGCTCATCATGGTTCTGGCCTGCACTTCCCTCAGCATGGTGGCGTGTGTATACTGTTACCCATAGAGACCCCTAGAGGATGCAGTTCAAAGTTCCCTTGAAAGGGAACGTCTAAGGTTACGAATGTAACTATGGTTCCCTGAGTTGGGAACGAGACACTGCGTCCTCTAACTTCCTGCCTTGCTTCGTACACAAACTTCAGACAAAGAAGTTAATGACTTGTTCTCCCGGTGCCTATTTATACTACAGTCACACTGGTAGTGATGTCATGGGCTGTCGTCGGCCAACATCTTGTTGGTATTTTTTCAATCTATGCTTCAGACACGTGTAACAATGAGGTGTTCCTAATAGCGACCCCTAGAGAACACAGTATCTTGTTCCCTACTCAGGAAACCATAGTTACATTCCTAACCTGAGATGTTTTGTGACTTTTCCTCAATGTATTAACTGAGCTGTTATGATCAAACCTATATGATTATCTACAAAATAAGACAATAAATCACTGGACAGTTACAGTGTCTATCAAACTCAAAAATGCATAAAAAGTTATAATAACAGTGCATAAATTAGATTTGTCAAGCCAGGTTTAATGTCACTGGCACAAGTCAAACCACTGTCACACACTGATCACAACAAATTTGGGCATCAGAGGTGGATGAAATACACAAAACAAATATTTAAGTAAAAGTAAAGATAAGTATTAGAAAATATTACTCCAGTAAAAGTAAAAGTCTCCTTTTTCAATTTTACTCGAGTGAAAGTACAAAAATACAACATTTATTATGTACTGAAGTAAAAAAGTATATGATGTATAGATTTATTTAGCAATTTTATATAGGCTACACTGTAAAAAATAAGTGTAATTTTAACTGTAAAATTTTGTAAAAACGTTACTGAAAAAAACTGATAATAGGTTAACAGTAAGTTCCCGTACTATATACAGGGAAAAACTGTAAAAGATCTAACAAAGCATTGTAGCAGAAATGAGTCAAATCAGACAAATCAAAGAGTCTATCAGAGCTGTGTGCATTGAAACATGAGCTGAATTCCTCAGGAAGTCATAAATCAGTTCTAGTGCCACAGGAACCAAACAAGATAACCAACCAACCAACTTGTTCACACAACAGCTTTCAACATTAACACCAATAGAACAATTATTGACAATTTTAATTCAAAGAAGAGATTGTCAAATTTATTGTTCGTGATTGGAATGCAACGCTGGACATCACATGTAAACCCAGGAGATCAAGTTAAATACTTGCATTGACTTCCCCCCCCAGCCAGTGAAACCAGACTGAAATTCCTAAGGGGGAAGGGCTTTAAACCTTTGTCTTCACAGAAAAGTCCTTTGCCAGAGAATGGCAAAGAAACCCTTTTTATACATTATATATGGACCAGAATGAACTCAAAAAAGACTTATGAATGAATCATTCTATTGCTTAACTCCATATTCATTTACGTGTAACCCACACATTTGACTATCATGTTATAATCACTTATCGTGTATGTTTTCTTTAAATGACTATGGTATAGCTGAAGGGTACATAGTCGTGTTTGATATGTGTGTGATTGAATTTTCTTGCTTGATATTGCCCTGACAATCATTTATTTGTAAAATATATCATAATCATGTTATAGGAATCATGTCCAAAATTAGACCCTGTGAGGCAAGAACCACATGCTTGGTAAGATAAACAAATGATTTATGATACCCAAGACTCAAGAACATATCTGATTGGTCAAGGCAACATTTGAGGGGTGGCCAACAGGAAGTTTTAAATACTTTGGACACGATGTAATTTTTTTTTAGTCATGCCTTGCTTTTAGTCTGCCTGCTGCTATTAGCCATGTCGGCTTTTAGTCGGCTTTTAGTTCTAGTCTAGCTGCTGCTATTAGCCATGTCGGCTTTTAGTTCTAGCATTGCTCGTGCTATCAGTCATGCCTGCTCTTAGCTTTTAGCTTGTAGCTTTGCTACCTAGCTTTAGCTTGTAGCATCTAGCCATGCGGTAGTCATCATTGTTCTTTGAGCGCGGTTCCAGCGTGCCTGCCTGCTGCTACTATGAGAAGGAACACAACCTAGTCTCGTCAAACTTTATTTCTTTTCTTTTCCGTTTGAGAGTTTCGTGTTCTGAGTTAAGTTTTGTAACGTCCATTCAACTTCAACCAGCGAACACGACTCTGCACTTTCAGCCAACGCCCAACAACCACGGGCTTCCCAAGACGTCACTTCAGAGACTGAACTTCCAGCCAATCAACGACCTCGGGATAGCCCTTTCACCGAGGCTCCTTCTTCACAGGAGATGCAAGTAACTTTACCTCCAGACTGTGACCTTTACTGGTGTATCTAATATAATTTTAACCTCATTGAGGAACTCAATGCAAGGGTTAATTACGTGATTGATGGTTGTTCATGTTTATGCAATTTAACGTATTGCTGTTAACTTGGGATTCCATATTTCCATTCTCTTAAACTCATCTTTCCCTAACTTTCGACCTTCCTGCAACTTGTGTGAATGTGTGTGTGCGTGCGTTTATGTGTTAGATTAGTTTATATGTCTTAGATTTATCTAATAAAGCCTTATTCATATTGAAAAGAGAAGTATCTTGTGTTTTGTGCTTACAAGTTAATATCTTAAACTGTCGATCTTGTTACTGTGCTAATTGATAGTGTTTTCACTATAGTTTGGATATTAGTATCCAGCGCAGATTTGATGTTAAACGGCTCGTTCACTGAACCGCAGGCGCGTCTCCGTGAGCAGCCGTGAAACAGTGATTCTGTTCAAATTCCCTTTAAAATCTTAAATGATTCCCTTTGAGCTAAATTGACCTGTTTCCCTTACAGCATTTAATGTAAATTTACAGTAAAATTCTGTTAATTATACAGCTTTTAGAAGTAAAAAAAGAACAAATCAATGTATAATTTACAGTCTAAAACTGTAAACTGATATTCCCAGAATTCCCTGCGTGACACTCCACGTTTGAAAGTATTTTGTTTAAATAATCATGTTTTTAAATAGTTATTGTTATCAGTTATGTACATTTGAGCTTTATGTTACATCTTCTGTTGCTTGATGAAAGTTTTTTGCATTATTTAAGTATCACGTGTGTTACCATGATGGTGTTTTGTGTTTCCATAAATGTGCACCTTCTATATGTTAATATATACTTCTGCTTGTGGTGAAGCTACTTGTGATGAGCTTTGATACTTCATGTGGCTTTCTCTTATACAGTACCATCTTTATTATTATGGTGGTTGTCAGTATTTTCAAGGTACAAAACAGATTTAATTTTGTGTGTTGTTGAATTTACTGGTTTATATTCACATTTTCTTGTTTGTAAATTACAGCTTTATATTGTAAAATTAACAGTTTTTGACGTAAATGTGTTTACAGTTTTCTGTATTTTTACAAAATTATTCTGGCAACCACAGCTGCCAAAAAGTTTTTGTAAAAACAACAAGAAATTTTTTACAGTGTACTTAATTTAATGTTATATTAGCACAATTTCGCATAATCCTACTGCTCAAAATACCTGGGATTTTCCCATAATACCACTATATGGAATAAAGATATATTTTTGTGGTTGATATGGACTACGTCGACGAGAGTAATGTTCACTGTGAAACTTGCACTGCAATGTACCTGAGAGAAAACAGAGTTGACCATCTGATTTTCACCAGTAAGAAAAAAGAACATCACAGTTATATATGACAAGAGAATAAGACCTGAAGAACATTTTAAGGAAAATATAATTAGATTTTAATAAAAAAAAATTCTTCTCAAACCTTGTCTGTGGTGTAAAAAACAAGCCTGCACAAATGCCCCCAGAGGGTATCACTTCCCACTTTGATAATTATTGTATTTACCATGTTCTGAACATCACATTTTTTCTTTTCCCCCTAGATGTAATCTATTTAGGTGGTTGAATACAAATATTTGGACTTTATATCTAATCTAATATATCTTTTTTTTCTTTATCTAAAATAGAGACACTGATAATGACGTGTCTGCATTTAAGCATTTCAGTGGACTTAAATAGATCACCCTTTACAGCAGATTTAGTTAACAAAATTACAATAATTAATCCTAAAATTCAACATTAGTAACTTAATTTTACCATCAATCCCGGTTCTTACTTGTGAATTCAGTTCACTGGAGAGTCGCACTAAATGGTTCATTTAAATCAGTGAGTTGTCAACTCGAGAACAACAGCAATCAGATCATTCTAATTTGTGAATGAATCGTTTGGTGCAATTTGCGAACTTATTTAAAAGGTTCATTGAAAAGAATCAGTTTGATCATGAATCAGAAACTGCTTCTGCGTGTCGGAGCAGTAACTATATGTTTTATGAAATGTAGTGAAGTAAAAAGTATGATCTTATGCTTCGGAATGTAGTGAAGTAAAAGTAAAAGTTACTCAAAATAAAACTATACTCCAATAAAGTACAGATACTTGAAAAATGTACTTCCAAATCTATCCAAATCATGTCCATGAAACCGGCAGCAGAAAAACACAAGAGACACTCCTTTCCTAAAATTAGTTTTTCCTCATTCCACACGTTCCCATGCAAAGCAGCAAGATTTGTACTTGACTATGTATTATTATTTATAATTGCACAGCACTCTGGAAAACTGATTCGTCTCTGTCTCTCTCTCTCTTGATGAACTGAGAGTAGCGGGCTGTACGAGAGTAGCGGCGAGTTAAAAAGTTATGCGCATGTGGCGCGACTTTTGTTTTATGTTTTTTTGGTGTTAGTTAATAAAAAAAATAAAGCTTCCTCGAGCCTCAGTACACCGACCCTGGTCTCCTTCCTTCACCCACAAAGAAAACTTGAACTGTATTACAAAAACAAACGTACCCAATAATGCTATTGAGCTAGCCGGATGCTACACGTTCTGGGCAGATAGAACGGCAGATGACTTGGGCAATACAAGAGGTGGTGGATTGTGCATTTATGTCAACAAAGCTTGGTGTACGAACACTGGCATTGTTGGGAGACACTGCTCAGCTAACCTAGAGTTTCTAATGGTCAAATGTAGACCTTTTATCTGCCGTGGGAGTTCACTTCCACCATAATAACCGCAGTCTATATTCCACTGGATGCTAATGCCAAGCTTGCTTTGAACAAACTTCATGCAGCCATTAGTAAACAACAGACTGCTCACCCGGAGGTTGCTTTTATTGTGGCAGGTGATTTTAATCACTGCAAATTAAAGACAGTGCTCCCCAAATAAAATAAAAAAAACTCAAACTGACTCCTTCACTGTCCAGCCACTCAAGATCAGGTTCAGGATACCAGCCTTCAGATTCACACTGTAGATGAAGCCCTCCTGAATTCAAACCCATCTACAGTGATCACTGGAGGACGTCCTACAGCTACAGACCAACATCCACATCATTCAGTGAGTGAACTACACAATATCATAAAAAGCAACATATACGTCAAATGCATCATGCCTAAACATTACATGTTAACTTTAGTTAGTTTCCTCACCCTCAACTCTGACATTAACTGTGGTGTCATCATACCAGGATTTGGACTCAATAAAACACTTATAAAGTCCTTCATCAGAGACTTGGACTGATGAGAGTTTGAGTGATGCATCTCCTCTCTGTAGTTCTTGATGATTCAGTTTTGTTCTCCCTCTGTAGGACTGAATCTGATCTGTGTTTCTGTCTTCATGATCCTCATAAAGATGAACTAGTTGTGAGTCTTTCTGATCAGATCTAAACCACTCCACTCTCATGTCCACTACACTGATGCTGGGTTTGACTGAACAGGGCAGAATCACATCTTCACCAGCTACAGCAAACACAGGATCTGCAGATCCCACTAGCTGATACTTCTCTGTAAAAGAGAAAGCAAAACTAAACTACACATAAAAAAGGTTTCATGTTGGTCCAGACAAACAGTAGCGGCGAAAAAGTAGTTATAAACATAATTTATTATTCAGTAATTAATAATTTACCTGATCTTGAGTCTGTAATTCCACTCACAAGCAGGAGAGTCAAACAAACAAACTTCATGTCTGAAAAGATACAGATGCTAAAAAGAAAATTAAAACAATACTAATAATACTAATAGTAATAATAAAAGAAAAAAAAGAAAGCAATAAAACAGAATAGTGTGTCAGCATGCACAATTTTTAGTTTAAAAACGACTTAAACTTACCTTCCAGGTCGAATGAAACACATTTATTCTTTCTAATGACAGAAAACCAGTTAAACTGGGTCAAGACAAGTACAGACGAGTACAGAACGTATATCTAGTTAATAAAATACATATAAATATGATTAATATGAAAGGGGGGAGATATATATTATTAAAAACAATATGCTGATTTAAAAAATATATCTCTATCCCTTTCAAATTTAGTCACACTCACACTCTGGGATGAGTGTGAGTGAGTCACACTCATCCCAGGCTTCAGGTAAACATTTCTTGAATCTTCCGTGGCATCGATTCAACATTGATGTTCTCAAGATATTCTCAAGATTGTCTTAATAAATTGCATCCACATGAGAGTTTGTACAAATGGAGGTCAGGAGGGAGATAATTCCTGGATTTGTTTCACTTACTTGTGTAACCAAACACCTGAGACGACAAAGTCCCTCCCATCATTCTCACATCAGCTGATAAACATGTCTCACAAAGACTGACATTCCTTACATTAATCTGAAATATGGCAGACACATTGCACAGAAGTAAAAGAAAATGCAAACACAAATGTAGATGATGACAGAAAAGACACATCCACAAATATAGGGAGAACTTTAAACTCTAATGACAACACACCAGAAATAAATTTCAAGCTATATATATATATATATATGTATGTATGTATATCACATACAAACTTTATTCTTGAAAAAATAGTCATTGTGTAAGATAAAGCTAATATATAACTACATTTCATGTAAATTTAGCAAAGAAAATAGAAGTTTAGATCATCATTATTTAGAAAAACAATTGAGACAAATGATCACAAAGCTGTAAACCAGGGCTCAAAACTGTCCTGCAGAGTTAAGCTCCAAATTAAACACACCTACACCAGATAATTCAGGGCTGTGTTAGGGATGGCACACTCATTTTCACTGTTATTACCCAGGGGAAAAGACAATGTCACACTATATGGGATAAGCTGTTTACTGACTGACCGAAAAATATTTAAAATTTAAAATACTATCTCTGTTACAGTTTATGCTGCCGGAAGGAACACAGAGCCGAGGAATAACCGAAATAAGTGAAAGTGAAAGTGACGTGACATTCAGCCAACTATGGTGACCCATACTCAGAA